>NC_071387.1:13843682-14160135 GCF_022682495.2 Desmodus rotundus | reverse complement strand
AGTTCAGTGTCTGAAGTCAGGGAAGAGCAGAGGAACCTGCACGCATCAAGAGACATAATATGCAGAGCCGAACAAGGGAGCGAGAGAACATATATTTTTCATTATCTTTCATTTACAGCTTTGGGGATCTGGATTTATTTTGTCTTCTCGTTTCTAGCATAAACAAAACTAGCTGGGATTGCTGATGACTTGGAAAATGTCAATAAGAAAGCTGAAGAGGGAAGGTGATTTCTTTCTTTTTTGTAAAAATAAAAGATTTTATTTATTTTTAGAGAAAGGGGAAAGGAAGGAGAAAGAGAGGGAGAGAAACACTGATATGTGAGACAGATATCAATCGGTTGCCTCTTGCACGCCCCCAACTGGGGACCTGGCCCACAGTCCCGGCGTGTACCCTAACTGAAAACTGAACTGGTGACCTTTCATTTCGCAGGCTGGCACTCAGCCCACTGAGCCACACCCATCAGGGTGGACTGTGATTTCTTGTTTTCAAAGTACCTACCGAGTGCCTGAAAAAGTAACATCATCTGATCCTCACCAAAACTCTGAGATAGAGTAAAAAAAAGTTATGATTCTTATTTTATAGAAGAGGAAACTGAGGCCCAAAGAAAAGTGCTTGTTCCTACAGAGCTTTTCAGGGACAGGGCACAGTTTAAACTGTGGACTTGGTGACTCCAAATCTCCAGCACGTGTCATTACATCCGCTGCCCTGAACTGAGTCAATATTCCTTGACTCATTCGTTAGAAGGAGAGTCAGTCTTCCACTGTGTTTACGCTGAGCACAAGGGGCTGAATCCCATCACGCAATTTCCATCTGCTGTTGGGTTAACTGACCCAGAGCCTTTGCGTTTAATGTATTTCTGTATTCATATAAATAACTCCTATAGTATTTGTCCTCTGCCAAAAAATCATGTCTAGCATGTTCTCCATCAAATAGTCACCAGCTTGACCACCAGGAAAGGTGCATGACACACAGTAGGTGTTCAATAAATATTTATTGATTTTTTTCTCTTTTTATAGTTCTTTGTGTCTCTGTTTTTCTCTCTCCCTCTTTCTTTTTCTTTCTCTTTCCTTGAAATGTGTCCCAGCATTTATCTCTAGGTTAAGAAAATGCCAAACCAATGTTAGAAATTCACTGGTCTCCCCCTTCACTGAGCCATTAGTATTTACCTGGCTGGCTAAATAGAGCTAACATTTAAGTCACAGAACAGGCCCGGAGGTATTGTAATAACGGGGAAGTAGAACTTCACTTATCACCAACCCGTTTTACTTTCTTAAGGAAAGGCTGTTTGGTCAAGTACACAACTCCACAGCCCTATCGCCCTTCCCAGATGCCCACTTTCTGTCTAGTGAACTATCTGCCCAGCAGGTTCAGCAGCCTATAAATTCCTGGCAGGAGTCAACTTGTCCCGGGCTGTCACTGCATCCTGGCTCCATCTCCTCACAGAGGCGAGTGCTAAAAGCTGATTTCAGCAGCTAATAGCAGACAGGCTCAGCACCCTTAGCTGACTTTTCCATCAGCTGATACTCTGGGGAAAGAAACCTGCCGATGCCCCGATCTGTCTGTTTAGCTTCATCTGTTGCCACGCACTCTACATCTTCTGCTCCAAGGGTTGAGCTCATACGCACACAGTGGCTGAGCAGATAACAGGAGCGTTTACTACACTGGCCCAAGAGAATTAGAGAGTAGATGCTCCCTATGAAAAGAGCAGCTATTACTTAGTTTCAGCAGATTGTGCCCAGGAGGAAAGGTGGCCTTGAGCTGCTATATCGTGGAATCTTCAAAAGGACTCTGCTATCTAACACGTGTGCAAAATCTGTCAATCTTAAACACCATTTCAAATGTTCTAAAATTAGGTGTGTGGCTGCAAAAACCTCTCTTCTTTAGTCCTGTGATTTTCTGTAATCTCTGTTTTCTGACTTTTGGATTTTTTCACGCTGTTCCCTCTACCTAGAATTTGTGGCCCTTTGTGCTGGTGGCGCCCATCTGCGCACACTCTTAAGATGCCACCTCCTTCATGAAGAATATCCCCAGCTTTAACTGACCGTTTTCTCCTCTGAGTTACCACGCTGTGTTTCATGGACTTCAATGCAAGATTTTGCAGACTTTGAGTTCATTGGATCTTACCCAGAGTTTCATTCCCCTTTTCCTATATCATCTGTCCCGAGGACTCTACTCAATAAACATCCTTTGAAACAAATATTTAATGAATTAACAAATGAGCAAGTGAATGAATGAGTGAACAAAAGAATTAATGAGCAACTAAAAAGACAGTGTGCTGTGATAGAGTATAAACTTTGGAGACATTCTTTGGGTTCCAATTTGAGATTTGCTACTTACATTGTGATCTTATAAATACTACTCTTGTCACCTGTAAAAGAAAGACAAAGATGTCTACACTTCCCAGTTATTGTGATGATTTAAAACATGAGGTTCAGAGCCTGAACCTATGCCTTGTAGCAATACTCAAACATGGCTGGCTGATCATCACAATCACTGAGCCACTTGCTACTCAGCATCCTAATGCAAGGCCCCACTCAAGGCATATTACATCACTACCTTGAGGAGAGACTGTGTATTCTTATAATCAGGAGAGCTTGGAGAAATAAAGCACATTAATTACTATCCTTTTTATATCTCCAACAGCAGCCTTGTAAATGACAAAACTATTTCAACCTGCCTAGACCACCTTTACTGCTAGTATGTAAGTAATAACGGAAGAAGGACCATTCTTTTCCTTAGTCTCCTTAGGAGGATATACTCCAAGAAAAAGCAGCCACCAAGGGCTTATCAATAGGAGTCTTACTTTGAAAGTTATTAAACAATGATTTCCGGTTCCTTAGGATCTCATTAAAATGTGATCTTAAGTGTTTACTTAGCACAATAAAGGCCAGAGATTTTTGCCTGTTTTGTTTGTTGTTATATCCCCAGGTCTTAAAAGAGTGCCTGGAACATACAAGGTGGGGGTGGTGGGGAGAGCCAAAATGTATTTATAAAAGAATGTGTATTTATTCTTACATGTTTAAACTTCAGTCACCTTCAAAGTACTCTCCATTTGATGCAATATAACTATCAATATATTTTTTCCACTGCTCGAAACAGTTTTTGAACTCATCAATTTTGATGTCTTTTAGTGCTTCTGCCATTTTTTGTTTCATCTCTTCCAAACTGGCAAAATGTTTCCCTTTGAGGACTTTTTTCATCCAGGAAAACACAAAAAAAGTTGCTCAGGGTGAGATCAGATGAATAGGGAGGGTGGGGCATGGGGGTCATGCCATTCTGGGTCAGAAACTGCTAAACACTCAGCATGGTGTGGACATATGTGAGTGTAAATCACTCATGAAATGGACAAACACATTGAAAAAATGTTTAAAAAAATTCACTGAAGCCGAGCACAGCCTCTCACAACAACGCCAGCTGGTACACTGAGACAGATGGGTTTCTAGAACACTCACCTAGGTGGGGAAGCCTGTACTACATGGACCTGCCCTCAAGGAGATAATTCAGTTTTGGGGGGTCCTCCCTTGTAGGTGTTTTATGCTTAATGATTGGGATCAGATAACTCAGATCATAGCCCATATGCTCCAAGAATCAGCACACATTTTGAATATTAAATGGTTTTCCCATCCCAACTCTCACTCCCAAGGACACGTTAAGTCCCAGCTCAAAACCTCATCACTGAAACTTTAGCAGGATAGTTGATGGTTGTATCACTGTCTGTCTGCCTTCTCATTAGTTACTTTATGGACTCTCTGTCCAAGTACATGCCTTCGTGATGCATAGGACCAAGGGGTGGACGAGGAGGATGGGATACAAGTATTAGGAGAGCTATTCCTTATGGCAGGCCTCAAGGAATGTTTCTGATGAGAAACAAGTTAGGATTCCAGGAATTCCTGAATTTCTCTTTGTTAAGTTACAATACAAAGAACTAAAATGACTTTGCTCAATTGGTACATTAATTTAAAAAGAAACAAACAAATAAAAAAACCCCAAGAAAAACAACTATTAATTTGGAAAATAAAAAACCCTATTGCATTGAATACAGGGTCCAGAAGAAGTGCTGCCTGCTTGAGTGTGGTGAGTGGGGTAATAAAATGGGTGTAATAATTTAGAGTTTGAATTTGAACATTCATGTAAAATGTTGTATGGTGTGCTTGAGCGTGATATTGTTATGTTACAGAATTACATGCTTATGATGTTGTAATAAACATTTTTGTAATAAAAGGGGTGTTATTTGTGCCAGACCCTGTATATGTTTGTTTGTACAATTCAGGGGAGCAATATTATAACCCACCGATTGAATCAGCAGTCATCTGTAATTTTACGATTTATCAAAAAGCTTAAGCTCATATATAGTAAAATTAAAATGCCTTTTGCCAATATAGGATACAAGATAAGCATTAGTTACAAGGTGACCAAGACAGAAAAAGCCATAAATAAATAATCAACAATTAAATACATTAATATGTAAATTCTTTTAAAAAAATCAAATATTTGAGGACCAGGAAATATATAACTGAATGGTATCATGGGCAAGGTGATACAAGATTTTATAGTCATTTGAAATAAAAGATCTTTAGTTAAATTCTCCTGTTCCAGTATGACTTCTTTGGTAGAATGAGTTTTAAACCTATTTTTTGCTCCTTCCCTTTAATAGAATTATACACCCACACCTCTTTTCCACGTGGTTTTGATGAGCCTGTAAGGGGAGTAGGTGCAGTACACATCTCCACCCCACACCCCTCCACTCACTTTGGGCACACAGCTGGCTTCTGTGGCCAATGATATGTTAGCAGAGAAGCCATGAACAGAGAAATGTGTTTGCTTGATTTGTCTTGGTCTCTTGTGCTTTTGCTACCCATCATGAGAGGACCACGCCCTGGATAGCCTCTTGGCCCAGAATGGAACACCTGTAACATGAATGACATACAGCCTGTGGCCTGTGGCAGAGTACCCCCTACCGCTCTTGCAGGCAACTCGTAAACTAGTCAATGAGAATGTCAGGGTCATAAGTGATTTTGCTGTAAAACCACAAAATTTTTATAAAACATTATCAGAGCAATACCTCACTACTACAGTCCCCATAAACCTGTTACTTCTGATGAGGATTATGATTGTTCAAGGGGACATTCCCTTTACCCAAACTGCTCCAGACCCTTGTGTGCATGGAACTTGGATGACAGGAAGCACATGTGGATTGTAGAACCTCCTATCGACTATACAGCCTTGTGTAGCTGTTTGCGAGAGACTGGGTGGAATGTGTACAAGCCATGAACCCTAAATCTTAGAGACACCTGGTCTTCACTTGAACACCAAGTGTAAATGGAAGTAGAGCCATATGACATTGTGCCTGATTACAGAAGAAATCTTTATTAAGAAGGAAAGGCTAGATTTTGCTGCAGTGATAAAAATAAAAGCCCCAAATCTCAGTAGTTTAGCCAAATGCAGGTATAGTTCTCACTCATGCAAAGTCCAGGTGATTCTCAAGGGCAAGAATCCACCATCTGGTGCCTCAGTGACACAGGCTGGTGGAGGCTACACCATCCTACAGCTGCGCCACCTAGAATACGTAGCCGCCACGGTCAACGTGGCAGGTAAAATGGAAAGAGGTCTTATATGAGCCATTAAATATTTCATCCCAGAGATGATGATATCACTTCCTCACAGCCCATTGAATAGTGCTAGATATGCAGGCCTATCTGACTACAAGGGAGCAGGGAAATGTAATATTATCCTGGGCCTGGAAGGAATATGGGACTAGGTATGGGTAAATACTGGGAATTTCAACGACAAAATTGTATTGTTCTATTTTATTACATGAAGAAGGTAATCAGTGGGTTGTCAATGTGCTAATGATAATTATTGTGTCAAACATGGCACATAGCAAACCTGAGCAGACTGGTATGTGAACACAATTTTTGAAAAGGATGGTGGTATGTAACTAGTGATATCATACATTTAAAGTGAGTATCTCTATTTAAAGTGAGTATCTTCAGTAAGTGCTTACTGGTATTCTGAGTGGTGAAAAGTTCCCAAGAAATTATTTTCTATACCTTGATTTGGAGTAATGAATCAATCTGATATAATTGGAATCCCACATAAAGAAAGGCACAACTTTTTGAGGCCTTCTGGGGGTAGATTTGTAAAAGATACGAGGTAGAGGATTGAAGCATTTTAAGTCTCTCCATAGACCCGAGTGGCTTTGGGGTAGATAAAACATCCCCAAATTGTTCTGAGGCCATCCGAGTGTTAAAGATTCCACGCCACAGAGCGCTGTGTTAAACTAACATAAGACACCATGCAGACATGCAGAAAGAACCTCTGGGGGGAACAACCAACTCTGCTCTAGAGGTCATGTTTGGCAGGAGGGGGTTGATTATGTGAATTTGTAGCCATGGCTCACAACGCGAGATCCAGACAACACTTACCTACTGTAAAACGAGCTAGACTCTCCAATATGACACCAGTGCCCACAGCACTGGAAGTGCGAACTGGGCAAAATAACCACAGGGATAATAAAACTATTTTATAGGCTTAGAAAAATAGAAAGCAGTGTTTCAAAATGAGACATATTTGTAGGCCCATACAGGAAGAAAAATTGGTAATAGTTAGGGAGGTAATAAGGGAAAACTGGATGAAAACTGTGCCTTCGTGTCTGGGGTCTGATTTTATTTATAAGATCTCTATTGGGTATAGAAAGTAAGATCTGCTTGGGAAGAAACATTGTCCAGACATGACTCCCCCTGGTATCCTTTTACTTTTGTTCTTCCGAGTAATTGTGTTAAATTTGTAACTACTCTGAGCAGCCACATCTCCTGAGTATACGCTGCTGGACCACAGCGTTCCATTTTCCCGGCTCCGCTCGGAGTCCTGGAGACCTGTTCACTGCTGCTTCTGTGAAACTATCTTCACAGTGGAGGCCATAGATGGCCCTTCCTCAGATGGTGAGAAAACATGAGGTGATTCTAATACTGGCTAGAAAAACTGTGTGTACCCATGTGAGTAAAGTGACATGCACCTCTGTCCGTGCTCCCGGGAGGGTCACAGCCTTCAAAGCTACAGGTTCCCTAACGTGAGCACTTGTTTATTGGCTGAGGGTAAATGGCATGCCGCAGAAGGAATCTGCAATATTTGGGTGAATTTTTTTAAGAGCTAGGAGTATCACTCGTGACTACAATGTTCTGAGGTGAATTAGAACTTACCTCATTGGTAGCTCACCATGCATGAAGTTGAAAACACATGAACCTCATACTATACACGTGTGTGCACATATGAGTTGACTGTTACTATTATGACCCTATGCTCCCAGGAAACACCAGCTTCTTTCCTTAATTTACCGTGACTCCTGGACAAATGCAAGGATTTCTCTACCTTGCACAGTATAGCAATCACTTTTTTCCCAATTAGTAAGAAAAACTAAATGACAAAAGATATCAGAGACTCTTAGAAAAGCTTTCCCTGAAAGCCTAGGCGTTTTGGCCATTTGCATAATTATGATTATTCCTTCATTTGGGGACGAGAATTCACTTGATGCATTGTTACACGAAGAACATGGACCACAAGGTGTGAGCCCCTGAAGTCTCAAGGGAGAGTTTATGTAACTTGCTACACAAGTACAGAATAACAAAAAGCTTCTGCACGGCTGAAGAAAACAGCATTAAAATGAAAAGAGAACCAAGCATATATGAAAATATATTTGCAAATGATACCTCAGACCAAGGTTTAAGCTCCAAAATATATTAAGAACTCACATGATTCCACTCCAGAAAGACAAACAACCCAATTAAAAAATAAGCAAAGGATCTGAACAGACACTTCTCCAAGGAAGAGCTACAGAGGGCCCAGATTCATATGAAAAGATGCTCAGCATCACTAGCCATCAGAGAGATGCAAATTAAAACCACAGTGAGATACCACTTCACACTGGCAAGAATGGCCATTGTAACCAAATCAGCAAACAACAAGTGTTGGAGAGGATGCAGAGAAAAGGGAACCCTAGTGCATTGTTGGTGGTAATGCAGACTGATGCAGCCACTGTGGAAAACATTATGGAATTTCCTCAGAAAACTAAAAATGGAACTGCCTTTTGACCCAGCAATTCTACTCCTGGGAGTATACCCTAAGAACCCTGAAACACCAATCCAAAAGAACCTATGCAGCCCAATGTTCATAGCAGCACAATTTACAATCACAATAGCCAAGTGCTGGAAGCAACCTAAGTGCCCATCGGTAAATGAATGGATCAAAAAACTGTGGTACATTTACACAATGGAATTCTATGGAGCAGAAAGAAAAGAGGAGCTCTTAACCTTTGTGACAGCATGGATGGATCTGGAGAGCATTATGCTAAGTGAAATAAGCCAGGCGGTGAAAGAGAAACACCATATGATCTCACCTATAAGTGGAATCTAACCAACAAAACAAAGAAACAAGCCAAATACAACCAGAGACATTGAAATAAAGTACAAACTGACAGTAACCAGAGAGGAGGGGGGAGAATAGGGGACAATAGGGGAAGGGACATCAAGGAACATGTATAAAGGACACATGGACAAAACCAAAGGGGGTAGGTTCAAGGGTGGGAGATGGGGATGGGTGGGGTGGGAGGCATGGTGTGGTGAAAATGGAGACAACTGTACTTGAACAACAATAAAAACAAAAGAAAAAACAAAATTAGAGAATAAGTATTAACATATTCTGTAGTCCTTTTATCTTATGCCATGGTATGACATGTTTTATGTTTACTACTTTGTCATATTCCTATTAGTAAAAAGGAGAAACTCGACCTACTTTTCAGTGTTTTTGCCAGAGAAGGAGCCCCAGTCACAGAGCCCGGCACGGAAAAGGAAAGGTTGTAACTGGACGTTGAGGAGAGGCTGTGTGCAGGGTTTGTCTGCTGAGCCTGACAGGGGCGATCGCCCACATCCATCACCTCTTTTAAGATGGAAAAGGGGGGCATTGTCTTCACTGCTTCCAGAAGTGAAAACACAAATTAAAAACCCACCTAGGAAGAGGGCAAGAAGCCGGATAGGCACTTTTCCTTGTCATTTGGCATCATGTTTTCTTGAGCAGAAAATAAAGAGATTTGCTAAAGGAGTGGTGTTTCCTTTCCGTCCGTGTGTCCCGCGTGTGTCTTCAAACACATCAGTTCGCTGCCTTAGGAAGACAATCAGGTGCTTACATCTTTGCTGATCTCCAGAATACCAGCATCTCTCCAAGTTCTTCCATTTCTCCCTAGTCATATCCTCCTTTTACCCCTGGCCTTTAAGTTATTTATCTCATCCGCATCTTACCTCTTGAAGATTTTCCTTCCTGTCTGTCCTTGAATCCTGGGACTCAGACACTTTTACTTGAAGTACGCAGTGTTCCACTCACAGAGAGATTTGTGGTCCTGAGGGACTTAAATCGCAATGCTGGTACCCTACAATCGAAGGAGACAGAGTACAATGTTTTAATTTGGGGGGGTTTCATAGTCCTCTTCTTCATCTTTATGTGCCTCTCTCTAATGTCTTTGTCCCCCAATGAGGAAGAGAGAGCTGTTATTTCTCTGTCTCCCTCACACAAAAATGTAAATTCTATGTAAACTTAAACATCCCAGGCCACCAAAGTCCCTTGGCCATGATAGCATCTGAATCTTCTCATCGGTTACCTCCCCCTCCGACTCAGGCACCTGTAGTGCCTCCCCCCCTCTCTCAAGCACACATGTCCAACAACGCGTGGCTGTGCACACGCACAGTCACCTTTTCCCTCACCTGGGGCCTAATCCTCCTTATCTCCTTTCTTGGTTTACCCAGGAGACTCAAACTCCTCCCCATTCTTTTCCCAGTGTTTTTTTTTATTGTGGTAAAAAAAATATACATAAAATATTTACCATTTTAACCACTTATTAAGTGTATAATTGAGTGGCATTAAATACAATCATACTGTTGACTAAATGCCACTGTTATCGATACCCCTAATTTTTCATCACCTTCAACAAGTGCTCTGTACCCCATCATCCTCCAGATGTCGGTGACCTCTATTCTACTTTCTGTGTCTGTGAATTTGCTTTTTTAAAGTCTCTCAGGTAAATGAAATCATACACTCTTCGTCCATCTCCACCTGGCTTATGTCACTAAGAATACTGTTTTGAAGGTCCATCCATGTTTCAACACACAGGAAAATGTCATTCCTTTTTAATATTGAGTAATATTTCATTGTATGCACTTAACAGAGTTTGTTTATCCATTAACTTGTTGATGAGCATTAGAGCTGTTTGTACCTTTTGGATATTGTGAATAATGCTGCAATAAACATGATGTATAAATATCTCTTTGAGGCTCTTGGATTTATACGAAGGAGTGGAATTGATGGATTACATGGTAGTTTTATGTTTAAGTTTTTGAGAAACTGCCAAAGTGCCTCCCACAGTGGCTGCAACATTTTTACGTCCCCACTAGTAATGCACAAGGGTTGAATTTTTTCATATCCTTGTCAACAGTTATTATTTTCCATTTTTATGGTTATAACCATACTAATAGGTGCTAAGTGGTATCTTATCATTATTTTTATTTGCATTTCCCTAATGAATAATGACATTGAGCATCTTTTTATGTGCTTATTGTTCATTAGTATATCTTTTTGGAAAAAAATCCATTCAAGTCTTTTGCTCACTTTTCAAAGGAGTACTTTTTTTTTTTTTTTGCTACTGAGTTTAGGATTCTTTATATATTCTGGGTAGTAATCTCTGGTCAAATACATGACTTACAGGTACTTTCTCCTCTTTGGGAGGTTGCTAGGATTCTTTATATATTTTGGGTAGTAATCTCTGGTCAAATACATGACTTACAGGTACTTTCTCCTCTTTGGGAGGTTGCCTTTCACTTTCTTGGTACTATCCTTTGATACACAAAAGGTCTTAATTTTGATGAAGCTCAATTTATTTATTTATTTATTTTTGGTTTTCCATGCTTTTGGTGTGCTATGCATGGAGTCTTTGCCAAATACAACATCAAAAAGATTTCCCCCAATATTTTCTTCCACGGCTTGTATAGTTTTCACTCTTAAGGTTAGGTTTTTGGTCCATTTTTAAGTTAATTTTGTATAGGATATAAGAAGAGCCCAAGTTCCTTCTCTCCCAAGTGGATATTCAGTTTTCCCAGCACCACTTGTTAAAAACACTGTTCCCAGCCCACCCACATTTTATACTTGGAGCAGGCGACAGATGGAAAGAGTGAAGGCGTTTGCTCTGGAGAGCCAAGCTCACGCTCTCCTGACAGCACTGCCAGGAGGTCCTGATCTCACAGAGTGCCAGTGACCTCAGCGGTCCCTGAAGGGGGGAAGGGTCCCTGTTGAGTTCACACTGAAACCCTGCCTCCTAGAACTAGGCCTGGTGCATTGCAGGCTCTCCACAAACATTTCCTGGAAAAAAAATCATTGAATAAATGATTCATCCTTTGCACTCTAAGGTAAGGGGTAAGGAGAACGCAAAGATTGGGCTGGTGGTGATAGTGACAGCTTCATGTTCCTCTGACACTGAGTAATGGAGATGCTTTTGGGTAATGTGGACCTGCCTCGATCTCCTCAAAGACCTGAGAGCGGTACCGTCATGTAGCACACGCCTGCTCCACTGGTTCCCACGATTCTCTCCTTCACCCGAGAGAGCCTGTGAAGGCAGCAGTCCTCGGCTCACACTCTTCCCTTGGCCTGCAGCCTACAACACCCTTCACACTTGCCAGTTACACTCATCTCCACACCCCACACATGTCTGAGCATATACACAACACGGACACTCACACGCACACTTTGCTTAGCTCACACCTCATCATTTGAATATCTCGGCTTATTTTCACTTCCTCACCAATACCTTCTCTGTCCCAACTGGACTAGGTCAGTCCTCCGCTTAGATCAGGCTTACCCTTCTGCATGTAGCAACGTAGGCAACTGTATATTTGTGACACGACTTGAAAGATGTTCTTTTTGCCCAACTGGTATAAGCTGACCACACTGCTATGTCCTTAGTAGGATCTCTTAGTAGGATCTTAGTAGGATCTTAGTAGGATTTCTTGCCCCGTGAACAAGCCAGTAGGACATACCCCAAAGGTGGTAATTATTACTATTCTGACCGAATCACTATCCAGATCTACAATGAACATTTAAATAGTGAGTTAGACTGATAGGCAAAGAATGTGAGACCATAACCATGAACACAATGACAAAAGCAACTCAAGAAAAGAAGTTTTCACCACATAACTCCCTCTCTAATTACCAGCACCATTTGAAAATCAGTTTGGCTGAGGACTATTGATTTTCTCTTTTCTCTGCTTCAGGCTTTGTGCTGAGACTCCAGCTCTCAAGAGGAAGAACACCCTGCCCCGATTCTGCTTGGCTCTGGTTTATCTCAAGCTCAAACATGCCTGCCTGGCTTTCAGGTTTAATTAAAGGGCAAGACAACAGCAACAGTAACAGAAGCAGGAGAGTGGAGAGACCTTGCTTGCTGTGTGAAACAGAACATTTAGAGATTTTCAAAAGGCAAATAAGAGAGCAAAGCTCTCCGGGGCATCACTCTGCTTGGCAATGGCAAAGAAGGCAGCCCCACAGGTCTTTGGGTCCCCTGCCTTCTAGGGGGGCAATGTGGGAGGAAGAAGACCTCTCTCCACTGGGGCCTGAGAGGGTATGAGCCAGAATTTCTGGAAGAGAGAATCAGAAGGAGGCCTTAAAACGGTCTCACCTGTTCCTGCTTCCAGATGGCGGCTGGGGGTGTTCGATCAGATGTACTGGTCCCCATAGCCCCCAACCCAGGTCGTTGGTACTGGGTGGGTGTGATCTAGTAGGCTTGGGCGACTGGGGGTGGGCTGTAAGAATGCTTGAAGTCTTGAAAGAGAGCGAGGTGTTCATAATAAGCAGAAGGTGAAGGTCCTGCCAAAGGGCTACCTCGGGGCGGACATTCAGTCCCCCTGGGAGTTCCGTCAGCCCTCCTTACTGTTACAGCCTCTTTTCTCCCCAACAGTCCCTCAGCAAAGCCCTCTCCAATTTTAGCCCACATCACTTCCTCCTCTTTCTTATCCTGGGTCAGCATCACAACAGCCCAAATAAGTCTTCCTTATTATAAGAAAAAAAAACAGGTATCGGGTGGGGCGGAAAACTGAGTGACAAAGGCAAAACCTTTTTTAATGGTAAAGGGAGAAAAAAGGACAGGGATATTCAAGGCACTGTGGTCCCATCACTCAGGACACCCTCTAAGGAATAGTTTCATTTTAAAAGAGGTAAAGAGGTGGGGAATTCTTCTATCCCTCCCAATTTTTATTTGAAAAAAATGTCCAACTCTCAGAGATTCTGAAAGGATACTATAATAAATACTTGTATACCCTTCATCTGGATTCACAATTGCTAGCATTTTGCTACATTTGCTTTATCTGCACACATATACACACCACACATGCTTTTTACCCCCCACATCTTTTGAAAGTAACTTGCACGCATTATAGCATTTCAGCCCTATGTACTTTAAAATATATCTATCTATAGAGATATGTTTCCCATGAATAGATTCAAATTAAACAGTTTTGGCAAGATATCGTATAATGGACTTTGAATCACACCAGGAGGCACATAATTCCAGTTTATTCCATTATTGGTGCTGCTAAATTTGATCACTTGGTTAAGGTGACACTTCCTAATTCCTTAATTAAGAAGGGACCTGTGGGATTATAGTTTGAAATCTCACGAATATCCTATTTTTTCAAGAACTGTTTTTATTCAATGTCTAAACTTCTGTTGTTGACCCTTTGCTGAATCAATTATTTCTTAATTGTTAGAGAACTGTGATTTTCTATTGTATTATTCTGATGATATATTTTCATTAATATTCTTCTGTAAATAACTCTCTCTTTCTCTCTCAAGGGGGGAGGTGGAAATTGTGTCTTGAAGACAAATTCTAAAAGTACATAGGAATAAAACCCAAGTACTGACCACATCCTGCTTGAAATGTGGTTAAATGATTTCCTTTATGAATGGTCTTTGATGTAGGTCACAAGCCAAGCTCCTTAGATGTCCCAACCTTCTGAGCATGAAAAATCACCTGCATTGTATGAGGAATTTAATTAACCTACCCAGGAGTCAAAAGAATGGAAAACCTCTCGTTTATCATGCACATGTAATTTCTTACTAGGGGTGAAGTTAACCCAGTGGGGCACACATTCGTAGTAGAAATAAGGGGGGAGACATTAGGGCCCAGACGGGAACAGTTATAGTAGGGGAGACGCGTGAAGCATTGTCAAGCCCATAAACATTTAGTTTCTAATGTACAGACTGAGTAGGGCAATAGGAACAAAGGGGAATGAACAAAAGAAAGAGCTTCCGATGTATGTCAGAGACAAGTAGGGAAGGGGGACACTGGGGCTCTCCTGTCTGACTCAGAACACTTCAATGTCTGTAGGTTTTAGGCAGATTCAGCTCCCCCCAGTGGAGCCCACTGCTCCACTGAATCAAAGGTCTCACTGGGGCCTTCGCGGTTGTGGAGGTGGCTGTCCACCATGACACTTCGGCACCAACTCGCCTGGCCCCTGCGGCTCAGTCCCAGTGGATCTGGTTGTATGGGTGTCAGCAGCAAGACTGACACGCCACCTGTCCATCTCTACCTGCCCGGGAAGTTCCCGCAGAGATCAGAGCGGGGAAGTGAGTGTGGGTGTGGGGCATGGTGGCGGGGCCCGGAGCCTACAGACAAGTGTGTTTAAATCCGCAGAACAATCAGTACTAGGCAGGGGCAATTTCAAGATTAGGGCTCTGGGTTCTATTTTATTTTATTTATTTTTTTTTATGGAAAGAAACGATCGCTCTCTGATGAAAAAGTCGCGCTGCTCTATTGTTGTAATCTCACCTCCACGCACACAGTTTCACGCCGGCACATTTCTGACCCACTTTCTTTTTTTTTTTTTGTTTTGTTTTGTTTTGTTTTGTTTTGTTTTGTTTTGTTTAATTTATTTATTGTTATTTAATTACAGTTGTATGCCTTTTCCCCCATCCCTTCACCCCACCCCAGGTGAACCCACTTCCCTCCCCCCTCTCCACCCTCCCCCTTGGATTTGTTCATGTGTCCTTTATAGTAGTTCCTGTAATCCCCTCTACCCACTGTCCCCGCCCCCACCCCCCCACCCCCGCCCTTGCTATTGTTACATTGTTCTTAACTTCAATGTCTCTGGTTATATTTTGTTTGCTTTTTCCTTCTATTGCTTATGTTCCAGTTAAAGGTGAGATCATATGGTATTTGTCCCTCACTTCCTGGCTTATTTCACTTAGCATAATGCTCTCCAGTTTCATCCATGACCCACTTTCTTCATCGTCTTCGCTTGTTTCCTTCAAGAGCGGTTTCGGCTCCCAGCCCAACCAGTACCTTGCTTAAATTGCTTTAATCTCCAAGTGCTTCTTACATTGATTTTAAACAGTTCAGCTGCCAATCAACTCCTCTCCTTGTGCAGCAGTGGAGGGCAGAGAGATTAAAACTACAAACAAATAAGGCTGAAGCCAGGAAGTTGGTTAGAATTTTTAAATGAATGTCAGCGCCTACCAGAGCCTCCCCCCTCCCCACCCACTTGGAGGTGCAAGAGTATTATAAAGAAACTAGGCCTAGCTTTGTAATGTTAATAATAGCCAGCATTTAATGAATAGTTGCTTTGTGCCGGGATCCCTTCTAAATACTTTACTGATATTAACTCACCTAATCCCTGCAACAATCATATTGGTAAATACTATCATTGCTCTTTTTTAACAGAAGAGGAAACTGAGGCCCAGAAAGGTTAAGTGACACATCTAAGGTCACACAGCCAGTGAGTGGCAGAGCAGGATACCAAATGCAGTCTGGCTCTAGAGCGTGCACTAGGAGGCAGCAAACTGTAAGTGCTCCTTCGCCTTGTTACAAAGTCTCCACCAGGCTGTAGCACAGAGTGAAGCAGAAATGCCACTTTCCAAAACACAGAGGGAAGAGTAGTCAAAACAGGTGAAAGTTAAATACCTTTTAATCCAATGAACATGCACGAAGCCCTGATTATATACAGACAAGAAGGTGACCCTGGAAATATACAGATGAAGACGATGTACTTATGCCTTCCAGAGACCTCAAAATCTATTGGAGCCTGATCATAGACAACCAGTCTGTTGAGGCAGATAGTAGAGGAGGAGGAAAAGGCAAGCAAGTGATCAAATTTCTCTCCAACTCTCAAGTTATGACCCACATTTTACCTCTTCCAGGAAGCCTTCCCCAACTACCCTCCGAGCTGCTTTCCTTGTGTCACATGACTCACTGGCGAACACCGCAACAATATGATCACTTGTTTGTGCCTCCCGCCTGACTGGGGTCTGACAAATCACCTCCTGAGAGCCAAACTGGCTCACCATCTGTTTTTATAAACAAAGTTGCATCGGAACACAGTCACAGTCGTTTGTTTACACATCGTCTATCTTGGTCTTGATCTTGAGCTACCGCAGCAGAGCTAAACAGTTGCCTCGGAGGCTGTCTGGACTGTAAAGCCTAAGATATTTACTCTCTGTCGGGCTCCTTTCAGAAAAAGGTTTCTGACCCCTGTGTCCGCCTATGAGCATCTTTAGTGGAGGGTGGGGCGCTTGCCCTTTATTCCCAAACCTGCAGTAGCCAGCACTAAGGGAGTAGGGTCACGCTGGGTCTGCAGTCCCTGACAATGGCGTCGTTTGAGCTTGGCCTGGGGTAGATCCTTAAAATAAAGATTTCTGCTGGAGGGAGAAGCAGAGGAGACGCTTCTTGGAACTCCTACCAAGGCTTTCTGTTTCTGGGCTCAATGTACAACCCACAACCAAATACAAGTCTGCTGAAACGGCTCTGAAAGAACGAACACACGGAAGGGAGAGAGGGGGCAGGCAGAAGGAGTGGAGCAGAGGCGAAGGGAGAACAGGCCGCTTTCATTTTCTTAGGGGCTGACAAGACTTCAGCGACAGGTAGGTTATTTGGTTCTTCGTTAGGACTCTTATTAATGTGGTGTGGGATGTACCTAACAGTGCCTGCTGTGTTAGTGGCCGTAAAGTGTGTATAATGTCACATCTGTCTCGGGAAGGACTGGATAGGAGCTGGTGTGAGCGAGGCCAAGCAACAGATTGGACAGCAAGTAGAAATCACCTGCACCATTTCCGCGCTCTGAGCTGGTAACAACCCCCGCATGTCGAATCCACGCCATTGCTGGCAAGACGGTCATCTGTCTTGAAAGAGGACACTTTTGCCCAAATTGCAGCGATGCCAAGGAGGAGCCAAGCTGGTCTGAATGCTGTTGGTGCCGTGTTCAGCAGTTTCGCCCCAAGTGGTATGGGGGTGCAGACACTTCAGAGGGCTGGCTGCAGCTTGCAGAGGGGACTAGGAGTCGTGAGGAAGATATCACCCTGCTGAAGAGAGGTGACCCAAGACCCCTAGTCTATATGACTAAGACATTGCCAGAGTGAGGCGGGCTGAGATTTTTATTGTACTTGAAATCTCACTATGTTAGGTTGTGCTTCAGCTTCAATCAAAAGGCCCTGAATACTGTCAAAGCTTACATTCCGCCTTTCTTGTAGGACAGCTGAGGATCTCAGTTCCCCTATCACAGAACCTGGAGTCATTACAAATTCAAGATTAAAGGGATGTTAAAATGAAGTTCTATCTCTTAAGTGACTATTAAAATTCAATTAGGGAGCTCTTGAAACTGATAGTGAACAGGCTTTGCCTGAACTCCTCCTCTGTTGGAGAAATGAGATCTTCTGAAAGTCTCCGTAATATCCTGGGCCAATTTATTACAAAGTTGTACACCACGCTTCCCATTGCAGCAATAGCTGTCTTCTTCTCATGTGCGCCCAATCTTGCCTTTACATAATGTATCTGCATGTATTACAGATAGTTTCCTCTCTACCCCTACTACACACACCACAAGTATTCTCTTCTCTAGGTTATACACTCTCATTTCCTTCTCCTTTTCCCAGGAGATACAGTTTTGATAGATTTTGTTTTTTAGTAACATGCCTCAGCCTGTCTTTTGCCTTCCTGTCGTTTGCTATCCAGAATGAATACAGTGATACAATGCTCCTTTCCCTCTGCTAAATGTGCTTCTCTCATAAGGCAAAATGCATTGAGACAGGACAACTCTCGGGCATCAAAAGTAATCAACTCTCAAAGAGGGGTCCTCACACCCTTACCGTGAGTTTAAGTACAGAGGCGAGGCAGCATCGCATGGGGAGCATTGTGGATCCCCTGATTTCAGGAGCACCCACCAAATCCACCGAACCTTGAGTGCTGGGAGGAGACAGGACGAGGGATTCCCCATCAATGAAGTGGAGTGTTGGAGAGAGGGCTGTTTTCTCAGTAGCCTGTGCTCAGGGTGCAGCACAAATCAAAGTCAGAGAGAGAGCAGATACGTAGCTACGGTGGGCATGCAAAGCCATCCATCCATGTGGGGCTTTGGGCACAGCCAGCCCCACTCCATTCCACAGCCCCAGGGACAAGCAGTGGTCAGGGAGGTCTGTCCAAACTGCAGCCAGCTGCAAACAGCACCAAAGCCCCCATCCTTTTCTCTAAAATGTGATATGGATCGTAGATTGTACTCCGTAATACTAAAATCCATAAAATTGAAGACGTATTTATTGTAAGACACATTATTGGTTCATCACTAAGAAAGAAAGAAAAACGCTGCAAATTAAACGGTGACACAGCATCGATTGTAATATGCACTCTAATTGCAAAGGTGTTAAAACATGAATGTTTGAGAATCAATGAAATATTGGCTAGTTGTCTGTATTTAAAATAGAAACATAATTTCCCCCATGCTCCCACCCCCAGCCTTTAGATAAGCTTGCTTCCAGGGGATGCACCATGCTTCTTCTTCGGCCTTGGGTCCCTCCGGCACATCACCACAAACACCAAGAAGTATTCATACTCCCACTAAAGAAACAGTAATCCCATCACTTCCTGCAGTCAGTGGTATAAAGCAGCTCTGAGGAGAGGGGGAAAGGGGGGAGCAGTGTAATCCTTTTCACTTAAAACTCTACAAACCCAAGAAAATAAAAAACATATGCTCAGACAACAACTTGCTCACGAATGTTTACGGCATCATTTGCCGTAGCCAAGTGGTGGCTACCAAATTCCATCAAACGATGATTGGATAAGCAAAATGTGACCTATTCCCAGAATATTATTCCACCAGGGAAAGGAATAAAGGACGCAGACACGTTACAACAGGGATGAACCCGGAAAACATCACGCTAAGTGAAAGAGGCCAGTCACAAAAGCCATATTACAGGAGGCCACTTATGCAAAATGCCCAGAATAGGCAAACTCACAGAGGTGGAAAGGACAGGGGAGGCCACAGGAAGCGACTTGAATGGTGTTAGGGTTTGCGTTTGGGGTGATGGGAATGTTTTGGAATTAGATAAGGACGGTTGTACACAACATTGTGAATACACTAAAAGATATTAAAGTTTATATTTTAAAATAGTTACAATGGTAAATTTTATGCCATGTAATTTTATTTCAATAAAATGGGTTTTAAAAACCTACAAAAAGTCTCTCCTCTCCCCCCTCCCCTTAAAAGTAGAAGCAACCCCATTAGCAATAGGATTGGGAGGACCTTTTAGCTCAGCCTTGCTCTTGCTCCCAAGGGTGGGTGACCCCTGAGGTCTTTCACCAGTAGCCTGGGGCTCTGAGAAGCCAGTTTGTAACCTTAAAGTTTCCTCACAAAATGGCCTTGTCTTCCCTGGTGTATGGAAGGCCTGCATTGCCATCTTCCAGAAGCAGTTTCCCTGAATAGCAAGGATGGCGTTCTGCTCCAACACATGTCCCGTCTGTCCCTCTCCAGCTCTTCCAGGTACTCCAGATTCCAACTGCCCCCTCCCTGGCACCAAGGTCCTTACACATTCAGAAGCCAAGTTTTTATACCGCCCACGTGCACCATGAAAGGCTAGCCACGCGGACTTTGGAAAAGCTGCATGTTCTGCTAGGAAGATCACTTTCCAGCCCTGAATCCCCTCTGGAGAGAGGCACGTGAACATGCATATTTCCTACGCATACGTAAGGGACACGGTTTGGAAGGCCGGCACTGCTGCGGTCAGAAGTGTCCGCTAGAGCCTGCCCCAAGCCCAGCAAGTTTTGAGAGTTGATCGCAGAAGACCCACTTATTTATCCCATATCCCTGGTTTAATGGCAGATCCAGTGAGCCATTGTCTCTGACCCACTTCCACCTCTTACTCGTGTCTCACCTTTGTGTAGACTCTCCTAGCACGCACCTCTGGTGGCTCCGGGGGACAGGCTGACAGAGACACCTGGAGCCCAGGCACCATCTACCCTAAGTGGCCAAGAAGGAGCCCACGATGCTGTGTCCCACTCCGTTCCTTACGCATTTGCTCCACTTGACATATCCTTCCCCCTTGTTTTAGCCTGAGTAACTCACTCATGTTTTAAGACTTAGCTCAGACCCAGTGAATGGAGGCCTGGGCATATATTGAAAGACTCATCTTACCTCCTACTCTACAAACATAAAAATGTCAGATGAAATATAATAAAGAGTAAATAGTACACAGTCAGTCTTAAGGCACGGAGAGGGAAATCCCTGATGCCAGCACTGCAGTGGGGCCGTGAACGTGGGCTGACCCCTAACTCATAGGGGAGGGGAGAGCTTACGGAGCTGAATACTTAAGTATATCCCATGGACTTGACAAATATTTTATTTTATTCAGCTCCTACTATGGGCCAGGTACTGCAGACTAAAAGCTGTACAGGGTGAGACCACAGCAGGTTTACAGTTGTGCATATGCAAAATGCAGAGTTTATAATTATATTATTATTTGTTAATTACTGTAGAATTTTCCACAGGGACGACTGTAAGCCCACTTTCGCCCCACCCTGTACATATCAGGCTTATGTCCTCAAGGAGGCTATATGGTAGTCAAGGGAGGAAAGCAATTGATTCCTTTTCATTTGTATTTGCGGAGGGCCCAGCTTTTAGGATCCGTGGGACACGCCGTGCTGCATAATTGATGCTGCCTGACCATAAGCCCTTGCAATTCAGAAAGAGAAACAGGAAGGCCCATAAAAACATCTGAATCAGATAAGCTGTTATAAGTGCAGTAACTTGAATTAAACTGTGTGATATATGTTCAATACAATATATAATTCATCCATTCACTCAATTATTCATTTGTTCATTTCTCCTTTGAGTGAATATTTGATAAGGGCCTACTGTGTACTAAGCACTGCGAGGCACTGGGTATAGAGTGTAGAGCAAGCCCACATGGTTCATAAATTTACAGATTACAGACTAGTAGGAAAGAAAAACATTACAGTTACCCACAAGAAAACACATAATAGCGAGTTGCAGTAAGTCTATGAAGTAAGAAAACCAAGTGCTGTAAAGCAAGGTGATGAAGGACACCCTGATTTGGCTTTAGGAATTAGGAAAACCATCTCAAATGAACTCACTTTTTTGCCTGTTATAAATAAATAATTGGACAAGCAAGTAAAGAGTGTGGTAAAGAGCATTCCCGATGGAGGGACAAGAGTCACAAAGTTTCTGACGTTGGCTGGCATTTATCATGGGACTGGAGCCGGTGGCAGAACGGCTGCAGGGAGGTCACACGGACCAGGTCACACATTATACACTGCAGGACTCGCGAAGGTATTTGAACTTCATTCCAAATGTAAGGGGAGGCCATCAGAAATAGACTATTGATACAATCTCACTTGTGTTTTATAAAAGATTAGTGGAGTGGAGTGCAGAATGGTTTGGAGGTGAACAAGGATGGGTGTGAGAAGGAAAGACAGACAACTGTCCAGCACGAGGAAGACAGCAGTGCAAAGTGGGCAGGGCAGACTCAACACGTGTGTTGGGGGCTGGACGGACCCTGCCGAGGGAGGTGTTGGATATGAGGGTTGATGGAGAGGAAGAGATAAACATGGTTTCGTATTTCAGGCTCAAGCACCTGGATAGATGAAAGGACTATGAACTGAGAGGCAGAAGAATGAAGTAGAGGTTAATTCTGACAGAGAGAACCATGGAAGGCCGTTAGGGGCATAGGCCATATCTGGACAGCAGTCCTAATGGGGGACATTCAGAAGGATTAATGTGGGGAAAGGGGGTGGTTCGGGCCGGAGAACAATGTGAACAAAACCGGGGATGAAAAGAGAGTGTGGTTCCGGGAACGGCAGTAAAAGAGCACAGCGCTGGGCGTGCGAAGTGTGGCGAGGATGTCATCAGGAGACAAGATTGAAAAGTTAAGTAGACGTGGAGAATCAAAGTCTGAAATTAATCTGTAAAACAAGATAATCTTTGGAGGTTTGTTGGCAGTGGAATAACACGTTGAGACCTGTTTTTTTTATTTTATGGTTTTTTTTTAGGTGGATCTCCAAAATTTCTGGAGCTCTGTAAGAGAGAAAAAATAAGTTGGTGTTCGAGAAGGAGACATTTTTGGGGAAAACTGAAATACATGCAATCTTTTTTTAGCATCTCTAACAGATCAGTTTTAGAATATGAGCATGCATTATGTATAATTTGGGTTGTTTTTAAAAATGATCATGTTTCACATTTGTTATATATAAAGCCGCAAAGGCCTGGACAACTCTTGGAAGAGATTGTGTTTTTCCATTAGGATGAAAATAGGGCTGTGATGGCTACTGTTGGTCAATCATATTGCCTTGTCAAACCTTGTCGTTTCCAACCTGAATATGCACATCTCTTTTATAATTCAGAAAAGGAGGGCTGGTTTTGTTTTTGGCTCTGGACGCTCTGCTCTATTGCCCTGTGAAGTGTTCCTTGGACCAAAAAGCAAAGGAAAGGGGAATAAAACTGGGAAATTATGGGACAGCATATATTATTCATGGTGGGGGATTATAAGAGAAAGATATAAAAACAGTTTTTCTATTTATGCGCTACTTGGTACTTTAGACATTTTTAAAAAAATCAAAGCGATGTCCTTGAGCAGAAGTCAGTGAAGTTTTTCTGTGAAGGACCAGATAATAAATATTTCACCTGTTGTGGGCTCTGTGGGCTCTGGTGCATCTATCCCAGTCCGTCTAGTGGTGCAAAAGCAGCCACAGGCAATACGCAGACAAATGAGCAGGACTGGGTTCCCGCGAACTTCACTTACAAAAACAGGTGTTGGGCCATATGTCATTGACCCTTGCCCAAGACCCCCCAAATCTGATAACATCATGGTTTTTTGGCTGCTCTTAAAAATGTCTATTTCCACCTTTGTATATCATATGTAGTTTGTAGACTATTTCTGTGTCTCATTTGTCACTTACAAAGGCTGTTCAGTTTAAGCTACTGGCCTGCAGTTGCAGGAGAGCCCGCACCCAATAAAATGAGCCCCTGGTATGGAATTTGTCTTAATCAAAAGTGTGAACATTTGTTTCCAAACTCTATCTTATTTTTGTGTCCCTGCTTTTGATTTGAGTGTTTGTTTTTAAACTTTGATGATTAATACAGTTTGGGTCTTGGATAAAATCCACTCACCCTAAGAAAGGGTAAGAGAAGCAGCAGGAGGAGGGAAAGGGAAATGAGAGCAGCAATCAAGATGTTTCAGGCTCTATGCCACAACGTTGCAAACACTATTTAATTTCCCCAACAACCCTCTAACATAGGTTACAATCCCTACTTCCACACTGGCAAGAACACCATTCAGGTTGGACTTCTCCGCCAGCAGATGCTAAGGCAAGGGTTTGAGTGGAAACAGAGACTCAGAGACAGTTAGTCCCAGGAAACAAGGTGGGGGAGGGAGCAGAGGGTCCAGGAAAGTGAAGGAAGGCCAACAGTGGGTAAGTTATTGAGGGATAGCTGACCCTCAGTCCCCTCCGAGGACCCTCTCTGAGACTGTAAAACACCCTTCACAACTGTCCCAAAGAAGGGCAAGGAAGCTGAGATATTAAACTGCCAATTCCCATCCCTTGTTGGTTAAGTTTGCTCCTGGGGTCATTAACTTGATAGATCTTCTATCTTGCCCCACATGTGGGTTGATACCCTTTCTGAAGCCAGAGACAGCCCTTAGAAAACACAAATAGGTGCTAGAGACAGGCAGTTGATCGTGTGTACAGGAATTGTCTCTTTGACGTGGGCCAAGGGGATATGGCACAGACAGTGAGACCAAAGACCCTAATGCAATGCGTAATGCTATTTTCCCTGACTCACCCCCGCTATTTATTCCACTTTGGTCCCCACACAACACCCATCATCAGTCATAGAGTTAAAGGGGAGGCTGGGGCCAATCCCCAAGGGTGAAATGATCATTTCACTAATAGTTTTTAAAGTTTTTCCAAGAGCTCTCTTCCCAGTATGTCAGGACCACTCTTAACACGAAGACTCCCGTTTGCATTCACTCTGGCATGCATGCAGTTTTCGTGGGAAGGAAATCAAAGTGAAGTGACCCCCATCCACGAAGTCACCCCAGACCGTCGTCCACCTGCATGGAACAGACGCAGGACTTACCAGCCAGCCCATACTGATAAGTAGTGTGGTTTGCAAGTCTGATGATGCCTTTTTTTTTTTTAAACAGCCATGAGGAATGGTCTTTGTTTGAAACCTTAGAGGCATACACCCAGGTATGGATAAAAAAGTGTTTAGGAAAAAAATATTAAGAACTACAAAGTGTTAGCCAGGGTCATTGTCATAGATTAAAAAAAACCAAACTAACTAGTTTTTAACACACCTCCCCCTGCTTAAGATGCCTCTCTCTAGCTTGGAGTAAGCAGAAAACTGATTTAATTACAGCACAAGAGCTAACGTACCGGAAAGGTGTGACACCTTGCTTCCACATACCTTTGGAGGGCAGATCCAGAACAGATGGGGTAGGGTGTGGGCTCCGAGGAATGACTACAAGCAATGTGAAGAACTTTCTGGCAGCTAGCACAATCTAAGACTAAAGCTGTGCTGCCTTGTGAAGCAGTTAGCCCCCACCCCCCACCCCCCGCCCTGACATTGGCTTCCCATTAGTTGCAGCTACAATAGTGAGAGCTCTGGCCCTGGGTGAAGGGAAGCACTGTTCATTACAGTTTCCTTGAAATAACAGTCCTTGGAGCCCGACAGCCTGGGTTCGATCTGGACTCTGTTACTGTTGCCCACTATGAGCTTTAGTTCTCTAATCTGTAAAATGGGGGTCACGATAGCGTATTTTCACTCCAGGTTTGTTTTGTGAATTTCCTAACAGTATATGTACAAAATGCTTAGCACAGTGTCTAACCATGTTAATCATTAAATTGATATTGTTGCAGTTTGTTGTTATTAAGGAGCTCACAACAAGGTATGGATTTGATTTGTACAGACATTCTCTTGGCAAATACATACTGAGTACCCTCTTTGTCTTCGGCTTGAGCCGGGTGTGAAGATACAGAAATGAATACACTGTTTTCCTCCCCCCAGCATGTGCTTGTGTACAGGGTTTCCTGAGGATTAATCGTTCCATGGAGACCTGCTGGCTGGGTCTCAGGGAATGACACATCTGGAGGAAGCCCAGCATCCCTGCCTGAGAGAGGGATGGTCTCAGGGAGCTGGAAAGAGGTGAGCCACGTGGCCCCGTGCCATTTCCAGAGGGGCAAAAAGCAGGTAGAGTAATCTCCAGAAGAATGCAGGCAATCAGACAAACAATTCCCAAGTGTTTAGCCAGGAGAATTAAAATGACATCTAAAATCTAAAAATGAAAACAGTAATTGAGGAAGAAAAACTGCAAAAATCTCCAATTTGTTGAGCTTTCACTAAATATTAGGCCTCACCCTAAATCCTTTATATACATTAATATAGTTACTATATTTTGTCATGTATAATGTGCACATTTTTGCCCAAAGTTTTTAGGAAAAAATAAGGATGTGCATTATACATGGCTATAATAATCCTGCATATAATGCACAAAATGCACACAAAAATACATGGCAGAATATGGGTAGCCTTATGAAATAGGTACAATTATTATTATCACCATTTTATGGAGGAGAAACTGAAGCTTGAAGTGGTTAAACTACCCATCAGGCTAACCGTTTACCATTTACCCGGGAGGAAAGGATTGGTGGGAAGCCGTTCATCTACTAGCTGTTTGCTCTGAGCCATATGGCGCTGACTGTGGGTTCTGGGTTTTGCAGGGACAGCTGAGCATTCTGGACCTGAGGTCTGCTGCTGACTTGTTCTCACCATTTGCACTTCCCTGCTGTAACCTGGAATCACACCTGTCTGAAAAACTGCTTGGAGGTGAATTGTATGAAATGGCCAACAAGGACTCAGGACAGAGGTGGCAGTTGGCACAGAAATGTAGGAGTCTTTGTACAGCTTGATTCTGGGTGGTGCCACCCATAACTGTGTGCAAAATGGGAACACTCTCTTGTGACAGTATGTGACAGTATGTGACATAAGGGAAACCTCTTCTCCCAAAGCAGTGCTTGGTTGGGTTGAACCAGGTGGAGGAATAGATAGTCCGACATTCACAGGTCCAAGTTCTATGTGAATTCCTTGCTGTGTGATCTCCAATGAGTCATTCAACCTCTCTTGGTTTAAACTTCATTTTAGGTAACAATGTCTACTCTGTGGATTGCTGTAAATATTAAATGAGGTAATAATGTAAAGTGTTACATATTAAGTCAAATAATTCAGACTATTAAGAACAATCTGATTCTCTGGGTGACCTTGGAATTATTCTACCTGTCTCGATTGACATGAAAAATAGGCCAGAACTCAGCTTCTTTCCTGACTTGGCAGCTGAGTAAAGGTGGAAATAGTTACCTCTGCCAATCTCAGCTAGATCTGACCTTGTAGAAAATCAACAAACAGAATCTTATTCCAAGTCCCCACAGGAAGAAGCATGTGTAGGGGTCACTCTTGCTCTGCCAACTATTGGTTTTCTTTCCCAGGCATTAAAAAAATAAAATTCACTCATAAAACAAAGCCCACTGGTGTCCAGCAGAAAAGCAGAAGGCAGAAGGAGGCTTCTACCCTCCTCTCCCTTCTTCCTAATGCTTACGCAGGCCTGCTGATGAGAACGCAGGATCAGTGTGAGAAGGTTGGCAGCTGCAACAGCAGTGATCCTAGGGCCTTCCAGAATATTCTAGCCCCAGACTTGTAGGAAGGGACAGTTCCTGGAACAAGTCTGGACATGGGCAGGAGAAAAAGCACGTTGTGGTTGTATGGTAGAGTCCCTCTTTGATGACTAACGGTGCTAAGTTCACTGCCTGGCATTTGATACACCAGATCTTTCACATCTCTACTCAACGACACCCCCCACCCCATACAACAACAGCATAACAATTGTGTGTATATAACATTGATGCACCACCAGCAGATGGATTCTAGAGAAATCATCCTGAACAAGTGGGAGATGACTACTCCCCTCTTGTTTCATAACTGTGGGGCCTTGGACAAATGTTTTTGCCCTTGGTGTTTCTGTTTCTTTCACTAGAAAATGAGGGCAAAGCTGCCTAATTTGAAAGATCATCATGAGCGTAGAGACTTCCCACCAACTGATGCATCAACGTATATGTATTAGGCATTGATCTGTGGGCTGGGGAGGCAGACGTAAATAAGGTAAAATTGTTGCCATCAAGGACCCTGTGCTCTTCTGGGGAAGCCAGACAGTAAGATCATTTCAGCTACTGGGGTGAGCATGAAGAAGATCAAACAGTCATGTGGTGCAGAATGACAAGTAGTGCTACTTTCGTTAAGTGATCAGAAGAGGTCTCTGAAGAGGTGACACTGGAGTTGAGCCACAAATGGTGAGACAATTTCAGCTCTGGAAATACCGGAGGGAAGGACACTGTTGGGAGAAGAAGTAAGTGGAGAAGCCAACAAATGGGAGCAGAGTTTGGAAGAGCTGAAGGTTCTGCTTGGCAGGTTATAAAGCCTATACAAGACAAGAAATCAAGTTTTAGGCTGAAATCCTAGGATACTATTCTCTATTTTTTGTTCATTTATCCATTCATATTTATTGGATATTTACCATATTCTAATAGCTGTTTTTCCCCAAAAGGATTATTTGTTCAAATAACTAACCTACTACCTTTTGGAGATTCTTAAATCATATTAGCATGAAGAAACAAAACTCTTGAAGTACAGCATTTGTTACAATATTTTTGACCACTGAACTTGCTTTCTATTATGTGAAATGCTAATGTACATGCCTTTTATTTATTCTTAGTCGTTTGAAATTATATGTCAAATACCTACTGTAAGATGTAATGGATGTAGGAGCTGAAAGCAAAATGTCTGGTTTAAATTCAACCTCTGTTGTGTGATCTTAGGCAAATCATCTGTTATCTGTACACTGGGCTCCTATTTCTTTATCTCTAAAATGAGGGGAGTGAGACGAAATGAGGCTAAAGTCTCATCCTGCTCTAATAGTAATTGGATTTCCATTCCTCGATGCTGTAAAAGTTAGAGACTAGAAGACTGTGGTTCTTGACTTCAAGGAATTTACATTTCATTTGCAAAAGGAGAGCGAAAACACCACACATTCCCACACACGCACACACATACGAGACTCAGGATCATAATCTGTGATTACAGAGTCCTAATTATATACAACCTTGCTCCTCTCAAGGTGAGAGTGAGGATAATGTTGTTTGGTTGTTCTGTGAGGAGCACAGCAACAACAGAAAGGTTAAGTAATTTCCCCACGGTCACACTATATTTAATTGCAATTGCTATTACCACATGTGTCCACCGTTTGGCATCTCTACGAGTTAACCCGTCCTGGAGAATAGACTTCTAGCTACTTGGAAGAGTCCAAAATATTAATGTTAAATAAGAATTAACATTTGTATAACCCTTTACAGTTTATGAAGAGTTTTGCTTGGACATACTTTGCTCAATCTGCACAGCCTAGTGTGTGTGTGTGTCTCCAAAGACACTGATCATATCCGTATAATATATATATCTTTGCATATCTTAGAAAAGATATCTTTGTATAGCTCAGAAAGCTGCGGTTCAGAGCTTTTAAGCAGCTTGCCCTATGTCTACTAAAAGGCAGGGTTACTTCTGTTTGACTCCAGAACTATCTGCTTTCACTACTCTGCCCTCCCTGGCTTAGAAAAAACATTGCTGACCTAGACCTGGGGGTAGAACAGGGATGATCTCCTGTCTGTCATGAAATTCTAATATTTCAAACCAGAGTAGGAGGAAAGGTGCCATACCCTTTTCTGCTCATAATGCCAATATTTTCATTCCTAATTTTGTTTTTGCAGTAGGGCTATTTGAGATGAAAAGGGAATAAAGGACATAAAAGGCATAGTTCATCCTAGTAAATACTCAGCAACTCACTCACTTGGCATTGGTTCTTTGATGGCGGGACATGAAACCTCCAACTACCTTGGCCCCTACCCTCTGTTTCCTAAGTTTCTTGTACAAACGAATATAATATAGGAGAGAGCATATTTAGAAGCCAAAATTCCTTGATCCCTGCCATTTAAGGGTTATGGAGTCTTGGTTGATTTATTTATTTGCACCTCAATCTCTTAATCTGTGAAAAAGGAATAGTTTTGACAATCAACTGCTATTGTAAAGATCAACCAAATAAAGCTTTAATGTGCATTTTCATCTTCAATGAAAGATGCACACATGAGAAAATATTGCTGTGAGAATGAATATTAAATTGATAGTGTTCAAGGAAATTGTATGAGCGCTCAGATTTTGTGGTAACTAGACAAAGAAAGCATTGTTCCTAGGAGTCAAATACCGAAGTACAGACACAACTTTGTTGTACAGAATTCTTCTTTATTATTGTAATTTTTTGAAATAGATTCTGTCCTATATTCAAAAAAGAGAATGTAGCTAGATGTTGGATTCAGGATGTACAAAAGACAGCAGGCAGTCAGGGATGTGAAAGGCGGAGGGGAAACAATGAACACATCAGGATTGTGCAAATCGGCCTCACCGCAAATCAAATCCTTGCCCTGACAGCCTCCACGCAGCATCTGGGTAAACACACATTGTCAATTGTCAAGGCTATGTGCTCTCCCGTGCCTTGTCTAGTGCCTGTCAGTCACAGCTTCTACCCTCTGACAATGGGGAATAGTTTGGGAGTATGTTGGCTGCTACTCCCATAATCTGCAAGCAATGATAGAGCAGGCACAGGCAGGGTTCAGTGTGTATTTTCCAGCTGGGACAAGATTTCAGATCCTTGCCATGAAAACAGTGCTGGTGTTTTGCAACAATGCTTCAGTTTTACCACCTTCTATATTTCCAAGGAGAAGAGTCCATCCAACTTTGGTAACTATGAGCTAGGGCCTAAGAACTTTGGGACTGACCCAAGTTTGTCTGAATTGGTGACCTTGGGCAAGTCAATGCACTTTGCTGAATGTGTTTTCCTTCTTTACAAAGATGATCCTCTCCCATTAACAACAAATTTTCTGAAGAAGAAATAAAGGCATTGATCTCATTTACAGTAGCATCAACACCAGGAAAATACTTGAAGGAGGTAAAGGTCTCTACTCTGAAAAATGTAAGACACTGATGAGAGAAATTGAAGACACAAATAATTAGAAAAGTATCTTGTGTTCATATTATTAAAATGTCAATACTACAAAAAGCCATCTACAGATTCAATGCCATCCCTCTCAAGATTTCAATGGCATTTTTTACAGAAGTAGACGTATGAAAAGTCTGCCTGGAATTTTTCTGGAAAGACTTCATCTTATATACGCATATATAAAAGGGAATATTATACAGCCATAAAACATGGAAATCCTACCATGCGTGATAACAGGGATGGACCTTGAAGGCATTATGCTAAGTCAAATAAGTCAGACAGAGAAAGACATATAACTGTATGATCTCCCTTTTATGTGGATGAGAGAGAGAGAAAAAGAGATCAGGGAGATCAGTCTTGTGGTTACCAGGGGCAAAGGGTGGGCCGTAGGGAGAATTGGAGGAACGTGGTCAAAAGGTAGAAACTGCCAGCTCTAAGATAAGGAAGTGCTGGGGATGTAATGCACAGCATGGAGACCATCGCTAATCCCGCTGCACGATACCCAAGAAGTTGCTATGAGAGTAAATTTTAAGAGTTCTCATGACAAGGTAATGTTTTTTCTTTTCCTTTTATCACATGTACATAAGGAGATGAATTTTAGCCGAATCTGTTGTGGTCATCATTTTCCAATAGATGTACATAACACTATCACTCTGTGTGTCTTAAACTTACACAGCGATGTATGTCAATTATTTCTCAATAAAACTGGGGAAAAAATAAATGTAAGCTCCTAGGAGTAGTAAAAGAAATGAAAAGAAAAGAAAAAATAAGAAAAAGACATTGCATGTAAATGTGCGTATGTCTACAGGGACAGCTATGTTATAAATATGGAAGCAAGACCGATACCTACTAAACCCAGAAATAGTCATTTTCTGATTAATTGAGCAATAGGAGATATAAATCCACTAAAAGGTTACCAAAAATATATCAATATATATGAGTGAGCTTTTGCCTTTTGCTAGTCTTTCTCACTTCACGTGGTAATTTTGTTGATGGATCCTCCCACAAGATAAAATTCTCCCAATTATTTTTCTTTTAAGTCATACGTTATAGCCAGTTAGGTGAGGTTAAATAAAGCTGGTCACAATGGGAAACATGCCTAGAACCTGGGGTATGGCATGAGAGAGAGCAGTCTCAGGAGAGGCTGCCGAGAAACAAAGCAGGTTCCCTTGTATTCAGATCTCACAGTTACCTACCCCTGGAGAGGTGGGGGTGGGGGGTGTGCCCCAGGCCCCCACAGCTTGGTCACGGTCCTTTTCCTTTGATAGAGACGTAATCTAGTTAAAACGGAAATGTATGGGGGAAGTCAAACAAGTCCCTGATGAAAGACAGGTTGTTTCACGTTCTGTGTAAATCAAAGCTAAACCTTCATTTAAGGAAGGGCTCTGTGTCATACACTCAACACCACCTGGCCTGGTCGGAAGGGTTGGTGCAAGTGTTAGAGTTGCTCGGGGCTGCACATGGTTCGTAATCCTCAACAGAAATGTCAACTCAATTCGTCAGCATTATTTGTATGTCCACAGCAGTGCGTACGTGTTTAAAATAGGCATTGTACGCGGAGAGTAACACAAGCTAAACTGGACAAATGATAATGAAATGGATGGTACTAATAGAAAGCCCTGGCACTTAGAGTTTCTGATTTTATATACATGAGGCTTGCTCGAAGGTAAGATTTTATTAGGTTCTATCGTTGATATGCTGCTCCAAAGTTTCCTTTAAAAATAAATAACAAAGCCTTTTTTAAAAAAGGAAGCAAAGCTAGGAGTTTACTAAATTTATTCCATATAATAAGTAGACATTTGGGTCTAAAGTACATGCTAGATACTACTCTGTTTAAAAAGATATAAATAATATTGCACAACTTGAATTTCTATGCATTTTCCATATATAGTGCATTTTTAAACTCTCCACAGAATGAAATAGCTACAACGTTAAAAAAAACAGAACAAAGAGCTATGAAGGGAGAGAGAATGCCCTTTCTCTGTATTTACTTCCCCAATCCTGCTTCTGGTACCATTTGCTGCATTAAAAGACTGCTGAGTGTTGAAATTTTTTTGTATCCCCAGTTCTTTGGGGGAAAAAAAGAGGTAGATAAAATTAATAAACGCTCATACATCTCCTGGACTAAAGTATTTCCACTGTACCAAACCACTTAACGAAAAGTCAGTCAATCTTCAAAAATAGAAATCCCATGATACGAAAGGCAAATGACAAAAATTTAATACAAAAGTTGTATATTTTATGAAGAAAAAGATAAAAATGAAAGAAACACAAAGAAAATGCACAGAAGCAGAAGACATAAGATTATGAATATGTGGAGCTTTTTTTTTTTAAGGGAACAAAAAACTGAGTAAAATCCAAAAATTGACTATGAAAGGCTAGCATTTGTTATCTACATGGAAGAAAAAAATAATAACAATCTACTTGTCTCAGAGTTGTAAAAATTATAAAGGTTGCATTGAAAATGATAAGCGGCTTTCTGAGGTCCTCAGGAAGTTGGCGGTGGAGCCAACATTTGAAATGAGGAACTTCGGCAGTGAGTTTAGCACTCTTCTCCCTCCTTCTCTCGGGGGTCTGTTGGAACCAAGCAGAAGTCCTTCAATAAAAATAACTTGTATTTCTGTCCAATTGTGGAGTTAGACATATTGGGAGAATCCTTTCCATGCCCTGTGGCAAATTAACTGCTTGAAGTTGGGGTAGGGTGCTCACCCCACAAAGGGAAGGTGAACGACCCAAGATTTCGAGTGCCACTGCAGGTTATGATGTCAGCAATGCTGCACACTTACGGGGGAGAGAGGACGCAGGCGCACCCCTGGGCCTTTCAATCAGGAAGTTGACAAAGCCCCTACTGGCTTATTTCTCACATCCAAAGAACTGTATCGATGCTTCTCAGAATCTCTGTGTTGAAAGAACCCAGCTTCCCCCACCTCCTCTATATAATCACAGAGTTTTTTGTTTTTTTTTTAGTAAAATACAATGAAAGCAAATTGAAAATGAAATAAAAAGTAGGCAAAAAAAAAAAAAAAGGCCAAATTTCCTGGTGTTAGATCTGACGAAAATAAAATCGCTTTGTCAAACTGATATAAGAATTCTATTTTTTAGAGCCTTTCTCTAAATGTCTGTACTTGCCTGGGCATGAACAGGTTACAGGTCATGGACCAGCACCAGCCTCTGATCTGTATTGTGAATAGTGCTGATTTATATCACTGCAGGACAGGAGCTCTTTCCCAGCCTTCTGGACTGGGGGCCCTGGGGGAACAAGTGTGAGCGGTTACAAGATCATTAACCTGCTATGTGATTTTTACATGTGGTACACTCATTGTCTGTTTCCTTCCTAAGGAACATAAGCTCAATTTTTGTGCGTTTTGCACAGCTGATGTCCCCAGCTCTTCAGTGGAAACTGGTGTACAGTAGTCACTTAGACAGTATTTGCATGTAAGTGTGTGGTTGATGCTGGGAGGTGTGAGGTTAGGAATAGGGAGGAAAACATCAACACCACAATCAACACACATACTTTCCTCTATGAGGAAAGTTAATATTAAGAAAATTAGCTAAGAAAGTGAATAATCAAAACATGAGTTCACTATGAATTAAAATACTTCTGCAAAATGTGTGACAAAGATTCATAATCAGAATGTGTAGGTGGACCTCAGAGAAAAAAATACTTAAATTACATTAGAAACGAGAAAACAAGCAAACAAAATGAAATTGGAGAATGTAGACATAAAAAAACAAACCAATTAGAAATTTTGAAAATGAATACATTTAAATAGAAAACAAAGAATTGAATAAAATCTAGCTAATAAGCAATAAAAAATAATGGTTTGGAATGGAATAACAAGAACTTTGCCCAGAATTCTCTACAAAGAAGCAACTAAGGAAGAAAGAGAGAGATCTCAAGTACAGCTTGAAAAGCTCCAACTTAAGCTCTATGACTTCCAGAACATTTTTTTAATTATTCTTTTTTTAAAAAAGATTTTATATATTTATTTTTTAGAGAGGGAAAGGGAGGGAGAAAGAGAGGGAGAGAAACATCAATGTGTGGTTGCCTCTCACGTACTCCTTACTGGGGACCTGGCCTGCAACCCAGGCATGTGCCCTAGACTGGGAATTGAACCGGCGACCCTTTGTTCCACAGGCTGGCACTGAGCCACCCCAGCCAGAGTGAGTTCCAGAAGATTTAATGAAGGAAAAGGAAGGAGAAATACTTGAAGAGGTAATTACTGGTATTTTACAAGCTGAAGTAACACAAGTCCACAGATCAAAGATCCACAGGAAAGAATAAATTATAACAAAAAAACACCTATTCATTGAATGTAGGGGAAGAAATAAGGCAAGGGGACAGGAGAGAGAGAGAGAGAGAGAGGGAGAGAGAGAGAGAGAGAGAGAGAGAGAGAGAGAGAGATTTGTTTTTCTACTCATTCATGTGTTCATTGGTTGATTCTTATATATGCCCTGACCTGAAGCTGAACCCACAGCCTTGGCTTATTGGAACAATGCTCTAACCGACTGAGCTACCTGGTCAGGGACAAAAATGCACTCTTAGACACTACCTGAGATAAAAAGACAAAGTGGCCACAGAGTAACAAAATTTAGACTGCAAGGAGATATTTCCCATCCCTTTGGCAATTATAATGCCCAAAGATAAGGGATAATATCTTACTCTATTAAAGGAAGGCATGTAGCAACTCAAAATTGTATATCCAGATAAATTTGTAGTCAAATATGAAGGCAAGATAAAGCATTTTTTCGAATGCAAATATTAAGAGATGTTAAAACTTTTCAACTCTTCCTGGAAGAAAAATATGCAGATAAATTTTATAAAAGAAAGAAAAAAAAAGAAATGCTAACCAAAATGAAAATGTGAGATATAAGAAACAATGGTAAAAGTTCAAAAAAGTAAAAATAATAGAAAAAATTCTGTGAGCCAGAAATTGATAAAATTCCAGTATATTTAGTTAACTTTAAATTTAAAATTAATAATTATTCTTGTATGAAAACTGTAAAACAAACTCTTAAAAATAATTGTCATTTAGGAATGCAGTTCAGTGGTAAATAATGTGTTCTAAGTTATTGTTCTTGTTCAGAACATTTTAAAAATTCTAAATAAAATAGTCATGCTTAAAAATTTATAGTTACTTATGTATTTGAAAAAAATACATTCCTCAAATTTCAGAGGGGAATAACAAATACAGAAAATATATCAATCCTAGCAGAATAAAAAAAAAGGAAAGGAAAAAAGAAGGTAGAAACAAATCTAAATATATCTGTAATCGCTGTATCTGTAATCATAATAGTGATTAATAGTAATCACTATTAGTATAGATGAATAAAATTTGCCACTATAAAATATATTACCAACATGGATTTTTAAAATCTTGTTGTAATATTCCTTAAAAGAGAACCTCTTAAAATCACACAATAAGTTTGGAAAGTAAAGGAAATGATATATTGTGCAATTATTCACACAATGATACATAACGAGGCAATACACCAGCAAAATGAAATCCAAGGCAAAACATTACTAGAGAAAAAGAAATACATTCCTTAATAGTAAAATTTTTAAAAATTACTAAGCAAATAAACCTTAAAGAATGTTGATGCACTTAAGATATACTCAAAATAAAAAAATTTGATACCATTTTTTGCATTTGGCAAACACCCTGTCATTAGTTGGATATTTTAATACCTTTATGAAACACTGATAGATTACACAGACAAAATAGTAAACAGAATTAACAAGCTTTGGCATATGTGTGAGTACTTACCCATTTACAGGGTGGGGCAAAAGTAGGTTTACTGTTGTCCATGTGGAAAAAATACAATAATAAATAATACAAACTGTGTTTTGTGTCCTCACCGCTGTAAACCTACTTTTGCCCCACCCTGTATATATATAAACTATACACAAAAATTAGTAATATAAACTTTCTAAATTATACAAAGTATACTTATACGTAACATTATCTATCTATACATAATCTATATGTATGCATTTATGGCACATGTACTCATAGAAAAAATTATCAAATATTTCAAAGGATTTATATTGAACGGACCATATTTTTCTGCAATACAAATAATTCAGACCTTGACAATAAAACTGTAGAAGCATAGTGTAACTTTACAGTTGTAATAAGACAAGCTAAGAGAAACATTTATTTTGAGTGGTGGTTCTCTTACTGACTTAGGAACATTGGAATCACCCAGGGGGACCACAATCTGTACTGATGCCTGGATCTTACCCCCAGCAATTCTGATGAAGTTGGTGTCTGGGATGTGTGACCTGGGATTCTAATGTATAGTCAAAGCTTAGTGCCACTGATTTAGGATCTGGCACTATTTTTACCTTGTACGAGTTAACATTTAAAGATGGATATCACAAAGACAAATGCTTTTGCTTTTCCTCAAGAGTTATCAAGATCCAATCTTCATCGAAAGCCAAGTGGCTGGTGATGTAATCACCACAGCAGCTGTCAAAGTGCCGTCAGTCACTGTGACCAAATTCCTCCATCTGTCCTTTATTTCCTTGGTTTACAATGAAGCACGCATCGTAATTGACCCTTACACAGGAGGCCTCTGACTGTGAGCTGCCGTGGGCTCCATATGTGAAGGGTCTGAGTCAATCATTTTCCCCATCTTCTCATGGGAGAGAAAGGAGCAGAAACACTGAAGCATCTCTCCTTGGTCTAATCAAAATGCCAAATGTGACGGGGATGAAGTTCTCCCTGAAGAGGAGGGAAGTGCAATGAAATCTAAATGATCTGGTGCTGGCCAAAAGCAAAGATTGATGGCTGAGATTTTCAGTAATAGAATTCTGTATGGTTTGATAAATACCAAGTAATAAATTATAATGCATGAACGTGTGGGCTTCAGAATTAGACATATTGGGAACAAGTCCCAGCTCAGTTAATTATGAGCTATGTGACCTTGGGAACATTCCTTATTTGTAAAATTTGTGACATTTAAATGAGATGATGTAGATGAAGTGCATAGCTCGACGCCTGACACGTAGTGTATGGTACACAGCGTCCATTATTATTGTTATTGTTGTTATTTTTCCATAATTTTCCAAAGATACAAACTATAAGGGTCATGCTGGTTGTCAGTTTTGAAAGCTAATGCGTCCTCCTTCCATTAGAGGGTGACAGGATGAGCCAGAAACTGTGAAATATGTCTTAGAAAGTGAGAAACGGAAAAGATCAATCCAGAGAGGAAGACAGTTAGCATTGAAACACTTCAGTAACAGCATTTCCAGGTTTCTATGCTCAGTCATCTCCCTTATTGAAAGGTCACCCCAATGGGGCACAGTAACTCTAAAGCTTCAGAGTGGTGATTGTTAGATGACACTTTATTCGTGTCATTACCTCAACCAAGGGAACAAAACAGCGTTGAAACCTGGAGCGGCCCGGGGCATTGAAGGAGAAAGGCATACTTCCTATCATCCTCTCCCTGGAATTCACATCTCCCTTCCCCAGCTAGATATGAACATACACCTGTACACTCTGTCGTGCCCTCTGCGAATGTTGCAACCTAGACACTGAGATGTCATGGCTTACGGGTTTTGATGTGAGCCTAACAGGTTGTTCTTTTTTCTAATAATCCACCCACTTCTAACACTCCATTCGAAGTCTGCCTTCCTACTTTGCTGTGTTCAATGTTTTCTCTTTATTCACAAGATAAAGAAGACATTTGGTTTTCCTTGCCTCTGCGCGAAGGCTTGTGTCTCACGGAATAACAGCCCTTCATCAGGCAACATTTATTCTCCGTACATTGTGCTATGTGTGAGGGATGTGGGAAGCACATCCCTCATCTCAAGAAGGACACAGTCTAGTGGAAAAACAATGGGAACAGGTTTTGACAGGAATGCAGAGAACAGGAACTCAACCCAGACTTGAAGCAAGGAAGGCTTCCGGGGGTAGGTGAGGTTGGCTTAGAGCTGAAGAGTAGATAAGAGCTAACCAGGTAAAGAGGAGGTGGAACAGTGTCTAAGCAGAGGGGTGGATGTTCAGAGGTCCAAAGAGGAAGTAATGACATAGGTTTTCCGGCAGGAGACATTCTATGAGGCCATCTGATGCAAAGGTAAGGTGTTTAGGGCCCTGAAAATAACGAAGCACTCTAAGAGCTGCGCTGCCCAGGAAGGTGGCCACTAGAGTCATGTGACTATTGAGCACTTGAACTGTGGCAAGTCCTGACTGAGAACTGCTGAAACTGTCAAATACACACTGACTCCAAAGACATCACACTAGAAAAGAATATAAAGAATTCTTTTATTGAATACATGTTAAAATAATAGTTTTGATATACCAAATTAAATAAAGCTACTATTAAAGTTAATTTTGCCTGTTTATTTTTACCATTTCAAATGTGGCCATTAGAAAAATTAAAATTATGTGGCTTGCATTTATGGCTTGCATTATATTTCTATTAAGTAATGTTTCATTAGTGGCTTTTTAAATTATGCAACACTATTTAACAACACTTCTTGGGTGTGGATATTTCCTGAATATGATGAATATTCTGCTTAATGGAAACACTAAACACTAAAAGCACTTTCATTAAAGTTAGAAACAAAGAACCCACCATGAACAAAAACAACAATGGCAGCAAAACCCACAAGTATTAATTAATCTTTTTTAGAAGGTGCTAGTGCCATGAAAAAGAGAAAGAATCAAAAACATAAATATTAGGAATGAATAGGTAAAATTATCACTACTGCAGATAATATGATCCTATTCTTGGAAAACCTAGGACAATAAAATAAGAACTATTATAAATAACCAGAGAATTCAATAAAGTGAATAGGACCATTATTAATAAACTGAAATGAGTAACATTCATAAATACAAATAACACACAAAATATAGTGGAAGAAAAGAATCGATCTAAAAAAGCACCAACTGAGAGATGTCCAAGATTTATGTGAAGGAAAACTGAACAGTGTTCTTGAAGACTTGAACCAGAGCACAGACAGACCGTGTTCTTGGACAGGAAAACTCAGTAGGTTTTTCATTAAACGTTTCATTTTGAAGTAATTGTAGATTCCCATAGAGTTGCCAGAAATAATACAGAAAGATCCCCCATATACTTTATCCAATTTTCTCAAATAACAGCATATTGCAAAAGTATATGACAGTATCACACACCGGATATTGACATTGATGCCGCGAAGATACAGCATTTCCATCAACACAAGGGTCTCACATATTGCTCCTTCACGGGCATACACACTTCTATGCTCCTGAACCACTGGTCACCGCCAGCCTGTTCTCCATTTCTATAACTTCGTCACCTCCGGAAACTTATATAAACGGAGTGATACAGATGTAACCTTTGGGGATGGGATCTTTCATTTAGCATAATTGTATGGAGATTTACCCGGAGTTGTGTGTATCTATTATTCCTTTTATTGCTGAGTTGTAGCGCATGGTACTGATGTGCCACGGTTGTTTAACCATTCCCTTGCTCATTGATGGACATCTGGGTTGCTCATCACTTGGTGATTCTAGGAATAAAGTTGCTATGAACTTAGGAACATTTGTGTGCAGATTTTGTTGTGATCATAAATTTTCATTTCTCTGGGATAAATGCTTAGCTGTGGAAGTGCTGGGTCTTTTGGTGGCTGCACATTCGGTTTCTAAAGAAACTCAGCATATTTTCCAGAGTGTACCATTTCATATTCCCACCAGCAACATATGAGTCACTCCATTTCTTAGCATTCTTACCAGTTTTTAATATAACTATTTTTAATTAAGCTATTTGGTAGGTGCTTCAGATACTGTAACTACATTGTGGTTTTGATTTGTAGTTACTTGATGGTTAATGACATTAACATTTATTTTTATGTGCTATTTATCATATGCATATGTTCTTTAGTAACATATCTGTTTATGACCTTTGCCCACTTTCCCAATGAATTTTTTCATTGTTACTGGTGAGTTGTGAGGGTTCTTCAGGTAGTCTAGAAATGAGTCCTTCATTAAGTATGTGGCTTATAAATATTTCCCCCCAGTCTGTGGATCATCTTTCATTCCTTTAACAGGATCATTTGCGGAAAAACAGTTTTAAATGTTGATAAAGCCCAAGTAACAAATTTACACTTCTTTTCCTTTCCTTTTATGGAGCATACATTTGGTATCGGGTTGAAGAACTCCTCACTCAGACCTAGTTGTTCTGTGGCTTTCAAACCTCGTTTAGTAGGTGCTCACCCATTTATATAAGAACTCTTAGCTGAGGCTCAGGTCCCACTGATATTGTTCTACATTTTTTGAAAGTTTTACATATTTACACTTTACACTTAAGTCAGTAATCCATTTTGAGTTCATTTAAACATAAGATGTGTAGTTTAGGTCAAATTCTTGGTGTTGGTTGGTGTTTTCGTTTGTGTTTTCTTTGTTTTTGTTGGCCTATGGATGCCCACCTGCTATAAGCACCATTTGTTGAAAAGGTTATCCTTCCTCCAATGAATTGCCTTTGCACCTGAGTCAATAAATCAGCTGGTCATTCACGTGGATTTATTTCTCAGTCGTGTATTCTGTTTCATTGTTCAATGTGTCTGTTTCTCCACAAATACTGCACATTTGTTATTACCATGGCTACATAATAAATGTTGAAATTGGGCCAGCTGATTCCTCTCATATTATTCTCTTTTATCAAAATTGTTTTTAACTGTAGTTGTTCCTTTGTCTTTTCATATAAATTTTAGAATAATATTGTCTGTATCTATGAAAAACCTTGCTGAGATTTTGGTGGGAATTCTGTTATGCTTGTATGTAAATTTGGAAAAAATTTATATTTTTTACTATGATGAGTCTCTCAATCCATGAAATGGTGACTTAGTTGAATCTTCTTTGATTTCTTTCATCAGTGTTTAATAGTTTACAATGTACAAGCCCTGCACATGTTTCGCTACATTGAAACCTAAGTACTTCTTAGTGATTCTGAGTGGTTTTGCACTTTTAATTTTGATATCGATGTATTTATTGCCAATATATAAAAACACAGAGTTAAATTTTGTATGTTGACCTTTTATCCTGTGAACTTTCTGGGCATTCATTTATCAGTTGTAGAATTTTATTGCTGTTGTTGTAGATTCCTTGGGTTTTCTACAGACAATCATGCCATCTACAAATACAACAGTTTTATTCCTTTCTTCCAGTGTGTTTGACTTTTATTTCATTTCTTGCTTAGGACTTCCAAACTATGTTGAGTAAGAGTGTTGAGAATGAACATCTTTGTTTTCTTCCTGATCTTAGGCAGAAAACATTGTCTTTTATCATTACGTAAAATGTTAGCTTTAGTCTTTGTCTTCTTTTGTTTTATATTTTATAGATGCTTTCTATCAAATTGAGAAATTTCACTCCTATTTCTATTTTTTTTCTGATAGTTTTTCAGTAATAAATGGGCATTACATTTTTTCAAATGATTTTAGTACCAATTAATATAATCATGTGATTGTGCTACATTAGTCTCTAAATATGGTGAATTACTTTGATTTTGAATATCGAATCAGCCTTGTGTCTCTGGGATAAACCCCACTTGGTCTTGGTGTATAATTCTTTTTTTATGTGTTCCTGAATTCTATGTGCTAATGTTTTGCTGAAGTTTTTCACATCGGTATTCATGAGGAAAACCTGCCTGTAGCTTCCTTTTTAAATACATGTACTGTCTGGGTTAGGAGTCAGAGTAATATTAACTTCATAACATGAACTGGAAAGTGTTCTCCCCTGTTCTATTTTCTGGGAGACATTGTGTAGAATTAATAATATTTCTTCTTTAAACCTTTGGAAAAATTCTCGCTTGAAAGCATCTGAGTCTGTAGATTCATTTTTGGAAGTTTTAAATTATGAATTCAATTTACTTACTTTTAAGACTATTCAAATTGTCTGTTTTATATTGGGTGAAACATTGCAGTTTGTGTTTTTTAAGGAAATGGTCCACCTCATCTACAATTGTCCAATTTACGTGTGTAGAGTTGTTCATAGTATTCTTACTATTCTTTGATGTCTCCTAGGATCTGATACCCCTATTCATTCATGAAATTGGTAATTTGTGCCTTTGTGTTCTTTGTCAGTTTTGGTAGAGGTTTGTCAATTTTATTCATCGTTTTAGAAATTGTTTTTGTTTTCAATTTCATTTTTCTCCTCTCTTCGTTATTTCCTGCCCTCTCCTAGCTTTAGGCTTATTTTGTTCTTTTTCTATGTTCTTGAGGTGGGAGTTTGGATTATTTATTTGATCTTTCCCCCGTTTTACATATAGGTGCTATAGGTGTTAATTTCTCTCTTACTGATGCAGAAATATTGATTTGTTGCAATTTTGTTTTTATTCAGTTCAACATATATTTTTATTTCCCTTGAGACTTCCATTTGACTCACGAATAACTTAGAAGTTTGTTGTTTGTTTTTCAAGTCTTCAAAAATAGTATTTTCATTTTTTGTTATTGATTTTTAGTTTGATTCCATTGTAGACAGAGAACACATTCTATGTGATTTCAATTCTTTTAAATTTGTTGACACATTTTTTGTCCAAGCATATGGTCTACCATGACGTATGTATCATTGGTGCTTGACAAAATATGTGTATTCTGATGCTAAGTGTAACGTATTGTGTTGGCCAAAAAGTTCATTAGTTTTTTTCCCTAAGAAGGCTCTAATAGCTCTTAATTGTCTTTAACTTCATTGGAAACGATTTTGTTAGATTGCATTGTGACAGTTATCATATCAGTATGCATTAAAAAATCTTATCAAAATTGGTGAGTTTTGTGTAGCCATTTTAATATTGAAGATGAAAGAAAATACACATTTTCAGTATATTTTGCTTCATTATTTCAAGAAAGGTAAAAAGGCACCTGAAATGCAAAAAAAGGAAAAAAGATTTGTGCAGTGTATGCAGAAAGTGCTGTGACTGATTGAATGTGTCAAAAGTGGTTCGCAAAGTTTCCGGCTGGAGATTTCTCCCTGGATGATGCTCCACTGTCAAGCAGACCAGTTGAAGTTGACAGCGATCAAATCCAGACAGTAACTGAGAACAATCAAGGCTCTGTCACGCAGGAGATAGCCGACATACTCAACATACCCCAATCAATAAAGTTATTGGTGAAAATGAAAAGTGTGTCTTATTTTATGGAAAAAATCATGAACTTTTTGGCCAACCCAATATAAATTTGAATTATATCCCATTGTTTGATGGTATTGTTAAATTATTCTGTATCCTTGTTGATTTTTTGGGTATACTTTTTCATCAATTGCTGAGAAATGGGTATTGCAGTCTCCAACTATAATTGTAGATTTGTGTGTTTCTCCTTTCAGTTCTATTGGTTTTTTTTGCTTCAAATGTAATATTTTACAACTTCATTGTTTGATGCACATACATCTAGTGTTTGTATGTCTTCTGGGAAGACTGGTCCTTTTATCTTTATAAAATCTCTCTGCCTTTGGTAGTTTTTTTTTTGCTTTGAAGTCCATTGATCTGATATTAATGTAGCCATTTCTGCATTCTCTTGATTAATGTTTACATCATATAAATTTTTTTTCATCATTTTACTTTTAACCTTATTAAGTAATATTTGAAGTGAGCTCCTTGTAGACAACAAACGGATGATACACTTTTAAAAATTTACTCTGCTGATCTATGTCTTTTAATGGTGTATTTAAGCCATTTAAATTTACTATAACAATTGATATATTAGGGTTTAAGTCTTCTATTAGGTCTTTTGTTTTCCACTTGTTATCTTATTTTTTTTTCATTCTCTTTTATTTTTTCTACCTTCTGGTGGGTTACTTGAATACTTTAGAATTCCACCTCGATTTATCTGTAGTGTTTTTGAGGAAATCCCTTTTTTAGTTGTTGCTATAGGAATTATTTTTTTATTACATCTTTTCTTTCAGCACTTGGAAACTTTGTGCCACTCTTTCTGTCCTCCATAGTCTCTGATGAGAAATATGCTGTAACTCAAATAATTTCCTTGATAGCTAAGGTCATAGTTCTTTCACTATTTAAGGAATCTGTCTTTTTTCAGAGAAAGAAGCATTTTCAGAAGTTTGGGCATGATATTTATTTTTGTGGATTACTTTGTGTTTACCCTGTTTGGGATTTGGTAAGCTTTTTGAATCTGTGCAAAGAGTAATTAAAACTGTACTAAGATAATAGTTTTCACCTTTCAGATTATCCAAGACCTAAAAGTTTGAATGTATTGATGAGGATGTGAGGAAATAGGCAACTTTATACATTGCTGGTAGGATTCTAATTTGGTAAACTCTATGGAGGACAACTTGAAAGTGTGCATTTAAAGTATAAGTACACTACTCATTAACAACAATTCTGCCTCTAGTAATATATGTTATATAGATATTTAAGTCTATGCAAAATAATAAAAATATTACAGTATTGTTTGCAAAAGCAAACAATTGCAAACAACTGCTGTGCCCATGAATGGGTGACTTGTTAAACACATAGATGGCTTGCATACAATGAAATACTATGAAGCCATAAAAAGAATGAGGAATCTTCTCACATTCAGGGATGAAATTATCTGTAAGTCATATTGGCATATGGGAAGTGAGGATTAGAGTGAATTGTGTGCTATTATTTGTGTAAAAACATGAAGAGGAATATCTATTTGCTTAGGTATGAATAAATTTCAACTGGAAGACATACACAGGAAACAGGAAATAACTGGCCATCTTTGGGGTGGAGACCCTGGGGGATGGGGCAATATATCCTTTTGTATTTTGAACCATGTATATTTTTAAGCTATTCAAAACACACATTTAAGTGTCCCCAGCCAATATTACCATATCTTAGAATGGTCCAATAAAAACTTTTCACCAGGGTTTCAGGAAGCATTATCGGAGGAAGACAGCCGGGTACAAGCAAGGACAGAAAATAAGATAATCATTATAGTGATAGAAATGGAAAAGTAAGAAGTTCAGCAATATTGTAAACTGGCCAAGTTTACAGGCACTTATGTTAGGCAATCAAAGAGTGTGTACAAACTCTGTTACTTGTTACCTCCCGGACCATGGACTGGTTCCTCAGCTTTCCTGCCTTTCGTTTGCACACGTGTAAAATGGCAATAATAGAACCCCATGTGGTGAGGAATGACTAACATGTTGGCGTATTGCACACACAGAGTGTGACACACAGGAGGCATTCAGTAAAGAGGTTATTATCAGTATGTTTCTTTCTTGTATTTATAACAATGCATACACTCGAATTAAATCTATTTTTTAACAGGATCATATTATAAGACTCTAAAAACTATTCTATGAATTTTAGCCTTAATTTAAATTAGTATGAGTGCTTTCCCATGACATTACCTGGATTGTGAAAATGGTGAGGTCCCGTGAGTTATGTCATTCTTCCCCCAGACAGAGACTGTTAGGCTGTTTCTAATACTCTAGTCTTACAAATAAATCTGAGTGACACCTTACCTACATTCTTTAAACGAACCCTGTAGAATATTTTCCTATATTAGATTATTATCCTTTCTATTCAAGCAGACAGAGAGTTTGCTTAATAAATGAATTTGCTCTTATGAGTCAGCAAAGCTTCTCAGAAGTCTTGGCCTTTCAATTCCAGAGTGATCCATTTGAAGTGTTCCTCTGTAGGACTACAGGGTGAAAATGGCCAAAGAGCCCCCAGTGGAGAGTGTCTTGGTCCCTGCAATTTCTCTGATCACTCCCTTTAGCTTGATGGCTACTGAAGGAGATAGATGCCTGTTGGCTGGGTGATGTTTACGCAGCTGTAAGGGTAGATCGCTTTTAAGTGACCAAAACTGGAGTAGCACCTTCTGCTAATGAGGGGGGAAGTAGAGCAATGAGTAGAGTTCAGGGCATGAAAACAGGAAGCTGCTTTGGAGTAGAATGACTGGAAGAGTGATTAAGGAGCAACGTTGGGAATGAAGTGATCCCAGGCACGGCAGAAAGAGCATGGGACCACAGAGCTTAGACAAGCTTTCACAGGTCATCTTTCCCCTCCACCTCAACACCATGACTGACAGGGTAGGAAGAACCTGTGAATCCGTGTCAATCAAGAGGTGTCAGTGCTTCCCACCAATACAGCCCGAGGGGCTCACAAAGTCTACGTGCCTATTATATGGAAGAACTTTAAACCTACAAAACAAATCAAGGAAAGCACTGCAGAGTAACATAGCAAACAACCATCTATTCAGCTACTCAGAATTAACAAATATTTAGATTTTATTATTTTGCCTTACACCTAAGAACTAAAATATAACAGGTAAAACAGAAGATTCTACCCTGAACAGCTCTCTCTCTTTTCAGTCCACCAAAATAAAAATGGCTGCTATGCCTCTCTCCCTTTCCTGCACGCTCCTGCCATCATTCTGATCAAGAGGTGGAGTCTATTGAATCTGGGTCCGTGTGTTGACCAATAGAATGCAGCAGAAGTGGTATTTTGGGGCTTCTGACCCCAGGCCTTAAGAAATCTGAAAGCTTCCGGTTCTCCCCGCTGTAAAGCCACCTGCCATGTAAGAAAGCCAACTACCTTGAGATCACTGTATAGACAGGAACCCACGTGAAGCTGGCCACGTGAAAGGCCAGGTGCAAGGACATCAAGGTTCTGGGTATGTGATTGAGGTCTTCTTTTAACCTCTTTTAGCCTCTCCCATCTGCAGCTGTATTCAGCTGAGGAGGAGACCCCATCCAATGCCACAGGGAGCAAAGGACTTCCCCTGCTGAGCCAAGTCAGCCAACAGAATCGTGAGGAAAAATAGTTATTATTTTAAACCACTCAGTTTCAGGGTAGTTTGTTACCCAGTGATAGATAATGAAATATGCATATATATTTATACCAATGAAATATTAATAGCGTGCATAGCAACTGCTGTTTCCACTAATGGCCATATAAACTTCTATCAGACTAGCCCTTCCATGGATAACAATAAACAATGGACAAAATACGTACTTCAAGGCAATGGAGAGTGACAAAAAGTAGGCGAATTGTGGAGGGAGAGTAGACACTTGGAAGAAAAATGAGGTTCTTCTGTTCCTCTTATCTTAGCATGCGGGCAGTCCCTCGTCTGCACCATGCAGGGCGGTTAGAGCTCTGATAGAATGTTTATAGCTTTTCTGGCTCCACAAATGGAGGCTAGAGTTTGTAGCAATCACATTTGCTGAAATGTGAGAGACAAATCTTACAAAAGACAGAGACAGAGGTGTAGAGCCCAAATTCCATCCATAAACTCTTTCCAAATCTCTGATAGCCGAATCGCTCTTGCACTGGGCCGAGTTTAAATAAACTAGGCATGGCCGGAAGAACTGGACTGAGACTTGAGCAGCTAAGAGACAGAGTTTTCATTCTGCATCCAGCCATATTATCTTCTATCTTCTATTTTCTAAAGCAAACAAAGCCCCTCAGTCTTTGAAGACAATAGCAGAATCTAACCATCTCCAAAACATAACATTTTCAGTGAATGTCCAGGAAATAACCACAGATGACTTGATATATGAAGGAAAAGCAGCATGAGACACATCCCCAAGGGAGTAATGACTGTGGCAACAGCAAAATCTAACACTTAGCAAAAGCTGTCTGTTTCTGGCCATAGTCTGTATACTTTTACATCTCTTCCGTGGACCCTCACGGCAACCCTGTTATGTTGATACAATAACTTTATCAGCAATGTAGAACCATGAAAACAGAAACCAGTGAAGGTATTTTAGGCAAAGCAAGAATAAAAATATACGTGTATATAACTGAGCTACTCAGTAATTAGAAGAACTGGAAATCACCTCCACTGAAGAAAAATCTCCTTGTCTGCTGCCCCCCCCCTCCACTCCCGCCCCATCCCACAGCATCACTGCCACTGTGGGGGTCCATCCTCGCCTGCTGCCACCACCAACAGAAGGATGGCTCTTCCTTGCTTCTTCCCTGTCTTCTTGCAGAAGTGCTTTCCTTTGCTGGAACCTACACTGGAACCCTCCTTGTAGGAGGTGCAGGCAATGCAGTTTCTACTCATCAGGGCCTTGTGCTACAGAGGAGAAGTTAGAAGGCCAGGGGTAGGTAGTGTGCATATGAATAGGGACAGACACTATTTGCAACACGGCCATTACTATGTTACATTTGAGGAAAGAGAAACACAGAATTTTAAGGAGCTTTCCCAAGACCACTCATCTTAAAGTGGGGAGCATTTGAACTCAGAAAGCCTAGCTCCTCCAGCGGTTGTGTTCTTAATCTGATGGGTAATTACGTTGCTTTCAATTTTTTACAATTACAATAAAAAGTCAAAGAGAATATATTTGTCTCTGGATCTGCATGGCGATGATCATTTAGATGATGACTTAAAAATAATTAATGTTAGCATTCCTTAGATTTTCTAAATTGCGATGCTACAACTGAGACTACTGTCTAATTTCAGAGCCCATACTTGTATTTGTTTTTTATAATTATGTCAGTGCCAGCTAATGATGCCAAGGGAAAGCATTGACTTTTCCTATGCTGGTAAGCGGGTTTGGACAGCATGTAGCTTGCACACCCTCATGTCAAAATGACAATTCTTCTTCTGCATCTGTTATTGTATTCATTAGTACTTCAGCATTTATAATGACAAAAATCACTCTATCTCAGCAATGGGTGGTAATCAAAAGATATTTTCATGGACTAAGAAATTAATGTATTGACTTAATTGATAAATTAAGAACTTAACTTGACAACGTGAAAATGATTCAGTGGACGGGAGTGTCACACTATCTTAAATGTTGCAGGCTAATGAGAAAACTGTACTGCTGAGGACTTTATAATAAATGATGCATCTGATAGCCACATGGCTCCATGACAAGCTATAGGGACAAACAGTCCTTGGCAACTGGAACAAGGAAAATTTGTAATTTGTGAGAGTCAAGTTATTAGAAGGCACACAATGGTACTCCTAAAACAAAATAAAACAGAACAAAGTATGTGCCTTTGCACTCGCTGCCACACTTAAGTTTTGAGCAAAATTGCAATGTAGATCGCTTCTTTTTTTTTAAAAAAAAACCAGATTTTATTTATTTATTTTTAGGGACGGGGAAGGGAGGCAGAAAGAGAGGAAAAGAGATATCAGTGTGTGAGAGAAAGATCAATCGGTTGCCTCTCACACATGCCACAACCGGGAATTGGCCTATAACCCAGTCATGTGTCCTGACTGGGAATCGAACTGGCGACCTTTCATTTTGCAGGATGACACTCAACCAACTGAACCACACCGGGCAGGGCAGATTGCTTCTTTTACATATTTTTAAATGTGAGCTTAGCAACAAAAATATTATGAAGAATTCATGTATATAAAAATAAGTAATACATGTATTATATACATTATAAATATACATATACACACCTAGTATCCAACTGTAAGACATTATTGTTATTGAGGTTAGCTCTGTTATAGTTAACTGATAGATTCTAAAATTTTAGTTTCTTATCCAATAAATACTTATTTCTCACTAACATAACAATCCAAGCTAAGTGTTTTGCTTGGTAGGTGGCCCATCTTCATGGGGTAACTCAGTTGGCTTCTGTCTTGAAGCTCTGCCCTTCCCTGAGCCTGGCCAAAACCATCATCTATATTCAGCAAAACACTCTCTTCCTCTAACACAGAACTTAATTCCATCTTTAATTTACTTGCTCTTGGAAGTTATTGTGCATTTCTAGGCATCCCAGACAAAGGCGGGGGGAGGGGACAGCATGCATTGGTTCAGATTGCCGTAATGCGAGAACTAAAAATCAAGGGCCAGCACAAGGCTACTTTGGTGCCCGTGGCAGCTGTATGAGGACGGGTCTGTGGTGGAAGGCAAAACCAGAGTGAGCAAACAGAACCAAGCAGATGAGAAAAATGACAACCATGCAGTGAGCACACACGATCCCCAGGCTCCATGCTGAACACTCTACACACATCACATGCCTAATTCTTGTAATATCCTGTAAGGTAACGATCATTTTATGCTAGTTTTAGATTTGAGGAAACTGCCCCAAATCACAGAGCTCTTAGGCAGTAGAGAAGAACTACAAGTCCTGGTTTTCATGATGCTAACGTCAGTATTTCTGTCACCAGGCTACCTGTTGCCAATGATGAGTAAAGAAAGACCTGTCCTAAAGAAGACCAAAGAGATGATGCACCTGTGACATATTATACAGCATGAGGATTGGTGCGATGGAGGCAAGTTGGATCATAAAAAGGGCTGGAAAAGGCAAGGGAAAGAAGCTAGAAAAGGTTGAGAACAGAGGAGTTAAACATATTTCCAGAACAGAACCCTGGTCCTACCTAGGTTGTAGCCTTGCTTTGCTACCACTCCCTGTGTGGCCTTAGACAAGACTCCTGTCTGAGACTCAATGTGCCCATCTCAAAACGAGGGACATGGAGGGAGAGATCTGGAAGATAGAGCTTCAGGTCAAAAATTCCATCCTTCTCAGAGCAGGCTGCCCATTTCCCCACACCAGGCACCGTGGTCAAAAAAGGACAGCAAGACCTCCTCAAATCTGTACCAGCAGGAGGAGCAAGGTGGAGAAACCACCTCGGGCCAAACTCGTTAACAGTTGTTTCATTAATCACAGTTTGTGTTTCAAATCCAAAGACAATCTGTCCAATTAACATTAAAGCTCTGGCAGCCCTGGGAAGACCTTTAGGAAAAGGCAGTTTGACACAATTGCTAATAATGCTCACAGTTAGCAAAGTGGCTCTCAAATATAACCTTCTTCTGGTAACAGCTGGAGTCCTGTCCAAAGCGGGAAGCTCAGGCTTTGGGCCCCTCGGCAGCCTGACCCCTTCCCTCCACTCAGCCTCCCAGACCTGCATGGCCGTCCCATGTCTGCTGTCCTCACAAGCCTGTTTTCCAGACATGCCACTGCCATTCACAGCTCCGTATCCTGGTTCATTTGAACCTATAGACCACATGCCTTCCCCCCTCCCCCCTCCTTTTTTTTTTTTTTGTGGCCCAGGCTAAGCTCTTCCATATTACACTTTCAGTAATACTTATTTCAACATATTTTTCTTGAGGCATATTGAGACTTGGTTTGCATCTCATTTCAATCAATTGTTCACTTGGGCAGGCTTATGTTTTTATTTCCAGGTAATACAATACACAGACAGAAACACTGAAATAGTACAAAGGGTAGACAGTGAAATCTAAATCTCCCTTTCTCTCTTTCAGGCTCCTCATTAGATGTAATCTTAGTTACCAACATCTTGTATTTTCTTCTCAAAGGCACCTATACAGGGATATTAAAAAACAACCCCCCCCAATAGCAGTATATTAGGCACACTATTTTACACCTGGATAAACAATGTATCTTGTTCCCTTTTCATACCATAGAGTTTACCGTAGTCTTTGTAACCATGAACAAATAAATTGACCTCTCTGAGCATTAGTACTCTCATGGGTAAAGTGCATAATGAATGATTCCAGCCTAACTCTTCGGTGCCTACTCTGGGTACACACCTCTAAGGACACTTTAAGGTAATAGTCCTCACACTCTGGGCAATATTGGCAGCCTATTATTGACATCTGTGGAATGAATGGCTGTGAATCTAAGGAACACTGTGGCAGTGTGATGGTTATTTTTCCATGTCAACCTGACTGGTTGAAGGAGGCCCAGATCGCTGGTAAAACATTATTTCTGGGTGTATCTGTGAGGCTCTCAGGGAAGAGATTAGCAATTGAATAGGTAGATTGAATAAAGGCGATTGCCCTCAGCAATGTGGGTCTGCAGAATTCAATCCACTGAGGGCCAGATAGAACAAAAGGCAAAAGCAGGGGCAATGTCCTTTGCTTGACCCTAGACATCTATCACACACACACACCCCTCCCCCTCCTCTACATCCCACCCCTCCTGGGATTTACACCTCCGCTCTGCTGATTCTCAGGCCTTTGGACTGGGCTGGAATTACACCACCAGCTTTCCTGGTTCTCCCACTGCAGATGGAAGATCAGGGGACTTCTTGGTCTCCATAACTACCTAAGCCAATTCCTATAATAAAATGACCCTTAAATACAGGGGTACATGAAATAGAGTTTATTATTTATTAATATTGTATTATTTATTATTATTAATCTATTTTGCCCACCCCTGTATATCTTTCTATCTTGACCTGTCTCTGTCTCTGTCCCTATTTTTTATTGGTTTTTTTCTCTGGAGCAACCCAATACAGTTACAGGAGATCACAGCATCAGAGCACCCGACAGGTGGAAGGTATATAATACGAGATTCCTCTTCCTTTCCGATTCAGTTCCATAGTAGGCACAGGGAAACTGCACAACAGCATACTGAAATTTATTCTGCCTTATTTACCAATCCACGTGTCCGGGTGTGCCTGTGTGTGTCTGTGCAAATGTGTGTATGTGTGTGATCCCCACAGTGACCTACTGGCACCCTGGAGGCACTGAGCAGCACAGAATGAGCTCCAGGAAAAATGTGAAAGTCAGTGCACTTACCCTTCCCTCACCCCCCATGACCCTAAGGAAGCCGTGGAATGGGAGAAGCGCCAGACTTTTGGAGCTTAGGTTGAGGGTCCCGGCTGGGCCTATTACATGGAGCAATCATCTGACTTCTCCCAGGCTGTATAATGGGAGGAAGTGATTTCTCCCAGGTTAGATCATTGTGAAGCCTAAATCACACGAACATACAAAAGCCCTTTGGAGGTGACGCAGCTGTAACAGTCTTTAATGGTGGCCACACTGTTGAGGGGATCCTGCCTTTTACCTTGATGTGATCAACCCTCTACTTTGACACTCTTGCCTGGCTGCCTTCCCTACTTCTAACACAAACCCAACAACAGGGACAAGGTAGCAGAAGGTTCCAGGCAGATAGTAAAAATAGAGATTCCCACAGAATTGCAATGTGGTTTTTGTGATCTGCCCATCCCTGACACCAATTCCTCTGTTGGGGATATGGAGAGCAGGAGACCCCAGTGGGCAGAAAGAGAGAAGGGCCAGATCATCTCAGGATCCATTGACCGAAGGTCATGGTGAATCCTAAGCCCTTGAGGGAGTCTGAAATACTGAAAGAAGAGTGGCCACTGTGTGTTGGGGTTGGGGTCCTTTGGGAGAGTCACATATGGAGATGTGAGGAGGAATCAACAAGGAAGCCTCAAGCATTGCTGTGCGCTTCCCCAGATCCTGGCCTTCTTGAAGGCCAGGATCCCTTTGCTAACTGGTAATTACCAGATGCACTCAGATGCTCAGCAGGCTGCGATGCCAGGTGACAGTCCCTCCCATGTCCCTCCTCTCTTGTCCAGCTGGCTGTCTCTCCTCGGGTTCCCTTTCCGTGTTTTCTTCAGGTTCTTGCTGGCCCTGGGGGGGGGGCAGCAGACAAAATAGGGGTATTCTGTGTTTTCCTTTGAATAAAGAATTGATACACAACGAGGAAAGGGGCATTAAGGGAAATGAAGGGGTCATTAGATACTGAAGGAGGAGGGGATGACCTTTGAAAGAATCTTTTCTGGGTGACACCTGAGCGATCCAAGCCTGCAATTTTCCCCATTAATGTTCAGCCTCTTCACATAAGTCCTCTAATGACAGTGTGGGCGATGGATGAAGACAGGGCAGTTGAAGCTTAAAATATATGCCAAGGAGATATTAAAAGCCACATAACTGCCCAGGAGTGGGGAGAACAGGCAGGAGAGCAGAAGAGATGGGATGGAAATTCTGCTACTTGTCTGTTAAGATACCGGGATCATCTTTTGTTCGTTCTTCTATTGTTCCGCACACCATCGTACTGACTTCTCACGATATGCCTGCACTTCCTCTCTGTTTCCAAAGTCAGTGCGCTAGCCTAGACCTTAATTACCTTTCTCCTTGACAATTACAGTAATAGACTCCCTGCTCTCAGGATCTGCCACTTTCTGTCTACCCCGTAGATGTCACCAGATGATACTTCCAAAAATATCGCTTTGCACATGTCATTCTCCTGCTTAAACACTTCAACGATTCCCCATTAAGTAAAGGCTAGTTTTTGGCCTTATTCTGAAAATCAGTGCCACAAAACCTTAAACAGTCTGTGTCCGTTGTGAAGGCTGCACCTATATCTTATTCATCTTTCTGCCCCTAATTCTGATATGTAAGCTCCAAGAGGGAAAGGATTTATTTCTGATTGCTGACACATAATAAGCACTCAGAAGATAATTGTTGGATGAGTGCATTAATTAACTCATAAATAATTTATGGCATAGTATATGGTGCCCATAAGTCTTTGCTGAAGGGAGACAGGCGGGAAAGAAAGATGATGCTACATTAAGACAGGCATGAGTTATAGGTAGATGGCAGCTACAGTTATGGCCTTGAATCCAACCAAGGCACTCGAGACTTGACCAAAGGAGTTAAAGGTATGAATGAAGCAGAGGGTTAAGACCACTTGAAATCAGAATGGATATGGGGAGTGGAAGAAGGTCGGAGAAGGAAACTGGGCAAGCTGAGGGACCACCAGTGGGTACCGTTTGGGAAGACAGAGGCTTGGGAGCTGGGTGATAGGACAGAAGGAGTGAGCCATTTGGGAGAGGAGCCAGGAACTCGGAGAGTTTGCGTACCAGCCAGGATGTGTTAAGTAAGTTTCAGTAGCCACTATGAAAAACTCACTATATATGGAGAGTGGCTAAATTTCAGGTATCTTGAATGTCCTTGAGACTTGGATGACAGCTGAGAACCATCTTTCAGAAAAATAAATAAAACCATATAATACTGCACACAGTTATAGGCATTAAAAGATTTCCCTGAGGTCAATCCTTAGGTTAAGAAAACCTATTTTAGCCCTGGCTGGTGTGGCTCAGTGGATTGAGCGTGAGCCTGTGAACCAAAAGCAAACCTATTTCATGTAGTCTGAATACCTCATACTTACATTTATTTACTTAGTATCATCATATATTCATTCTTTTTTATTGTTGACACTATTACAGATATCCCTGATTTTCCCCCTTTACCCCCCCTCCATCCAGTCCTGCATTTTATCATTTATTAACTTGAAGGGTTTTTTTTTATCATCCATTAATACATTGAATCCTTGCAACTCTCTGAAATTAGTGATAATTATTCCCATTTTTAGGAAACTGAACTTCCGTGAGAAAACACGCCCTGCCCAAGTAAAAAGTAAATGGCAGGGTATTCAGGGTAGAAGGCAGGTATTTCGGTTTCATGCTGAGTGTGTGTTTGTTTTTTCTATCATATATCCCCCAAAACAAGCTGTGCTAACGTTTCCGTGTGAACCAGAAAGCCCTTTTACAAATATTAATTGAGTGCCTGCCATGTGTCAGGCACTGTGCTAGGCACTAGGGATTCATTAGCGAACAAAAACAGAACAACATTTCTGCTTCTGTGGGTCTCCAGACCCAAACGGAGGTCAGGGCCTACCCAGCCCAAAAGCCTGAATTGGAACATGCTGTTTCAGATGTGTGATGCTTAATGAAAAACTGTAATCCAGGGGTGTCCAAACTTTTGGCGTCTCTGGGCCACACTGGATGAAGAAGAGTTGTCTTGGGCCATACAGTAAATACATTGCAACATGTAATCACAAAAAACATCTCGTATGTTTTAAGTAAATTTACAACATTGTGTTGGGTCCCTTTTGTAGCCCTCCTGAGCTGCATGTGGCCCGTGGGCTGTGGGTGCCCTGCAGTGGGCAGCGTCTTTGGTACTAGTTGTTGTCAGTCAAAGGTAGATTTTGTGTCAACTAACAGCAAACAGTCCCAATCCTTCAACAGTAGCTAATCATGGCAGACTACACTAATTTTCATTTCTTTTTCTTTGTTTTGTCTTCCATTTAAAATTTGTAAACTTAAAACTCTCTGTTTATCATCTCGGCACAAGAAATAAGGCCCAGATAAAACATTTCACTCCTGGTTGTTCAGAAGAGGACTCACAAAACCAGACCAACAGTGGAGACACCCAGTGCCCCAGGACCAGCTCTGTCTTCTGCGGCATTCCTGTCTTTTTCTTGGGCCTCGGCTTCCTCACCTGTAAAGCAAATCTGGATGTTTCTATGATCCTTCTCTGTCCTAAAATGCTTTGGACATCTGAGAGCTTAGAGAAAACCTTTCTAATTGCAAGGTGTTGAGACATTAATGGTGAGAGAAAACTTGCCCCCTTGTTGAGAAAAGCTGCCCTAGTTGGCTCTGGAAACCAAATGGTTCTTAGCTGAGTGGGATGTAGGAAGCAGAAAGGGTGAGAGACAGGATCAAAGCCTGGTTTGTCATCAGACAAGGAGTAGGGCAGATCAGTGGGTCAGAGTGGTGAGTGCAGGATGTGGGGCTGCGTTTCCTTCTGGAAAGCTCACTGCCCTGCCAAGCCAGGGCTGCAACCCGGGAGTCTTTTAAAAAGCAGGCAGCCTGGCTTATTTCACTTAGTATAATGCTCTCCAGTTCCATCCATGCTGTTGGGAAGGGTAGGAGCTCCTTCTTTCTTTCTGCTGCTTAGTAAGCCAGGTGGTGAATGACAAATACCATATGATCTCATCTATAAGTAGAACCTAATCAACAAAAACAAACAAGCAAGCGAAGTGCAACCAGAGACATTGAAATAAAGAACTGACAGTAACCAGAGGGGAAGTGGGATGGGGAGAAGGGGGGAAAGAAGGGGAAGGGTCATCAAGGAACATGTATAAAGGACTCATGGACAAAGCCAAAGGGAGGTAGGATTGAGGGTGGGAGGTGGGGGTGAGTGGGGCAGGGGAGAGTGGTGGTGGGGGGGGATGGAGACAACTGTACTTGAACAACAAAGAACAAAAACAAACAGACAAACAAAAAATCAGACAGCCGAAGAGGCTGCCCCTGAGCACGAAAGTGTGGAGCAAACTCAGATTCCTGGTTTGTCAGAGCAGGACCTGGTCACCTCAATACAATTCCCTTTTTCTACTTTACAGGTGGGGACACTGAGGCCCAGACAGTGTGGCTGGTAGAGGTGACACGCTTAGCTTCACAGAGCTTGCCATCAGCCGTGCCGTGACAAGAGCCCAGGAACTTCTCATTGCTGCTTAAATGAAAGCGAATCTCTCCTTTGTTCTGTTTATTGCCACCTTTAATAAAACCATTATTTTTCCTCCATGTGCTACTTGCTTTGCATCTCTGAATAAAAAATACATGGTAATAACAGGTATCCCTTCTTAACTGCATGGAATCGGACACTGAAAAACTGAAGGTGTGACTGACTCATTAAACCTCCAGGTTTGTTTTTAAGAGTTATTTTGCAAATGATTAGGTATTTATAATTTTGATAAAATTATACCTTTGGTTTGAATTTTAAATTTAAATATACTCTTCTCCATTCATTTTGTTCCTTGCTCTCCCCTGGTCCAAGTTCTCTCTCGAGTGAAAATATTAAGAGCCGCCTTCCCTGCTTATCCCTAAAACATTGGATTGCCAGGGCAGCTGCTGGCCTCCACCCCATGCACTACCCCACCCTCCTGGGCTGATTTACGCACCATGCTCCTTTCTTGCCAACTCTACCCTGATCTCCTGAAACATCCTTACTGGTTAAAGCAACCCAGCCAGGTCAACAGGTCTTTGCATCTTGAGAACAAAGTAGCCCTGGGGAAATGATTTAACCTCTGTGTGCCCAGTGTGATCTAGAAAATGGAGATAGGGATAATTCTCAATCTTAGATTATGGTAGGAAAATTAAAATGATACTCTTTCTACAATGCCTATTCAGTGCCAAAGCAAGCACTTTACAAATCTTATTTCATTTGCTTGTTATTGCTGCTCTTATTACTACTTTCATTTTACAGGTGAGGAAACAGGGGCAGAGACGTCCCAGGATTGCCCAAGTGGAAGAACATCTGAATGACCAAGTCTGTCTAACTTGAACAATCAATCACACCCTTTTCTGGCACAACACACGTATTTACTGCTTACCATACAGGTTTGCAAGCCAGGTGATTTTGCTCCCCAGCGGACATTTGGCAATGCCTGGAGACAACTTTGGTTTTGCAACTGCGGAGAGACATTCCTGGCATCTAGTAGGCAGAGGCCAGAGATGGTGCTACTAAGATGCACAGGGTAGTCCCACCACAAGGACGTATCTGGCCCAATATCAATAGTGCCAAGACTGAGAAGCCTGGCTGTGTTGTAGCCCATTGTATGAATTTCACATAATTCATTCTGCTAGATGGGCCTAATAGGGTATTGCAAAGGGTCAAGCGCATAGTAAACATTCAGTAAGTGCCAACTATCAACATTATTATTGATACTTCTAGACTTACCTCACGCTTTGCTTCTCCTCTTCTGGAGTTATTTCTGATACCGGCTAGAGAAAAGAAGCATGTTCCCTTTACTTTCTCTAGTATATGATACACAGTACTTATTGCAGTTATATATTCTTTATCCTCTTTGATAAGTTGCCAGTTTCCCAAGGGAAGCCGTTGTATTTACTTATTTTTTTGTATCTCCCCATGTTTTTAGTACAGTGCCTGGCCCACTGAATTTGAGAAACTGAGTGATTTTCTGAGGAAAGGTAGGCAGGGACCATCCTTATTTTATGAGGGGGGGAGCCCAAAACAGAATTATCTTCTGGAGGATGGGCCTCTTATAGTACAGGCTTCCCCTCCTAGGTGAGTGCTCTAGAAACCCATCTGTATCAGTGTACCAGCCGGCATTGTTTTAAAGACTCTTTCAATGCATTTGCTCATTTTCATGATGAGAGATTTACACACCACATTGAGTGTTCAGCAGTTTTGGACCAAAACAGCATGACCCCCATGCCTCACCCTCCTTATTCACCCCATGCCTCACCCTCCTTATTCAGCCAGAGTAGCTTTTTTGTTTGTTTGTTTCCCTGGATGAAAAAAGTCCTCAAAGGAAAACGTTTTGTCCGTGTGGAAGAGGTGAAACTAACAAATGGCAGGAGCGGTAAAAGGCATCAAAGCAGACTAGTTCAAATCTGTTTTGAGCAGGGGGGGAAAAATGTCTCCGTAAGTGTATTGCATCAAATGGGGAGCACTTTGAAGGTGACTGGAGTTTAAACATGTAAGAATAAATATACAACTTCAATAAATAAATTCCAGTTTTTGGGTCCCCTCCTCATATGGCTGAGCAAACAAGCTCAGAGAATTGAGTCATTTAAGACTGCGTGACTTGTAAGTGACAGAGCTTGCCCTGGATCTCACCTCAGAGTCTGCTACTTATGTAATCAATTACAAGCCACTGGGACTGCAGCCCGTTGTTTTAGAGAAGTTACTAAGCGAACCTTTGTATGCAACCCACAAACTGATAAGGAAATCGGTTCAAATGTTCACCTGATCTGGAGATGTCTGCTGTGAAGTCCACAGAATACAGCTGAAGAGAGATGACCATGAAGGTCAACCCACTGAAGAAAATCACGGCAGGGAGTCCAGGTACCTGGGGGTGTAGCTGGAATTTCAATGACCCAGTTGTGCAGTGTGGGAAAGGATATGGTGCCTCTTTCCTCCTCACTTTTCTCATCTGTCAAGCAGGGACCTAATGCCCATCCTAACAAGCCCACACGGTTGCTAAGAGGAATTATCTGTCAGGTACAGTCCATTCTCATCACTGACAGTGGTTATGTTCTATAAAATTAGTGCAAACTGAGGCTCTGATCACAACATTTTCATCAACCAATCAATATGTCAACTTGTTTTATGTGTGTCTCTTCTAAAGACACCTGATTTAATATATACCACTGATTCATTAATATTAAACTTACGGCCAATAGCACTATAACTCATACCTGACGGAAGCTTATCTAACTCACTTATTTTCTCTGTAAGACATATCAGAGTCTTGAGCTTAGAAGGACTGGACGGCATTTCAGCACTATGCTTGGGCACCGTTTAACCAGTGAAATCACCAACACATGCACAGGAATGCAACAAGCATGGCGCCAAATGTACCACACAAAGGAGGACACTTGTTTATAGTATGAGAGCTGCAGGGAGAAGGCAGAGCATCACTCTGTTTGATTGTGGGTGGGACCATGCACGTCGGAATAAAAGTTTTCACCACTTTGCACATGTTCACGAAGAGAGTATCACAGAGTTCATGAATAATGAGTATCAACTGTCCATTTTAAGAATTGGGTGTTAATAAGAAAATAATGATAGGGAATCCACAAAAGAAGGTAAAAAAGGTTCGACGATTATCTGAAAATATGCTCAACGTCACTGTTTATCAAGAAAATCAAAATTAAAACCAAAATGCAATAATACCACTAGACATTGACCCAAATGGCTAAAATGTAAAAGACCGATGATACAAAGGTAGAAGTAAAAAGCAAACGGGACTCTAGGTGTTGCTGATGGACACGTGTAATCGGCACAAACACTTTGGAAACCTCTTTGATAGAATATACTGAAGTTGAACAGATGTCAATAGTATGACCCAATTTGACTTCTAGCTATATACTCTACCAAAAATGTATACACGTTTACCATGTGTATGAGGCAGTTACCTCCGATCACCTGAGAACAGAAAGAAACGAACTATCCCTCTATTAGAATACATATGGCTACATTCAGAATAGAACACGCCTGCAGCAGCAAGGATGCAGAGACAGCTATGCTCAGCAAGATAGAGGATTCTCATAAGCATAATTTTGAGCCAAAGAAGCCAGACATAAGTAAGAGTATATGCTGTATAATTCCATTTATGTAAAATTCCAAAGCAGGCAACACCTATGTATAATGTTAGAACTGAGAAGAGGGTTCATTCTTGGGGCAACATGACTGGGACGAGCATGAGGTTACTTCAAGGGCACTGGTGACATTCTGCTACTTGATCAAAGCATGTGTACATTTCCTGAACATTTTACTGAGCTCAATTTCTGAACACTTACTGAGCTGCACACTTACAAGCCTTGTACTTTTCTGCATGTACTTTACACTTCAGTAACATAAAAATAGATGTTTTAAGTGGAGGTAGAGACAAAACACTTAATGAACACCTAATATATGTCAGACATTTTACTCAGAGACTCATTTAATTCATAGTCATAAAAGTACCCACGATAAGTACCCACATGGTACTACCATGTGAGTGAAAGCCACAACCTCCAGAGATCCCTTGGCCACCTATCCCCTGCCTTTTGGGTCTATAATTTTGTGAGGTGAATGCACCAGCTTTAAGTTTAAGCTAGCTAGTTCAGCCCCACCCCCCCTCCTCCAGGGGGATCTTCACAGTGCCGGCTTAATCGTGTTTACTTACTGTTCCGGATGAAACACAAAGATGACAAAGAGCTCTCAGTGCTCACGCAATCTCCCCCTCCCTGGAAGATTCCTACACAGATACAGGTGCTGAGCATTCAGCTGCAGAAGTGGAAAACCAACCAGACTTGCTGTTGCAAAAACCAACTACAGCCATTTTTTTCTAACATTCTAACTTCGCTCAAATATCCCAGTTTTGCTCTGAGCAATTTTGCTCCTAATCATTGAACTCACATGTGGTGGTGAAAGGTACATTAATCGATCATGTTTTAGATTCATTGATATTCAGCCCAAACATTCTGGCCTTGTAAAAACCATCCAATTTTCCAATGCCTTCAGGGCAGTTGCTGAGCTGTTGCCCTGTGCTTCAGAGAGGGGAAAATCACCCTTTTGTACAGAAGACAGAAATTCCTAAGTCAAGAGGGTGTGAAGAAGGGAGAGAAGGAGGAGGAGGGGAGGGGTAGGAGGAGGAGTAACAGAGGGAGGATTGGGAGCAGGGGAGAGAAGGAGGAAAAGGAGAAGAGAGCCCAGAACCCTCCCAAAGTCAGGAAAGGGGAAAGAGGTGTCATCTAGTGGAGGGGTGAGGATATAAACGAGACCAGGGAAGGTTTTCAATTAGGAGAGAGGGCGGCAGCCCTGGTGGGCAGCTCAGTTGGTTAGAGTGTTGTTCCGACATAATAAGGTGGTCAGTGTGATCCCTGGTCAGGGCACATACGGGACCAACCAATGAAAGCATAAATAAGTGAAATAACAAAAATGGATGTTTTCTCTCTTTCCCTTCCTCTCTCTTTCTAAAATCAATTTGAGAGAGAGAGAGAGAGAGAGAGAGAGAGAGAGGAAGGAATGAACTGGAGAGATTGAGATTTTAGGCCTGGCTTTGCCTCTAATCTGTCATGTCACTTTGGACAAGTTTCCTCACTTATAAGGTTCTCATTTTTCTCAGATATAAAGTGGGGATAAATCTTGACCTTTCAAAGATTGCCATATGAATTATAGGGCATGTACCTAATATAGGTGTTAGTACATTGCTTAGCTTTCCATACAAGACAACTACTGGTATTTTTTAATTCTAGGTATTGAATAGATACCAGGGCTCAAAGGTAAGAAGGACATACACCAGGTCCTCCAGGTGCTCACTGCATAGAAAATGAGAGCGATGTTACCTGGTTATTTTAATAAAGCAAGATGAGTATAAATCCATGGTTGATTACAGAATCACAATTATTCCTGTCCTCCAAGTCAAAAGCTTTAGGTCATCTCAACTCGTTCTGCCTCTCTAACCCCATATGATTATTCACTGAGTCCAACAACTTTTATTGTTCTAATTAGTTTGATCCTGGCTCATTGCAGGTTTTCTTAATTGGTCTCTGATCTTTCTCCACTTTAATTTACTTTCCAACAAGCTATCTTTTTGAAATAGCTCAAATTCTAACCAGTATTTGGTTGTCCTATGTCATCTACTAAACAGGGTTTTATTGTTTGTCTTGATATTACGATTGTTGATATTATGGTTCCGACCTCCTTTTATACCAGTGGTTCTCAAGTTGGGGTGATTTTGGTCCCCAGGGGACAGTTTTGGTTGTCACAACCGGAAGGAGGGATGCTCCTGGCATTTAGTGGGTCAAGCCAAGGACGCTGCTGGACATTCCTCGGTGCACAGGACAACCACCCACAACATAGAATTATGAGACCGAAAATATTAATAGTGCCAAGATTGAGAAGATAGCTTTGTAACTGCAATAATCACAGCAAGGCTGAAAACAGAAACACTACGTGCCAAGTTGCTGTTTCTAGTCAATAGATGTCAGCTGGGAGAAAGAGGATGGATTGCAAGTCCAGAGGAGAAGTTCAAGACTGAGCGTGCCCCTCTGTCATATGATTTGCTCTGAAGAGGAAATGAGCATGAAAGGCAAAGGAGCTGGGCTGCACCAGACAGGTGGGCACAGACTGGCCTTCAGCAGCAGAGTGGGGCGATGCCCATGAGAGGGGGTTGGCTTGGGTAAAAGAGGACAGTTGCATGCTCTCTAGAAACATAACAACCATCCTCTTTCCTTTTCTGTTAAGAAAGCACATGTGGTAATCACCCTTCCCAGAAGCAGGAACAGAGATTTGCTATAACTAAATGCAAAATTATATAAGACCATTTCTTGTATAATGGAACGACAAATTTATAGCATTGAAATGTAAGATCAAATCAGTCCCAGTAACAGAAATTCAACAGTAATGGTGATGATAATACTAACGATTATGATAGTGGTTCAAGTAATATATCATCTTTAACCTGATGTGTTAGATGAAATAAAAGAATCCAAATTAAGTTTCTATACTAATATAAGAATTTATGTGATTAAAACCTTTACTGATGCTATTTTCAGATAAAATATAATTTTCTAAAGTTCCAGATGCAAGGTAGTGGAAAGTATTTTATTTTTTTACAATAAGCCACTGAATATGAGATAATTTGAAAGGTGAATTTAATGATAAGATTTATGCAGTAAAGATGCTAAGAGGCCACAGACACACATTTCCAAATATGTGACTAAGCAGAGCTGAATTTCTCAGGTTGCTATGGCTGATTTGTACTTGAATTAGGACCTCTGTTAGGTGACATGCATAATTAATCACAGGTATTATTATTAATATCTCTTAACATAGAAGATGGATCATTGTGTATCTAAATTGCACCCTGCCTTGGCTGTTACCTAATTAAAAAAACTGAGACCAACAGTCAGAGGGAAATATTAATAGCATGTAATTTAGTTCGCATCGCAGTTCACTAAGAGACCTCAAAAATAATTGTATGTTTAGCTTCGAGGAATATCTGGTGTGTAAAAACCATCGAGGACCAACCCCCTTGCTCCTCAGATCAAATGCATGTCTGTTTCATATTAACATGTCCGTCTGGTCTCAAGTTGTCAATAACTACGACAGAATATTTAGCTGTGGAGACGGAGAAGGAACAGTAAAGGCACAAGTATAAATTACAGGGTGAAATGAGGAATTTACTTTTAACATCATGGAGAATTGGACTTTAATGAGACACTGCTTTAGGTCAGAAATGGAAGGTTTGCAGGAAGAAAAGAACTGTTGAATGTGATTACCGATCCAATCCTCGTTTCACAAGATGCTTGCTAGAAGATGTGGCTTACGTTTGGGTAATCCTGGAGAGTCTATGTGTGGAACACCTATGTGTGTTATTTAATTTGAAGTTCACTGCAACCTAGTCATCCATCAGCCAGGGCAGAAATTACCATCCCCTTTTTAGAGAATGGGGAACAACACATTCAGAAAAAACAAGTGATATCCTCAATCAAAGTCACACAGCAAAATACCCTGTCCCTACCGCACCTTATCTAAAGCAGGAAAAATATTTTTTTTACTAGATAACTATCACAGTCACTTCTAAACCTGGTATTTTAAAATAATGTTAAAAAAATATCTTACATTAAGAAAGCACCGTATGATTTATATACGGTTTCCTAATCTATTATTTCATTTGATCTGCACCACAACCTTCCCAGCTAAGTATGATCATCTCTAATTTAAAGATGAACACACTGATGCTCAAAATTTTAAGGGTCTTGCCCAAGGTCACCCTTTTGGGGCCATGCCTGACACTCAAGCATCATGCATTCCAAGTCCAAATTCAACATAGGTTCCCATTATCCTATTCTGAAATGTAGCTCAAATGTCAGCAGATGTCAGATTCCTAGAACTATTTGACTTTCATTGTAACACTTGGAACTCCCATGCGGTGAAGAACCTGATAGATGAATCTGTCACAGAAATTTCAGGTGCTGCCTGGGATGAGGGAAGGACTTGACTTTTGGCTGAGTTGCCTCTCTAAGCGCCCTAAACCTTAGAGTGTGGGCGGCTATCAACTGTGTTTAGGATATCTTGATGGAAATATAGGCCGATCTGATTCCACTCTCCAAATGGCAAGAAATACAAAAGAAGTAAAGATGCAAAACAATTGGCTGGTAAACCTTTCTTTTCTGGGAGACTGAAGCAGGCGGAGGATATAAAGAAGTCATTTATCATTGTAAAGATGGCTGTATCCCTTTAAATGCAATCTGTAATGACTTATGACTCCAGTGACCCTTTTTGATTACTGCCTGTTGCCATTCATTATCACCATGGAAACAGTACTGTTGCCAGCTGTGTGCTTGGTGGTAGGGTGAAGGAGGTGCTTTTGACAGGGGACAAGATGCTAGTGCATGTGAGACTGGATTTAGAGGGTTTTATTTTATTTTTTGCAAGAGGAGAGAAATTGTGGGGACTTGGCTCGCTCCCTCCCACAGCAAGCCCCGTGCTGGAGAACAATCCAGACGGGAGCACCAGAACAGATGGTCTCAGTGCCCTTGTCTCTTTCTGGGAAGAAGATAAGATGAGATCAGAAACACTCCAGTCTGGATGATAATCCACCAGGCGGCAGAAGGTATGAGGAAGGGGCAAACGGTGTGCAAATTTCATTAACACAATTTCTCATGGAGGCTTTTCGAGCATGTGAGCCCATCTACTTACTCAGCTGCCTGGCTCCTAAGCCTCTAGTGCATTGCATCTCCAACAGTGATCTGCAAATTCCAGCCAGCCTCCCCCTACTGACTTGGTCCTAATTTCACCCCATCTTCCTTCTAATTTGGTTTTCTGCTTTTCTCTTCACTGCTTTTTTAAATATGCCCCTTAGCCTTGTGGGCCTGCTTTTCTCTCATCTCTCCTTTCCTAGCTGATGAATGATCCTAGCAAGACAGACTAGGAAGGGAGGGAGACAATCTGTTCCAGCCTCCTCCTCTTACTGACTTCCAAAGTGGTTTCAGGAACTCCTGAAAGCCACGCAGAGATCTCCTGAAGGAGTCGACACTAAAACCCAGGTCTCTGAATTCCCAACCCAGGGCTTCTTCTCACACATGACGTTGGTCTATCATAGTTTCCCCTGAATTCTTGAGCTAATTCACTGCCACACAGAAGTATAGTCAAATCTTAACTCGAAGCCAATTATTATTCAGTGCAGAGTAATCCTTGCTTTCTTTTTTTCCCCCTTCTTTTAAATTGTTATTCTACTACAGTTATCCCAGTTTTACCCTGTTGCTCTCCCCTGTCCTGCCCACCCCACATCCCCACTCCCACAGTCAATCCCCACCCTGCAGCCCATGTTCATGGGTCATTTATACCCATGTCTGTTGATTAGACCCTTCCCCTTCCTTGCTCTCATAGAGCACTTCAGTCTGCAGAACTTGGTTTGCTCCAGAGACAGTGGAGCATTCATTCTCATGACATATTCAAGGGGGAAGGGAGCAGGGCCAAAATGACTTAGTCATCTTTCTACTTTGTTTAGAGTGAGCATTAAAGTCTTAGGGTAAGGAAGGGCTTTGAATGGGAATATTAAAAAGGTGATGGAAAAATCAAAGTATGATATGATCACTCAGCATGGCTCAGCTCTGCTTGGGCTGCAGGCTGCTCTGGGAATGAGAGGCACCAGCTCTGGGTTAGCTGCAAAAATGTTTCATACAAATATTATTTGGTTAGCAAAGGGATTTTTTACACATGACATTACATTTGGCTTCCCAGATCTCTCGAGAACACCCACAGTTGATGTCTGGTGTTAAGATAGAGGTAGGCTGGCAAAGTGAAAACTGCGCAGAACTTGGAAACTGTTGACCTGCACCCTGTCCTGGCTCTGCAGTGAAGCTGGGATTAAGCTCCTTCTGCTCCTGGGCCTCTTTGTCTTTGTAGCAATAGGATTTGAGCCAGGGTTAGAAACCTTAGAAACCCTAGAAAACCTTTTTCAGCCTCAGCCTAAAATTAATGATAATGACAGAGGTAGAAATCGCTACCCTGTACTTAGCCCTACTGTGAACAGCAGGTCCTTGAATTACGTCACTTTGTTCAACGTTGCTTGTTATAATGTTGATGAGATGCCACAGGAATTTAATTCCTGATTATATCACTTAGCCTGTGGTAACACTGGTTTCCTTCAACATTATTTCTCAGCAGTTCCAAGAACCTGTTGACAATGTTAAGTGAGGACGTACTCTGCCTAGGACTTTGCAAGCATTAAAATCCAGTTGATGTTTACAACTTTTCACATAGGCAGGCATTGTTACCTTAACTCAGAAATAAGAGAATGGGTGCAAAGAGATTGAGACATTTGCCTTGTATCATTCAATATTAATTCAAACAGCAGAGCTAGGACTCATGCCCAGGTCTGTAAGGCCAACACAACCTTACCAATGACAATGTCTTTACACGTTCTATGATTTTCTACTCTCTCTGGCTTCTTAAAAGCCATTCATTCATTCATTTATTTGTTCATTCATTTATTCTTCAAGGATTTAATGAGTACCTAATATATACCACCATTTTTTATTTGTAATGTTTTTATTCCAAACTTACACAAAGGAATGAATACTTTTACCACCTTTCTTGATGGTCATTGTCTCTCCTGAGGCTTTTTATGATATAAATACAGCAACTCCAGCTTTTGTTTGATTAGTGGGGTATATCTATCCTCATCCTTTTACGTGTAACTTGTGTCTTTTTATAGCTAAAGCTTATTTCTTGCAGATAGTACAGTAAATTCTCACTTAATGTTGTTGATAGGTTCTGCAATGTTAAGCGAAGTGATGGGTAATGAAACCAATCTTATCAGAGGCTAATTGACATAAGCAAGAGTTAAGTTCCTATGGTATCTCATCAACTTTATAATGGAACACTGTTGAATAAAACAAGATTAGTCCAGGACCTGCCGCATGTAGTTGGGTCTTATTATTTCACGTATTCTGAGAATCTTTACCTTTTAAATGGAATATTGAAACAACTTACATTTAATGGAATTAATAATGTGATTTGGTTTAAAGCTACTACTTCCTATTTGCTTAATACTCGTCCCATCTATTCTTTAACCCCCCTTTCCTCTTTTGATTTCCTTTTGGCTAAATGAGCATTTTCCATGATTTTGTCTTATCTCTTTTGTTGGCGTATTAGATAAGGCTCTTTGCTACGTTATTTTAATGGTTATTTTAGGGTTTATACCATAACTTATTACAGTCTACCTTCAAGTGACACACCACTGCATGCATAGTATCAGAGTCTTACAATACTATGCGTTCCCGTCTCTTTCCTGACCTTTGTTGTAGTTTTCTCATACATTTTACTTCTAATTATAAGCCCCAATATGCATTATTATTTCTGCTCTAAATGGTCAATTATCTTTTTAAAATTTTAAGAGTGTTTATTTTTTAGAGCAGTTTTAGGTTCACAGCGAAACTGAGAGAAGAACAATACGCAAGCTTTTACAGTGCCGGGAACACAGGGATGAGCAAGGGACAAAAGCTCTGTTCTCCTGAAGTTCGCAGTCTATTGTACGCATGTAGTGAAGAAGTCACGGGACAAATATGCATGGAGCTTTAGGTAAAGATCAGTGCTCTGAAGAAAACAAATCGTATTGTGAAGAAAAGTATGTTTAGAGGTCTTCCCTAAAGGGTGACAACTAGGCTGGGAACTGAAACAACAATGAATAAGCCTGTCAAAGAAGTGGGGGAGAAGGATGTCAGGAATGAAAAAAAAAAAAAAAAAGGACAGAGCTCTGAGAGGAAAAGAGCATGGTGTGTCTGAGGAAGAGGAAGTACAGTGGAGACAAGGGGACAATGAGTCCCAGAAAGCAAAGAAGAGGGTGGAAGGTGATCTGGTGAAAGGTGTAGACGGGAACCAGCTTTGAAGACTGGCTTATAAGGTCACGCACGGTGCTTCATTTGAAATGGAAGGAGATATCAAAAAAATTTAAACATATACAAGGTCCCTCCAGAAGGTATCCAGCCATGTAATAGGAAAAATAGAGAAATTTACTAAAGAAGATACAAGATACAAGAAACATTATACATAAGACAATGATGCTTCAGTCCCGTTCAATTAAATAGGCACCTCGGGACCTTCACACAGTTCTAATAGCCATCAGCTGCCCTGTTGTATTTTCCTGAATCTCATCCATGGTCTGAAATCTCTTCCCTTACAAAGGTGATTTTAGCTTTGAGAAAAGCCAGAAGTTGCAGGGCACCAAATGTGGGTTGTAGGGCGGATGAGACACCTGGGTGATTTGATGTTTCGCCCAAAAACTCTGCATGAAACGTGATGCGTGATCAGGTATGTTGTCACGATGAAGCTGCCAGTCAGCAGTTGCCCATAGCTGTGGCCTTCTGGATCATCCGAATAGTTTCTGTGGAGGAATGTTCAAGCTTAATGTAAAATTTGACATGGATTCGTTGCTCTACTCATTCAGTCAGTTTGAATGCAACAGCCACACAGTATACGTGCCCACTCAATGGTGTCTGCTGCCCCCACTGACTAGCACAATAAAGTCATCATTGTGCATGCATGTGCATTCCAGTCCACTTGCCTTGGTTGCCAGGTTACATCGACGTTGCACAAACAGTTCTCCTTATATTAGCAATGGCCACACTCTTTCTGGACAGACCTCATATAACAATATGTGAGTATATGAATAGACACTCTTTTGAGTGTAAATATGAAATAGTTTTAATTCTGCCAACAACTGCCCCAACTATACTCTACAGGGCTCAGTGAAAACATCTTGGCCTTGTTCCTTTACTTCTGAGCCAGTTTTAAATATTAGAGCACTCTAGCTATTATATTCAATTCTTTTTTAAAATTATTTTATTGTTGTTCAATTAGTTGTCTGCATTTACCGCCCCCTACTCCCCTCCCACCCCAGCCATATTCAATTCTTATTCCCAGTTGCTTCTGTTAACCTCAAACTCTCTTTTAGATTTTTGTCTTCTCACTTTGCCAATACAGACTAGACCTACCCAAGGCACTAGTGCAGAGGCCAGAAAAGCTTGTTTGTAAAGAGACAAAATGTAAACATTTTAGGCTGTGTAAGCCATATGTTCTCTGTCGCAATTACTCAACTCTGCCGTCATAGTGAGAAAGTAGCCATAGACAATACATAAACGAATGAGTGTGGCTGTATTCCAATAACATTTACATCCACTGAAATTTTGATTTTATATAATTTTCAGATGTCTTAAAACTAGATTCTTAAAAAACATTTTTTTTTTCTTCTAACCAGGCTCATAGGCCAAATGGAAACCAGGAGGATTTGGCCTACTGGCCATAGTTTTTAGATCCCTGCTGTGCTGATTTGGAGTTAGAAGAGGTGGATGGAGAACATGGTCTACTTTTTATACAGTCTACCCCTCCTCTGTTTCTGTCTTCTGTCTGCTGAGCAGGGCCAAGGGAGATGGATGTTTCCCACACGGTGGCCCATGTTCAGTCTGCAGTGTTTTCGCTGTTGGATGTCACCACTCCTCAGGCTAACGTTGAATGGGAGTAGCAGAAACTGTCAATGTCCATCCTTATCTCCTTGGCCTGTATTGTTTTCATTGAAACTGGCTGACTTCTGACTGACAGCACCTATACCCTTTGCTTGAGGGTTTTCCCTGGCCGTTGGAGCCTCCTCTTCCTATTCAGTAGTAGGTTGGAAGCAGTGGAGAAGTAGTATTTCTCAAGAGCAGCCCTCAAGCATTTTGCAAGCAATGACTGTGAGCAGGGGTTGGATAAAAATCCCAGCTCCCTCTTTTCATGGTTCATCCTGAGGCATGTGTTCCACATGGGCATCAGCCTGCGTTAGTGCTGACTCTCTCCATAACTCATTTTTCAGTAGTTTTCTTCCTAACCTAGTTTCGCTTCCTTAATCCCTTACAGATTTTTTTTTTAAAGGATTGCCTCTCTAATAAACTACTTGAAGTTGAATCTCAGGATCTGGTGCTAGGGGAATCTAAACCAAGATAATGGGCATCTACCCTCTGTATCAGCCAGTGTTCAGGGCTGGCCCCCTTTGGGACACAGTGGAAGCTTTGGGAGTCTCCAGTGGGGTCTGTCTGTGAATGGTTACAAGTGAGCGTTGTCTTCAAATATATGAGATTGGACACAGGAAGGGAGATTTGATTTAAACCTACATGGCTCTGAAGGAAGGAAATAGGGTCATCAAACATTATGGAAGGTACAGCTCACATAAGTAGACAGTCTTCATAGTGATCACTACCATGAAGTAACTTGGTTTATTTTATGAGTTAGTGAGCTCCCAAGGGGAAAATCCACATGAACTCTGACTGGTGACTTCTTGACAGGGATATTAAAGAGTATCCAATCAACTGACTGAGGTAAACGGGTATAAGCTTCCTTCACACTCTTGTATTCTTGAATTTTGGGATTAAAAATAGAAATCCTAAAGTCCTGGAAAAGGCAAACAAACCAAATGTCAAGAATCAATGCATCACAGAAAAGACTATTTATTAAAATTGTGTTGACAAACTTCAGGAAACTGTTCCTTATCAAAACCTCATAACTCATTCACAAGATAGTATCCCAGGTACCCTAAAATCACTGACATGTAGAACAGTGACTCAGAGCCCAGTAGGATACCTCTTCACACCTGAAGAGAAATCTCTCCAGTGTTAGACAACCATGAACTCCCCCAGAAAGAATTACAGCATCATTGTCTTGCCCTCCAATTGTAGGCAAAAAGTGAAATATTTTTTTATTGCTCTCAAAATCATGTCAAATATTTATTGGGGCAATTCTTTAGTTGTCACCACAATTGCAAGCCCTGGTCACATTATAAATTTTATTAGGGTCATACTCATTGAAGAGACCCCCTCTACCTTGGGCAGCACATCTTCCTCATTCCCAAGAGAATGGGTTATTAAAATTTCATGCGAAAACTGGCAAGAGTGATGGAGATTAGGGGTTGACCAAAAAGTACCTAAAGAAAATAAATCATTTTAGAGTCTGAAGCAATGGAGTTAGAAACATTTCAGAGAAAGTCAGAGCTAAATCTTGTGCTTCAGTATTGAGGGATAGAAGAGGAACAGCACACAGGCCATGTGCCAGCTGATCAGAGTTCTTGTGTCAATTCTGGTCCTATTTCACTGAGTGGTCACAGTAAGTCAGTTCCCTTCACTGAGTTTCAATTTTCCCATCTGTAAAATAAAGGGATTGGACCTAAGTTCTCTTCAGTTTTATAATTGTGTGATTGACAGCTACCTCTCTTACTATCCTCTTCCGAAGTATTTTTCCTATATAGTTACTCAGTAATGTGAAATGAATACACACACGATAATGTATATATGCACACAAATATATATGTATGTTTATACCAGGTCTGTCCAGGAAGAGTGCCATTGTTAATATAATTAGAATGGTGTGCGCAACATTGATGTAACCTGGCAGCCAAGGAGAGTGAATAAATAGGTACCATAATTCCACTGATAGGCCAGGGCTAAGGGTTATAGAAGAGTTTTTGATTCAAGGTCACAAAGCTGATCGGTTACAGAACTCAGATTCAAATGCAGATCTGTCTGACTTGAGACTTTATGATTTTATGCAAGCTCTACACTGTCTTCCGTTTGAAGAGTAGTTGGAGAGTGAATGGGAGAAGAGGGGAGGAGCACATGAATGCAGCAAGCGTTCACTGGTCTTGCTAGAAATAGACTGATAAGGAGAGACACAGACTGGATGATTAATAGAGAGTAACCATAGGTCAGATTATTTCTTAAAGAGTACCTGAGACCCGAGCATGTTTATAGTACAAGGGGAAAGATCCTAAAAAGGAGACGATTAAGTATAAAGATAAAGGGTACAATTGATTGATCACCTCAAGGTGGTGAAAGAGAGCAGTCGTTCAAAGGCACAGGGCGTTTTATTTGCTCTTGAAACTCAGCTTTCTCAATGGAAAAATGTAGATGATAAAGCCACCACTGATAGGAGAGTTTTGCAGATAAAATGAAATAGAGCTCTGGCAGCAATTTGTAAACTGTTAATTGCCGTACTAATTATTGGTTTGTTATCCTTACAAGAGTATCCCCCGGGAGATGAATTCCGGAGATGAATTGGTTGGAAAGGGACCACAAAGAAACTGGGAGACATCTATTCACGTGGATGACTAAGTTCTCTAAGCTGCAGATGGCAAGAGATAAATGGAGAGTGAGGGGATCTTAAATCACAGAAACTGCGTTTCTTAGGAAACTAAGTGGAGTTGCATTTTTCTTGCCTTCGCCTGTCTTTTCACAAGATATAAATTTGACCCAGTGAAGTTCCAGCTGAGGACAGAGGGGCAGTATCAACTTTTATGAACGGTATTTCCTCCCTATCCAGGATCCCCAGTGGATGCCTGAAGCTGCGGATAATACCAAACCCTATACATACAGATATCCCCAGGAAGTCCTCACTTACCATCACCAACATCTTCTAGGAAACTGCGACTTAAGTGTAACGACGTATAACAAAACCAATTTTACGACAGACTAACGGATATAAAGAAGAGCATATTTCCGCTCACAAAAACATCGCTAAACTTCTAAATAAAGACCCCAAACACTTCTAATATTAAATATTGAAATAAATGTGAACTAGTCACACATTTAAGAAAGATGGATAAAAACAAGTAAGAGAATTATTTTCCAGCAGTTTGGATTCATGGGTGGCTGGAGCCTCTCCCGGCAGCTCAGGGCATGAGGCAGGACTCACCCTGGACAGGACAGGGTGCCCTCCCATCGCAGGGCCACCCACACACGGCCACACTCACTGAGACAGGGACGGGTGAGCCATGGCAGCTCACCTCACATAAGCACCTTTGGGACGTGGGAGGGAACTGGAGTCCCTGCAGAAACCCCACGTGGACATGGAGAACGCACATACTGCACGCGGACATGGACCCGGGCCTGGAACTGATTTTTTTTCTCTCTCATTAATGTTATAATAAAACAATGTTGAATGAAACAACGTTATTTGAGGACCAGCTGTAAACCTTTTACTTCGTGTCTTCCACCTGCAAATTTAATGCCTCTTTCCATCTTAACTAAGCGCTCGTCACGTACTGTGGTCTTAGCTTGTGCGGTTTGAGATAAGACAGTGAAACAAGCATGAAATTATTTTCCTTCTTCACAATTTCAGGAATAGATTTGTTCTTATCATAGATCTTACCTCAGCATAGAATTCTTTTCTTTCCTTCTTAAGTTGAGAATTTCCACCTGTTCTCTTACAGGAAGCGCGTTCCGGCTTCTCTTTGGCACATCTACATGGACAGGCATCACTACTCCCGTGCTCTGGAGACATCAGGGGGTGAACCGAGGGTGCCTGGACCACAAGCACTGCGGTACCTCTGCGTTCGGTCCGATAACCGAGATCGCGACTAAATAAGGGGCAGGGAGTGGCTACAGCGTGGAGATGCTGAATAAAGGAAGTCACGTCTCAGGTCACGCGAGGTTTCATCACGCTTCTCAGAGCAGAATGCAATTAAAGTCTTACTGAGTTGTTTACTTCTAGAATTTTTTATTTAATATTTGCAGACCACAGTTGACTGTGGGTAACTGAAATTTTGGAAAGTGAAACCCTGGATAAGCGGGGCGGGATGGGGGGGCGGCTGCTGGATATGCTAGTGAGAAAGAAGGTTGGGTTAGGTGTGCTGGTAAGTGTTCAGCAACTGGTTCCACAGGTGGAAAAAGCCTTTACGTAACACTTCCTGGTGTCCTAGGGTAATTACTCCCACCAGCGCAGATTCCAGCCTGCCAATTAGAAGTGGAGATGGGAAGTGGTGTGCGCAATCAGCCTGGGGAGCCAGCGAGGATAGGTCCAGCACCTGCTTCAGAGAAAGTATGGGGCTTAAAACTGTATCTTGATTCCCATTTTCAGAGGTGGAAACAGGGGCTTAGCCGGATGGAATGACTTGCCTAATTTTAAACAGCCCACGGGGGAGCGAAGAGGTTAAAACCATGTATACGTGCAAAACACTACGTGGCATTTTTTATTTTGAATTTTGATTCAAGTACTGAAGTTCCAAATCCCATATTCTTTCTGTTAATGTCGGTGTCTGATTATTTCTACCCCCCTTCCAGGGAGACATCCTCAGACATTTCTGTGTTCAGTATTCTCAAAGTCCAAGAAGACCGAACGGTGTATAAATCTTTCTTCCCAGAGGAGATTTTGGATTTAAGGCGGAGTTCGAAGCATGAACCTTGTTATGAAGTAGATATTAAGGAAATGGTTTGTGCTACAAGGACGTAGTCTTTGTAATGCTGACTCCAGGGTCAGACACCTACCAGTGACAGTGACACTAACATGACGTTAGGCCAAGACAGGCCTGTCCTTGTTGAAACCCAGGGCGCTGAAAGCTGAAAAGAACAGGTCCCTTCTGAACGCAGTCCTCTCACAAGTGGAAGAAAGAGGAGGGAGGCTGCTTATATCCAGTTATTCCTTCCAAACTGAGCTGATAGGTCACACTCCAACTCCTCTTGTATGGGAATTAGCCCCAATCTTTCTCAATACTTCCAAAACATAGAAGAAAAGTATATTCCATGAGACCAACGACATCCCACACAAAAAATGAGACCAGTATCCCTCATAAATATAGATGCGAAAATCCTCAACAAAATACTACAAACCAAAGTCAGCAGTGCATAAAAAAGTTTACGCACTACAGTTAAACCATGTGAGATTAATCCCAACATTGTAAGGTTGGTTCCATGTAAATTGAAAACCAATCAACTTAATACTCAAATTACTAGAATATAGGAGAAAATCCACATGATCATCTCACCAGATGCAGAAAAGAAGTATTTAACAAAATTTAACACCCCTTCCTGATAACAACACTCAACAAACTAGGGGAGAAAGGCCATGTGCAAAATGCAAATTTAGCTTATTTAACAGAGAAAGAAACTACAGAAATGGGGGGGGAAGTCTCCTCTCTTTTTAAAAAGAGTGTGAATTTTGTCAATCAGTTTGACTCTGACATCTGCTTGAAAAGGGCCACTGGGGCATGGAAGTTGTTATGGTGGAAAAAAATAGAGGGATCATTTTTGAAGCAGACCTGGGTAGACTACATGGCATAACACAATTACACATGTTTTGCCTTTGAACTTTGAATTAGCTGTATGATCTTCGGGTGTCTTAAGCTTTGTGAGACTCAGTTTTCTCATCTCAGTTGTAGAATAATAATAGTAATTTTTATTTTCCAAGATTGTTACAGACTCAGGGTTAATACATGTGAAGAGACTAACATGGTGTCAAGTTCAGATGAGCTTCTCCGTAATGATAATCTTATTATCACTCATGGTTGTGGGAATCAGGTTGGCAAAGGGGACACCCGCTTAAGAAGAACTGGATCTGTGAATAAACCCTAAGAAAATGAAATCATGAAGTAGTGATATATGCGTGTGCATGCACAAGAGGGCTGTCCAGAAAGTGTCCATCCATGCACTATGAAAAATAGAAACATTTATTGGTGGAGATACAAGATAGAAAAAACATTGTACATGGGACAATGATGCCTCAGTACTCTTCAAAGTAGGCAACTTGGGACCTCACACAGTTCTCCCAATTGCCATCAACTGCCCCATTGTATTTTTCTGAATCTCACTGATGGTCTGAAATCACTTCATTTTCAAAGGTGATTTTATTTTTGGGAGAAGCCAGAAGTCACAGGGCACAAAATATGGACTGTAAGGGGGGCTAAGTCACCTGATGATATGATGTTTCACCAAAAACTCTGCACAAGACGTGATGCGTGGGTAGGCGTGTTGTCATGATGAAGCGGCCAATCACCAGTTGCCCATAGCTGTGGCCTTCTGAATCATCCGAATAGTTTCTGTGGAGGAATGTTCAAGCTTAATGCAAAATTTGATACAGATTTGTTGCTCTACTTGCTCAGTCATTTTGAATTCAACGGCCGTATAATACACATGCTCACTCAGTGGTGTCTACCGCCCCCACTGACTGGTACAGTGAAGTCGTCATTGTCCATGAATGCACATTCCAGTCCACTCTCCTTGGCTGCCAGGTTGCATCAATGTCACGCAAATCATTCCTGTTATTATTAACAATGGCTGGACTGTTTCCAAACAGACCTGAGAGAGAGAGAGAGAGAGACAGAGACAGAGACAGACAGAGAGAGAGATACATACATACATAATAGAATACTATTTAGCCATAAAAATTCCTGCCATTTGCAATAACATGAATAGACTTTGAGGGCATTTATGCTAAGTGAAATATGTTAGAGAGAGAAAGACAAATACTGTATGATTTCACATATTTGTAGAATCTAAAAAAGCCAAACTCATAGAAACAGAAAAGACTGATTGTTGCCAGGGGTTGGAGGGCGGGGAAAATGAGGGAATGTTGGACAAAGAGTACAAACCTTTCATTATTAAATGAATAAGTTCTGGGGACTTAATGTACAGCCTGGTGACTGTAGTTAATATTACTGTATTGTGTACTTGAAAGTTGCTAAGAGAGTGGATCTTAAATGTTCTTACAACCACCGTAACAAAAACAAAAAAAGTGGCAATTACGTGAGGTAAAGTATATATTAACTAATCTTACGGTGGTGATCATTCTACAATATATATGAGTATGTGTATTAAATCATCATGTTGCATACCTTACACTCACACAATTATGTCAATTATACTCAATAAAACTGGGAAAGAGAATAAGTAGAGTGGGACAGCACTCAAACGAGAAAAAAGAAGTAGGCATTCTCTCCAGCTCATTCTATGATGGCTTGGGTAATCCCGGGTAAGTCATGAATCCGGCTTCCACGTCCTTCATCTGTAGAATGAAACGGGTGAGTTATGTGATCTTGGTAATCTCTTCAAACTCTAAAATTCAATGACTCTTAAAATTGGGAGATGGCAGTGCAGAGAGGCGGGACAATGCCAAGTGCAACCTTTTGTGTAAAATTTTAGACCTTGTTTGAATACAAGCCACCAAAGCCTGCCACCAAAGGTAACGCGAGAAAAGGACATCTACAGGACAACACACTCCTTCTTGGCTCTAACATGCTTCCAGATTGTGTCTAATTTTAAACTGCTTTCGGGAGGCCAGTGAGGTGCCTATGGACAGCTTGGTGATAAATCTTTCAGCATACATAACTCTCCTCCTTGTCATCTTGGTGTGAGGAACGTGAGTACTTCAAGCTTCCTCCTCCAGAGTCGTCAATCTGGCTCCTGTCACCAGCATCTGATTCACTATAAAAACATTTAATTATTCCAAGATGAACTGGCAGAACGTCCAAAGAGAGGGAATAAATGGCACCGGGGAGGTGGAAAAGGCTGTTTGCAGGCAGGCCTTCCACTTGGCTTAGAATCCAATAAACATTTTTAGAGGAAAACCAAACTCAGTGGTTTCCTTTATCATCAATATGACTATCATCATTTTGGTAAAATTCAGCGGTAAAGTGAATAACCTATTGATCTAGCCCCACAGCTCTCTAAGACTGTCTCTGGTAGGGATCGTTCCTAATTTTCAGTAGCCGCACACAATCAAAGTCACGATTGAGGGACTGGTCATCTTGTAGAATTGTTCTCCTACCAAGATGCCCAATGCCAGGTGCCTTTTTTCTAACTGCAACCTTGAAAGAAGTGTGCTAGCTCCCTACACATATGGGATAATGTTCAAAGCGCTTACTGTCAAAGATTGACTGTCTTTTGCCTTCAACCTATTTTCCCTGCATTAATATATTTTCATCGCTCTGGAATAATCATGATCCCTGGCTTTATGTTCATGTTGTTCTGTAATGTTTTCTTTTAATGTCTCTATTTCGGAATTTCCAACCCCATGATTAATGACTTTGGAGCCAGATAATTCATTGTTGTGAGAGCTGTTTGTGCATTTTAGGACGTTTTGCAGCATCCCTGCCCGAGTCCAAGATGTGACAAAGAAATATGTCAGGGAGAATGCCATTTATTGAGAGCCATTGCTCTACTTGAAAAATTCCAATCAACCTTCAATATCCAGTTCAAATGTCATCACTTTTGTAGCACCTTTCCTAACTTCTCTAGGGAAACCAATTCATTTTGTCTCCTAACATTATTATGACTCTAGTGAGACAGGCTCTACTATAGTTATTTCTGCAGGTGCTGGGCTGCTCAACTTGTTTGCTCCTCCAGGATAAGAACTTTGTCTTATTCACCACTGTAGTCTCATCTCCTAGCATGGTACCTCCCACTGAAACTAAGGTTAGTGGTCAAAATCTATTAATTTATCTGCTGTTGATATCACACCTATGAGGTAGAATGAGCATATATTATTTTTAATTAGGCAGAAAATTTTTTCATTGGGCAACAATTGCAAGCAACAAGACCATAACTCAAAACAGTCTGGGAAAAAACAAGACATCTAATGGCTCATGTGTTTAGAAATAAAAAACTCAGATTTGGATATCCGGCAGAGTTGGATTCGAGAGACTAGATCCTGGGCAGGAAAAACGTACCTTGTTGCAATGGATTAGGTGTACAGAAACCTGAGCACAGGAGGTAAATAGATTTCAGTGAACTAGCCCAAACTCAGGCAGGGACTGAGGATGGAAGAAAAATGACAATGTGAATTTCCTTCAAGTGTGCTTTAGCTTCTGTTCTCTTAAGGCCCCTGGAAGTAGAGAAATTGATGTATTTGAGATAAAGACACAGGTAACTTCTATCTCTGGTACATGTCACAGCAATGTGCTCAGGGTTCACTGACTTCCACATCCTGTGTCAAGTTCGATGTTTTCCAGGTCAGAGGAATCTCAAACTGTGTGATTTTATAGACCGAGCTATATCAATTCCCAAGAATAACCTAATTTAGACAATAATTTTGCTATTCATCGATCCATGTCACCCAGACTTAGTGTCTGAGCTCTGGGACCTGAACTGCTTGCTGCACCAGTAATGAGTCATTCTTCTCTCTTTCACTCAAAGGTAGACCTAGAAATTTCTAACTCATGTCCTCTGAGGGACTTTCATGAGGGAACGTCTAGCCATAGACCACATAGCAGAATAGCCAGAACTTAAAGTCAGATCTCTTGACATGTGAAAAATGAGTTTTTTTAAAAAATCAATATAGGATAAATTAAAGGTCTAGTTAGAGAACAAGTATAAATGACCCATGGACATGGACAACAGGGTAGGGATTGACTATGGGTGGGAGCTGGGGGTGGGCAGGGTGGGGGAAAGCAATGGGGGAAAATTGGGACCACTGTAATAGAAAAACAATAAAAAAGAAACAGCTGTAAATTAAAGCTAGACAAACTTCACAGCAAGAGATACCACTGATAGGGCAGGTAGGTGAGTCCCCTGAGACACAAATGAAATGAGGGTTTTCCAGGAATCTAGAAAAGGTTGCATATTGGAGATGGCATGCAAAAAAAAAAAAAAAAACCATAAGGTACAAATCTCTGAGCTGATACAACCATATAAAGTAGAAATACCCAGACTGGGGGTGTGACAATGTAGACTTTTTCTACCTTAGTGGGATGTTAGTCAAGTCACAGCATCACAGAATAGAACTAGAAGAGATTTCAACCATAAGTTGCAAGCCTCTTATTTGTAATAGTATGGGTATTGGTCTAAGGAGAGTGTCCGGGTCCAAATGAAGTGTGGCAGAATCAGAATGAGAGCAAGGCGTGCTACCCCTGCACGTGCATGCCAGTATTTCCCTTGATGGGCATCATATGCCTGCTCTGAAGGTGGTATTAGAATTTTTCATGTAAGAGCAATACCACTCATAGCCAAAGTGACTTTACCACCCTTCTTTAGTTTTAATATCAGGGTTGAAATTACAATATTGGAATTTGTCTCCTTGCTACAAGCTCAGATTTTTTTCAGGTCTACGAAAGAAGACCTGAAGACTGAGGGGTCTTCCTGTTCTAGGATTGGTAACAGCTGCCTCTGCCTAACGAGCCCTTCCTCAGAAATCATCCTGTGTATCACATTGGGCTTCCCTGAACGCAGTCTGCTGGGACGGCCAAGCAAATACACTCTGAAGAAGGAGCTTTGGGGGAAAGCAAGGAATGATCTAATAATAAGGGTGCACTGTGAATCACATAAGCACATTTAATTATCACAATTATCCTCTGATTAGATTTTGTCTTGCTTTGCAAATGAAGAAACTGAGGCTCAGAGAGATGACAGGATCAGTTCAAGTTCACTGTGTTATTAAGTAGAAATTCAAATCTATATCTATTTGGCACCAAGTCTGCCCTCTCCCTATGCTACCACTATGTTATTATTCCATTGAGAATAGCAGAGTAGGAGCAAAGGTAACCTGATTTATCTTCCTACTAAAATTCACATTAAACTCATACAGTTCTCTAACCACCTATTCACCTCTCATCTGCCTTCCAGCCTCAGTGTCCTCAGGTTTTCACAGGAAGCTGAAATCAGACTGAAGCCCCATTCAGAGCACGACGCTCATTTTTCTTCTCTGGACTCTGGTTGGTTTCTGCCAAATGGAATGGAAGAGACTCCTTATCTCTATCCCAGACTCAGGTGATAGGGGCTGGTTCTCTCTCATTTTCCAGAAGTGCAAGCCTTCTGAAACTCCTTGACTTTTTAAAGTTACCTGTTTCAGAGGAGTTTTAGGGAAGGTGTAGGGAACATACTTTTAATATAAAAATAAGAGTTTGATTATAACCAAATTGAAGTCATTTATAGTGTGTTAGTAAACAGAAATGATCTATAAATGAACTATATCTTCAAATACTCTGAGATTCTCTTTATTTCCTCATTTGAAAAAAGGGGACAATAGTAGTAACTCTACCTTTGATATAATAATAATAATTATTATTTTTATAAATATACACTATGATATATTTTTCTTGAAGATTAAAAGATGTAAAATAGATGTGTACTTAGTACTGACCCATAATATAACACAATATTACATATTACATATCACTATATATGTATACATATTGCATAACATAATATTATGTATACGAGGTCTGTCTGGAAAAAGTCCAACCATTGTTAATGTAACATGCATATCATGCATGTTAATTGCATGATATGGATGTAACTTGGCAGCCAAGGAGAGTGGAATGGAATTTGCATTCATGAACAATGATGAGTTCACTGTACTAGTGATGCCACCCAGTAGATGCCACTGAATGAGCATTTGTACTGTGTGGCTGTTGCATTAAAAATGACGGAGCGAGTAGAACAATGAATCTGCATCAGGTTTTGCATTATGTTTGAACATTCCTCCGTGGAAACTATTCAGATGATTCAGAAGGTCACAGTAATGGGCAACTGGTGATTGGCAGCTTCATCACAGCAATGTGTCTGCTCATGCATCACGTCTGAAGCAGAATTTTTTGGCAAAACATCAAATCACCCAGGTGTCTGAGCCTTTCTTCAACCCAGTTTGGCTCCCTGTGACTTCCAGCTTTTCCAAAAACTAAAATCACCCTTGAAAGGGAAGAGGTTTCAGAACATTGATGAGATTCAGGAATATACCACAGGGCAAGTGATGGCAATTGGGAGAACAGTATGAGGTCCCAAGGTGCCTACATTGAAGGGGACTGAGGCATCATTGTCCTATGTACAATGTTTCTTGTCTCTTGGATCTTCTTCAATAAATGTATCTGTTTTTCATATTACATGGCTGGATACCTTCTGGAAAGTCCATATGTGTGTGTGTGTATGTTTGTGTTTGTGTGTGTGTATATATCTCACTACTAGGTGGGGAGGTTTGCCATTTTCAAATTCAATTATAAGCATCTGTAAAATATTCTCTTGTGGGACTGCAGAGATGATCAAATGAGATATATAAGAAAGCACCTAGTATACAGCTAAGGGGTGTTTACTGTGTATAAATTACAAATGTTAAGAAAAAGACAAACAATTAAATTTATGCATTTGTGTTTTATGTGCCTCCTTTTTCCTAACCTGTAGCCTGTACCCAGTCCCTGAATGGCCACATTGTTAGGATTGCCTGCAGCGGAGAAGCTCTGGGGCTAGGTCCCCAGGCAGAGGAAACTCCGCCACAGAGCTGGGGAGGTGAGTTGAAATGCTACGGCTCTCTACGGAAGTAGCTGGAGATGTGCACTTGTCTGATCACTGCAGTGTTGTTTCAGTATTAAAATGTCATTAAACCCCACAATCTACCAGCAGAGAACTGTAAATTAAATTGTGAAATATCTACATAATTAAATCTTATACAGCCAATAAAAAGCATTTCATGTCGGATGTTTGACAAACTCGTCTGATCATAGGAGTCTCTGGGGTAATTTATAAATGCATAGGCCCCACCCTAGACTTAATGAATCAAAATCTCCAGGAAAGCAGACTGGAAAGATGTATTTTTATTGGGTGCCCCAGGTGATTTTTATAATCAGACAAATTTATGAAATTCTGTTATAGAAAATGTATTTTTAATGTGAAAAGAAAAATATTATCAAATGATATGTACCACTCTTTAACATTTTTATAAAAAAAATTAAAGGGGAATAAAAGCTCTTTTCTTCGTGTTGAGATTACTTCTGCAGCAGTAAGAGCATGGCATTTAATGTCAGAAGACCAGGTCCACATCTCAAGACGGCTATTAACTAGCTATATATCACTAGGCCAGTACTGAAACCCACTGTGCCTTGGCATCCTCATCTTTAACATGGGGAACCCCTCCAGTCTGTGCTTGCTGTCTTTCTCCACCTTCATGTTCCACTACCATACTGTGCGGGAGGCAGTGAAAGGCAGTGACAAGTTCTAAGGAATGGTGCCGGCACCCAGGAGAACCTGAAACGCGGTTCCCTCCCTGGGGGAAGTCAGGAGCAGTGATGGGTAGGGAGAGTATAGGAGGAACAGTGTGAGGATGGCAGAACCTCTGGGAAGAGGTCAGAGGCAGCAGCATGAGAAGGGCACCAACCAGAGAGAATGCATGGCAAAAAGTGCAGAGAGGCGCTATTGAAGCCACATCCCGAGGAAGTGGAGCAGGGTATGTCTGCCATGGACAAGGAAGGTGGGCACCTTTGGGAGTGTGTATGTGTGTGTGTAGAGGGTGCTGAAGGTTCTGCAGATGTATTGATAAAGTACTTGCCATTCCTTCAGCATCCCAAACCATCAGCCTGGTTGAAGCCCATCTCCACATTCTGCAGAGAGCTTCTGGGGACCGTCGGATATTGACCCCATAGCTCCAAGCCTACATTATCCTTACAGCTTGAAATCCCAGGCAAAGAAAACATCTTTGTAGGTAATTCTGAAAAAGTCCCAGAGAGTGCTCTCATTAGCTGGGCTTCGATCATGTGCTTATCTTTGAACCAAACACAGTGGCCAGGAAGAGAAGAGTTAGGGTGTCTCTAATTGGCCTGGCCTGGACCATGGCACCCTACTCTAGACTTTGATATGGGAAGATGTTCAGCCCCCATGTTCAAGTTACATGCCCAACATCACTCAACTGGCTTTGTTTACAATCTTTGCACCATTCTTTTGTAAGCGTCCAGGCTCACACAGGTCCGTGAGAGAATTTAGAACTTTAAAATTAAGTCTGAAAGAGCCTTGGGCAGCTCTGAGAAAGACCCAGGTAAGTGTGAACCAATAACGAACAAATGAATTCACTCTCTGTGCCATCTCAGGTTTCCTTTTGTCTCTCCATCCCCTCCGGGTCTGGGGGGGTTTGATTTGTATTGACTTTGTCCCCTCCCCCCCACCCCCCCTGCTAATTCTCCACTCATTCAGAGCCATGAATATTACAGGCAGGTTGCCAAGTGCCAGAATAGCCTTAGGGAGACCTGCTGATTGAAGGGACCTTCTCAGGTTTCCCAGCTGGACATGGAGTGTTGGGTGACCTTGGGCCAGTCACTTAATCTCTCTGGTTTACTTGCTCTCTGCTTTTGAAGAAAAACTAATCCACTTTTTTTTCCTTCTGCCTGCCTGTAGAGTCCAGAGTAGAGAAATCCTAGGTGGCAGGGACTCTGGGTGTATGCCAGACGGACGATTTGCATACACTTCAATGACTGTTTTTTTCACCTGCACTTACCTAATGCTCTGCTTCTCCCTTCCTGCTGCTGTCCTTGGGTAATGAGCTGCTGATTTGGGCTCATGAAATATTTAGTGAAATAAATTCTCTCTGGGTGGGGGTAGAAGGGTAGGAGAAAATTTGTGAAAACTGGAAAAAAAAAGGGAAATGCAATAAAGTCTTTGAAAAAATGTTAAAGCTTCATTTCAGACAGCAGGTTTAACCCCGGCACCAACAAGAGAGTTTATTTATGTCCAGGACTGCTAAGAAGATCTTACTGTGATTGGATTGAGCTATCTGCTCTGTCAGTCTCTGCTTAAAGAGACAAATTAACAGAGATAAGGCTCACGTGAGAAAGCGTGAGGAGTCTTTCTGGATGTTCTACAACTTGAATAATTTATCCCAAGGTTACTGAAAACAATTTTGATTTAAAATTTAAAAAGTCATTTGCTGCCTCCTAGAAAGTGTTGTTAACTAATTCATTCACCGGGCATTTACGGAGCCACCAGATGAAGTCATTTACTCATTGAACAAATGCGTGTGTATTGAGTGCCTTGTATGAGCCCTGTTCTAGCCCCTGGGAGCACGGGGATGAACAAAATGAAGGTGTGTCATCCTCAGGGTGCTTGGATTCTAGTGGACATAGGTAGGTGTGAGCACTGAACAGATAAATGAAAGGGTCCTTTCAGACCATGGTAAGTGATCTGCAGAAAATAAAACAGGTGAAAAGTGCCTGGAGGTGGAGCTGGTGTAGACATGGTGGTCATCTGACACCTTGAGAAAGAGACAGCTTTGAAATGAGAGTCGAAAGCTAAGGCATATTGAATTCAGAGAAAGAGCTGGGTAAGTGGAATCAAAAACTAATAAGTCATCTCAGTTTCTAGTCTATCTCTGTCATTAAAATAATATTCTCTCCTGGCCTGTCCGTCTCTCCAGAGCCTGAGGGAATTTGATTTTTATTAACCTTTTCTTTCATATCTAACCTCTCATTCAGAGCTAGAACAACATCTGTCTACTGGGTTTTGTGAAATTTGGGGCACAGCTTTCCGATCAGGGGGAGCATCAAAACAATAAGTGCAAAGACCTATGATGGAAAGAAGTTTACTTTCAGGAACAAAAGGAAGCTCAGTGTGTGAGGGTAAGGGTGAGAAGGATGAGGCTGGAGACCTAAAAGGGGCCAGATTGTGCAGGACCTGATGCCTGAAGCTGTGGCGGGGAATTAGGATCCTAGTACAAGTTTGGGATGTTTTGCCTAGGAGAGTGGAATACTCCGATTTAGAAGCAGATTAGGCTGCTCTGCGGGGACTGACTGCAAGATGAGAAGGAAAGGGGTCTTGTACTTTAGAAAGCTCATTTTCTCATTGGGGAGGTCAGCATTTGAACCGATGATTGTTCTGATCCCAAGCTGCAGTGGGATCATTTAAATTATGCTAAATGAAGTTTCCAGAACACAAAAATGGGGTGCACAATCTGATCCAATCTGTTTCCTGATAACTGGACACTGCAAGGAGTCAGAACTTGAGTGGACACCTAGGTAGAGCATGCGCAAAGTGATGGGGTAGCACAGAGGTAGGAGTGACAAGTTCTGTAGGGGAATGAACAATGGAATCCTCATAGACATGACGTTCCTACTTTATCCTAAATAATAAATGGGATTTTGCCAATTAGAGGGGAAAGGATGGACATATCAGTCAGAGAAGCCAATGCTAACAAAGACCCAGAGCCATGAAATATTAGAACATCAGAAAAGGTGATGAGAAGGATCTTTCTACAAAACTAAATGAGTACAGAATGGCTGGAAGTGAGTCTGGGAGATGAACAGAGGTTGCTGTGTAGCAGGCTTTTCTGCCACATCCTGGACCCTATTTGAAGGTACCAGAGAACAACTGAAGATTTTTGTACTGAGGAGTAACAGGGTACTGTATTGTACTTTTGAAGGATCATTCAGATGGTTCTGTGAAGCTATATTCAGTGGGATCAAAGTAGTAAAGGAGAGCCTTGTTCAAAATAGCTCAAAATAGAGGTAAGGAGACCATGAACTAGAACCCAGCCATGGAAACTAGAGGAAGAGAGAGAATGCAGACAATTTCATCTGGTACAAGTGCCATCGGTTAATAACCAGTGAGGCATAAGTATTTTCCAGTGAGTAAGACCAGTGATAAGACAATTGTTTTCTGGACTGAATGGTCTTTGTTCCCTGCAAAAGTCCACGTTAATGGGTATATGTGAATAGTTCTCATATGAGAGGTCAGTCTCAGACCGGGAACATGCTTGAATATCCAAGTGCCCCGCCAGCTTTGGCTAATAGCATGTATTTGGGGGTGGAGTCTCTGTTTTCCCTTACTGAATGATCGCTGAGGTCAGTGTTCTATTGGAACATCACACATTTATACATGATTTTATGGTTTGTTAAATACTTGCATGGCCATATTCCCAACCATCATAAGAATCTGGCAAGTTAAGGAGAGAAAGAACCACCACGCTCATCTCATAAACAACGAAACTAAACCTCCAAGAAAGTGAGATACTTGAATAAACGTATACAACCGTGTTACGGTGGAGCATCCCAATCCAGCATCGTAGTCCGAATCCCAGATCACCCACTCTGCTCTGCAGGCTTTCACTAGCAGGGAGTGGACTTGATCCCTGACAGCCTTAGAGGCATATATTTTCTCACTCCTGGCAGACATCACAAACCCAACGCAACACTCTTTCCTTCTGAACTTGAAGCTTACCTGAGTCGTATAAAAGATGTTGCTCCAGACAGCCACCTGCAGTTAATTAGGATTCGTTTTAAACTTATTTCCCCTCCTGGATCACATGATCTCTAAGGTGCATTCCTGCTTTAAGTTCTGTCATCGTACATTTACTGGTGATGATTTCAGAAACTCTCTTTAATCCAACTAAAATTCACTGGAAGCTTATATTATGCTAGGCACCCCCTAGTTGTTGCACAAATAAAATATTTTCCAGAGTTCTGTACTCATAGTCTGGTGGCAGTGATAGGCAAATACACAGTAACTTAGGTGAAGTCCAGGTCAGGTGCCTAACAAAATGTTACGTAAGAACAAAGGAGGCAGAAGTTAAGGTTCACTGGGGATAAAGATGGTTCTATACAAAGACAAACCTGGAATCCCTAGGGATAGTGCGGCACTGGAGCGGAGCTTCAGGTAGAAGGAGTGAAGGAGACGTTTTCAGCATGGAGCACCACTTGAGAAACGGCAGGGAGGCATAGAGAGGTGACTGTGGCAGACTGGTAACTTCCTGAAGGCAGAGTGTAGAAATCTGCTCTAGGCCCCATTGTGGGTGGACAGATGCTAAAGAGAAATGCAACCCTTGTATTGATTGAATCTTTTTAAATCTCCAGTTAAAAAAAGGAAATGATGTTCCTCCCCAGGAAGCTTGCACTTGAAAGAGAAAGGGAAGAAATATGTTAGACATCAGAAAACCTGAGTCTAGTTCTGATCCTAACTGCAACCAAGACATCAGGTTCAAAGTTTAAAAATAGGTTGTATTTTCCTAAGCATCCATCAATAGACAAATAGATAAAGAAAATGTGGTATAAATCAACGTTGGAATATCAGCCATAAAAAGGAATGAAGCCTTGCCATTTCCAACACATGGGTGGACCTAGAGGTCATTATGCTAAGTAAAATAAGACAGAGAAAGACAAATACCATATGTGGAATCTAAAAAACAAAGACAAAACAAAAAACAAACAAAACAGAAGCAAACTCATAGATACAGAGATCATTTTGATGGTTACTAGATGAGAGGGGAGTTGGGGGGATGGGTGACAGGGGGAAGGAATTAAGAGCTACAAATTGCCAGTCATCGAAAACAGTCACGGGGATGTAAAGTACAGCACAGGGAATATAGTCAATAGTGTTGTAATAACTGCATGGTGTCAGGTGGGTACTAGACTTATCAGGGTGACCACTTCCTAAGTTATGTGTAAATGATGTATAAATGTCTAATCACTACGTGGTACAACTGAAACAAATATAATAGGGTGTTGTCAACTGTAATTGAAAAAAAAGTTTGCATCTTAACTGCCAACTCTGTTTAATGTGGAACAGAGTGTTGAGGAGGTGCTTCAAGATGTAAACGGCTTGATGGGCTTGCAAGTCTGCTGCGGGTAGGAGCTGAGAACGTGGCAATACCGGTCCATATGTTTGCCATCCCTGAGGAGTCCATCTCCTGGGTCCCCGTGAACTCCATGCTCCTAGGAGTCCACCACGACCTCTGCCCCCTAGCTTGACCCAGAGACAGCAGGGCAATGAGATGAGATAATCCACCCCATTTCAACAGGAAAAGAAGCACATACAATATTGGCTAGAAGAAAGGAAAACTCCTGGCTACTCTCTTTTATTCGGAGGCACATTTTGAAAAACTCATGGCCTCAGTACCCTCGGCTCCTGGCCATTGGCCACAGCACAACCAGTTCCTTCTGGTCCATTACAAATTGAATGATCATAACTCTGTTTATCAGGAAAACATACGCAGAAGGGATGCATAAGCCAGCGATTAGTATTACGGCTGCGAGCCTTTCCCTGAATAAACTCTGCGGGCTTCATGGTGACTGTCTGTCTTGAGACTGCGTATATCCATGCTTCTGGCTCTGTGCTTCCAGGGTAATGATTCCTCAGGTGGTTGCACTGGGAATAGAGAGCTGTCTAACCTCATTCCCAGCTGATACTAGAATGTCTGATAGTATTTGTGGAGGGAAGAGTGCCAATGGGCCATTGTACTGAGCACCTTATTAAGCACACATAATGTGCTTGGGCCGCTGCTAGGCATAGCTTGAGGTCTCTCTGGACACCACTTGCGCTTTCCTGCTTTATTTTCCTGTGAAAATAAGAGGCTGGACTGGACTCTGTCTAAGAATATGAAATAGGATGTGACCAACCACAGAATTCTGCTCGGGTTCCTGGTCACAGGAACAGGGTGATTTTTGGGGTGGTATCCATTTGCATTACAGCTGGAGAGAGGCTTCTGAAGTCAGGCTGAGAGTCGGTGGCCAGTAGGTGTTCACTGCTCACATCTGCCTCGTCATGCCTTCCCTGGCCGATCCTTGTTGTGTCCCAAGGGCCCTCCTCCCCTTGTATCAGAGCCCGATTCTATCGGTTGGCAGTATGACTTGCCCTTTAGGAGGCTTTGTCTGAAAGGTCCACCACAGTTTACAGCAGCCATTGACACATTTTGTTGCAGCCAGCTTGTGCCGGGGAGACAGAAAAGGCAAGTGCGATTGTGATTGCGGTTACGTGATATTGGCCGTGCACATCCATTCTGTGGCCATTTTGCTTGTCTTATTGTAATTGGTTTTGTTTCCAAATACATCCTCCCAGATATGTTTCGTGTGCTGAATCTGTGTAACCAAGTCCTGTGCGTGCGGGAGAGTGGGGGAAAGATTGAAACCGTGGTGCATCTTGTCTCACTTTGTATTGGGTTGGCCAAAAAGTTCGTTCAGTTTTTTCTGTAAAATAAAAGACACATTTTTCATAATCAACAGTAACTTCATTGATTTGGATATTTTGAGTGTGTTGGCTATCTCCCGCATGGTATAACACTGATTGTTCGTGTTAATGTCTCGATTTGATCGCTATCAACTTCAACTGGTCTACCTGACCGTGGAGCATTGTTCAGAGAAATCTCCGGTATGAAGCTTCACAAACCACTTTTGACACATTTGATCCGTCACAGCACCTTCTCCATACACTGCACAAATCTTTTTATTTGCCTTTCATTTGTGTTTTTATCTTTCTTGAAGTACTAAAGCATAATATGCTGAAAATGTTGCGTATTTTCTTCTATCTTCAATATTAAGATGGCCACACAAAAATTCACCAATTTTGATTTAAAAAAAAAGCAAGCTGATATGATAGCTGTCCCAATACAATCAAATAAATTGATTGGAATGAAGGTCAAGACAACTAAGCACTAGTAGAGCTATCGTATGAAAAAAACACGGACTTTTTGGCCAACTCAATACACTTAAAGTCAGTAGTTATGCCACGGGTTTGTTTAAAACTACCCTGTCTTCTGCCTGAATAGGATCTTAGTGGTTTGTCTGAGCCAATCCTCGAGAGGCAGCTGGAAACACCAAGGCTGAGAGAGGGAAAGGGATGTACCCAAGGACACACAGCTCATATGGGCAAAACCTGGTTCTGAGTCCCAATGCAGAGCTTCTTAGCTGTACCTCCACGGCACTCGCCCTGTGCTGGGGAGAGTGAAGACGGGGTCAGCAGGCAAGTCAGCATGGGGTAGATGAGGAATTAGTGAGTCATTTATTTACAGCATTTCCCCCTGCCTTCACTATGCACTTAAAAACTTCCTACTATTTGCAAAGCGTGAAAAAACACGGACCCTGCCATCTGCCAGTTCACTGCCTGGCAGGGGAGAGCGATGCACACACACTTAATCTCCGCGCGGTTTAGAATTTCGGGAAGTGCTACGATTACAGGACGTGAAATGAAACAGGTGCCTGACGGTGGGACAGGTTAATTGTGCTTGGAGCAAGTTTCTTGTGTGTGCGTAAGGGCTCCGACTCCCGGTGACCCTACGAACGAGTGACGCCCACAGTGCCCTGTCCTCAGCAGCCCCGCTCAGCTCCTGTAGACTCAGGCCTATGTCTTCTTCAATGGAGTCAACTCATCCATGTTTGGCCTTCTTCCTTCCCTGTTGCCTTCTGTTTCTCCAAGCCTTATTGTATTTCCCGGGAACCTCTGCCTTCTCATGACGTGCCCAACACAAGACAGCTTCACTTTTGTCATTTGTGCCTCCAGCGGTGATTCAGGCTTAATTCACGCTAGGACCCACCTGGTCATTGTTCAGGCAGTTAGGGTACCCACAAAGCTGTTCCCCAAGCCTGCAACACTATATCTAAATAAATCAATCCTTTTTTTCCCCACCAGCCTTGACTGTCCATCTTCCACACCTGTGCTTCCACATCAGTAGTAATTGGGAATACAAGGGTGTGGCCGATCTTAACCTCCGTCTCTAATGACACCTCTTTGCTCTTAATGATCTTCTCTAATTCTGCCACTGTCGCCCTTCCGAGTCTCAGCCTTCTCCGGATTTCTTGGCTGCAGTTTCCATCAGAACTAATACCGAGCCAAGGTGAGCAAATTCTTTAACAATTTCGGTATCTTCATTGTCTATGTTATAGTATAGTACTTAGAGGAGACTGGGGGAGGCGGTCCATGAACAGAGACTAGCGAATGGAGAGACGTGTAAAAGCCATTCAAATGCCTTTTTCAGAAAATGCCAGAGCTCCTTATGGGAACAGGAAGGTATCCCATGTAGCATCCGTTAGAGGTCAGCCCTGGTTTTCCTCCACATCATAGACCCACTCAAGCCGTCACTGGTTTTCACAGTTTAAGTGGTTGCAGTGCTAGCTTGGGCCACGCGATGGCAGTGCAGGGCCACAAAAGAGTTGAGCAGCCACCAGCACTTTCAAAGAGCAGGTTTGGAAACAGGCCAGGAAACAAGTGTGCCCCAGACCAGAGGCCAGGGCTACTGGAATGGGCTTCTAGGAGACGACAGCAGCCTTCAGAGCTGGGAAGGCCAGTGCCATCGTTCTAGATCTCTGGTCTGCTCGGAATCGTTAGAAATAATGTGGATGCTTTCTGAGGTGTAGCCGGTGAAGAAAGAAGCCCCTTTGAGTTATACCCATATTTAAAAATAAGAGGAGTGACTTATAACACCCCACCCTCAGTGTCTCCAAATGTTTTCTGCTCTGTGCAGATTGCGTCTGTGGTGGCTGAGTGGCTTGTTGCCACCGTGGGTGAAGAAGGAACAAGGGGATGGTGGAAATACACACGGTGGGGGAAGGGCACCAGCCCCCGCCCTTTGGTCTGGGCTTGCCTCACTCAGGGCTCCTCCTGAGTGGTCTGCTCATCTGCAAAGTCTATGAGGGGAGTGTGCGATCGTGTGTGTGAGACGGAGTGTGTGGCTGTGCGTGTGATTGTGTATGTGACTGTATGTGAGACTCTGCGTGTCTGTGATTGTGCATGAGACTGTGAGTGAAAATTGTGAGTTTGATACTGTGAGGGTATGTGACATGGTGTGTGTGTGTGTGTACACAGACGGGATAGTACGAAAAGTGGCGATGCTGGCCTGGGCCATTACTCAGCTCACTTCTTTGTGTGGGGGGTGCGGGACAAAGAAAGGGGGACAGAATTGGGGGGGATATAGAGAGAGGGAGAGAATAGATTCCCGGAATATTCCCAGGTTTAGGGAAATGCTTTCATTAGGCTTATTGGTAAAAAGTGAGTTTCAAATTAGGTTTTTTAAAGCCTTGTTTTCCTCTGAGTCCTAAATATCCACACACCCCCCTCACATTCTCTCTGTGTACCTGTCTTGCTCTTTCCCTGTCTCAGTAGTGCCCCCCCATCTTCCATTACCCTTAGTTTCCCTCGTCTCTATTACTCTCAAATAGAAACTTGCTGGGAGAGCAAGGGATTAGGGTCCGAATGTGCAGCCCTCCCAAGAAGAGAAAGAAAAGCATGTTGGAAGGATCCACGCTTCTGTGTGTGCGCTGTTGGGGTGGGGGGGAGCAATGCTGGAGCAGGGGAGCAAAACCTAAATTTGCCCAAGTCCAGGGGAGAGCCCACCTTCCAGCTGCAGAGGAGAGAGCGGAGGCCTATGTCCAGGACATGGAAGTAGGGAGCCTATGAGATTGGGTGTTCGTGTGTGTGTGTGTGTGTGTGTGTGTGTGTGGAAATTGTAGCTATTCTTTTTTATTTTAAAAGAGCAGAAGCTCTCTTTTTTTAAAGTCACAATCAATTTCTAGATATCATTTATTTCTAAATATTACCAGTCAAATTCCCCCATTCACTTCTGCTTTTAGAGTTTGAGTGAAATTGATTTGTGTTTTTAATGTTAAAAAAAAATAACATGTCCCTCTGGCTTGGAAATTCCGGGCATGGGTTTCTCCCTCCTCCCTTTTCATCTCTCTCCTCTGGTCCCCACTTCTCTACCAGAGAGGGTCCCAGAGGTGGGGAACCAAGGTAATCATTTCAATTTACTTTTCTTTTTACTATTGGCGATGCACCATAAGAAACATTTTCTCCAGGCGTTGGTATTCATAAATAGCATTTTCAAAGAGACACAAGTAGGAGAGGCTGTGTGGGTGGGATTTGAGAGTGTGTGGTGGGTGTGTTTTTTTTATTAGCATTATTATTTACTAATCTTTTATTCAAGGACTGTGATGGAAGATCGACAAAACAACTCTCGTCCCATAATCAATTATGGCTGGAAGATAATAAGCAGCTATTCAATGTTTCTCTGGTGTCTGGGAAAGAAGGATGGCATCCACTGTCTCTGAAGCTGTGGCCTTCCCTGGGACCCTGGGTGGGCCAGTATGATTGGCTCTTTTAATATAATAACCTCTATGAACTTGGCATAGATCCAGGTAACAATAACGATGATAAAAACAATAATTTATTTTGGTGCTAGCTACTAGAATGTATAAAACAATGGCATAAGCATTGTGAAACTGAATTCTCTGAAATGCTCTGTGAAGCACTTCTTTTCACCCTCACGTCACTGAGGCTCAGACAGCCTGGGTTGAACGTGCAGCCCTCCCACTATCTCCAGCCAGATCAGGGGGCCGCCTGACCCATTCTCCTCCCACAGACATGGAGGCCAAGGCCAAGGGAGAGGAAACTCCCTCACCCAGGACTGTGTTGAGATAGATACAAAGTGTCTAGAGACTATAGTAGGCAGACCCAAGGTACAGAATTTTTTGAAAATTGTAGTAAGAACATTTAATGTGAGATCTACTCTTTTAACAAATTTTCAAGTGTAAGGTACCATTTTGTTAACTCCAGGCACAGTGTGGTCCAGCAGGTCTCTAGGACTTACCATGTCCTGTAACGGCAACTTTACACTCACTGAATAGCAACTCCTGATTTCCCCAGCCCCAGGTAAACACCATGGGACTCTCTTCTTTTATGAGGCTGACTATTTAGAAATCTCCTAGATCTGGAACCATACAGTATCTGTCCTGTGACTAGCCTACTTCTCCTAGCGTATTGTCACCGAGGACCCATCCATGTTGTCCCATGTTGCAGAATTTCCTTCTTCTTAAGACCTCAAAGAATTCACAATAGAACTACCATATGATGCAGCAATTCTCACTCCTGCGTATTTATCCAAAAAGAACTGAAACCAGGTTCTCAAAGAGGTGCCCGCACTCTCGTGTTTACTGCAGCACTGTTCACAGTATCCACGGCGTGGAAATGTCCTAAATGCCCACGGACAAGTGGATGGATAAAGCAAAATGTGGTGTTAACATACAATGAAATAATACTCAGCTTTACAAATAGAGAGAATCCCTTTTGAAGCACCATGTTTTCTCAAGCTCTGACTTCACCCACATTGAGTCAGAGGCCAAGGACCTACTAATCAACTTCTCTTAACCTTAGTTTCTTTGTCTATAAAATGGGCATAGCAGTGTCTGTCTCCTAAAAAGATGATGTGAAACTGGGCCTGAAAAGTGATTCGCATGCATGCAAACCTGCTAGAGGTTATTATGCCCGTGAGTATCTGTGGGGACCCCCATTCCCAGGTGCCCTTTAAGCCATCATCAGACGCAGGTGAGAGAGAGACTGTCTATTGGTCTATTGCCACACAACAACTTATCTCAAAATGTAGCAGCTTAACAATTAGTCCAAGTTTCTGTGGACCAGAATTTCAGGACAGGTTTACGAGGGTGGTCCCGGCTCAGGGTCTCTCAGGAGGGTGTAGTCAAGATGTTGGCCTGGGTGCTGCCATCTCAGGGCCTGGCTGGGGCTGGAGGGTCTGACTCCAAGAGGGCTCCGCTGACTCTTGCAGGAGATCTCGGCTCCTAGCTGTGTGGATTTCTCCAAGGGGCTGCTGGAGTTCCTTCACAACACGGTGGCTGCCTTCCCCTAGGGGGTGGCTGCCTTCCCCTAGGGAGAGCAATTCGATGATGCCAGAGAGCAAGGCGGAGGCTGCGACGGCACTCATGGCTGGCCTTAGAAATCACACTTTGCTGTTTCCATGATCATGGCTTCTCCACTAAGGAAGCAGGCCACACAGAAGCATGAATGCAGGTAGATAGGGCCCCTGGAGGCCACCCTGAAAACTGGCCACCCCTTCCTACCATTGGGGACTAGATGTTTTGCAGCAGGAGCTGCTTTGGGAAGGCCTCAGCCCTTGTTGTTAGGTGGTCATGATGAGGTCGCTACTGGCAACCAACCCTTCAGCACCCCGGGGGGTCAACTTCAGAAAGCATTGCATGCAGCTCCCAGAGAAGGTGTGAAGCTGGCAAGGAAACTTCACAGGCTGAGGCAGCAACAGCCCGAAGAGTTTGAGTGACCCGCTGTTCTCCTAGTTTCTAATCTGGTTTCCTTCTGCTACCTAACTCTGACGATGTGGACATTCAGGCTGGACCTTGCACCCCAGCCTGTCACAAAATAGGAATTCAGCGTCCATCGCCCAAGGCAGTATTTCCCCGTCTCAGTTGGTCCTCAGCCACAAGGGAGCACTTGATGAATTTAAAGATTCTCAGGTGCCTCGTGGAGAGATTTTGACTCAGACTGGGGATATAGGCTGGGAACCCGTGTGTTTAGTAATCACCCCAGGGGATTTTTAATAGCAAGGTGGCAAGGTCTAAGGCACTTTATACTGAAGAGCTGATGGAGTGATAAGAGACCGAAGTCCCTCCCCGTGTCATACCACGTGCACGGGAAATTGCTCACAGCCCTGGATCTTTGGACACACGCCTTTGGTGGCTTCACACACCCTTCAGTTGCAGGCTCCTCTGCCTCTTGTCTTGCCTGTGCGCATTTCTGGACTTTGAATACTTCCTCCTCCTCTGCCAGCACCAAATTAACAACCCACAAAAACATACAGAATGTTTGTAGGTTGTGTCTGTTTGGACAGGCCGGATGTTCCCTGGGCGTTTGAAGATAATTTCTTGGTTAAATTATATTCTTTTTATTTTCATGTTTGAAAAAAACAAATTGGCTTCTTTTCAGTTTCCTCCTCTCCTCCTCCTTATTTCCTGCTGTGGAAACAAATCTCCTACTTTTTTTTTTAAGTCCCCAATACACACATAATCAGTCTGCTTATAAACCAACATTTCTAGTCTAAATATTGCATAGAAGAAATGAGAGGCAAAAGCCTTTGTTTAACCACAGAATATTTCCCTGGATTTATGCTGTTTAAGAGCGACCTCTAGAACATAAAAATGAATCCATCCACTCTGCAGAAAAATTGTGAATTTTGGTTCTGGCCCACCATTTCAATGCTTTATATTTATTGAGTCCCTACTATGGATACTTAAAAAAAATTAAACAGATAAAACTGATGTAGATTCAGCCCTACTCTAGTCTAGTAGGGGAAAGGGAAGAGGGACACAACTTCAGAATAAGGGCAAATAACAACAGTGTGTTAGGAGAAGTGAGTGTAAGTGTCACAGAAAGTCCAAGGGCAGGAGAACATTCTGGGGGCAATCACAGAAGGCTCTGGAGCATGAGACTCTGGGGTCCCATCCTAGGGTTCAAATCCCAGCTCCACCTCATATTAGCTGTTTGATATGGGGCTGGTCCATCAACTTCTCATCCAATTGTCTCTTCCATTAAGTGGGGATAATAACAGTACTCCCTCAGGGTTGATGTGACAATTCAGTAAGTATAGAGCAACCAGTCAGTGTCTAGTATGTAGCATGGACTCAAAAAAAAGTTAATGGATATTCAGCTGGGCCTTGAAGGACAGGTGAGATTTGGACATGTATAGATGGAGGAAGGTGGGGAGATCATTCTAGACTAAGGCAAGGATAAGAGAAAAAACAAAAGTGTGGCAATTGCAAGGCATTTAAGGGATTAAGGGAGGTACCCCTCAGCTGAAAAACAGGGCGAGTGAGGAATGGAGGACGACGAGTGGAAGGATGTCCCTCCTTCAGAGGGCTTGCTTACTTCACTGTGACACTAATGTAGGACAATGTTAATTGCACAGTTCTGTTGAGGAGTAATTGGTGGTAAGTGCAATTATTTCCACTTTTCTTTCGGGAAGAAATAGTTATACTAAGACAGTCATCACTTATATTGTTCTCTTTCACTTTGCTAAATATTTCATCTCAGCAGCTGTTTCTGGTAAAATGCCCTCCAGCCTGGCAACAAAAATAGTCCACAGCTACAAGGCATCGTTACCCCAGCAGTGTAGAGATTGCCTTTTACATCTTGTGAGATGTAAATTTGGTAAGGAAGGCCATCTAATGCTTTCTTTCCCTCCTCATTTAGTTACAAGGGAATTGTCTCTTCGCAGGAAACAGATCATATCCAGTGAAAGTTTCTCAAGCTCATCTTTTTTCCAAATCAAGTCCAGTTCATCCCACACGAATGGGTAAGGTCTCAGCCTAGGGAGCTAGGATATTTCCAGGATCCCTTAGCCCAGTTGTGACCTAGAAAGCTCAGGAATTTCCTTTTGAGATGCAAAACATGGAAGACCGAGATGGGAGCAAACAGCTGAGGATCACAGAGAACAGAGAAGCCACATCTGGTGGGACAGAGCAGCAGGAGAGAACCCATGGAAACAAAGATTTCTGATAAAGATCTTAAGTAAGGGTATATCGCTATGTAACAAGTAATACTAACGCTTCACTCTGTTTTCACAGGAAAACCGAAGACTTTGTAAAGTCTTAACAAAGAAAAACTCAAGTGATGTTGGGTGTGATTGAACATCGGGAGGAAATACAAAGCAGGCTGCACAGGCTGGTCCTGTGTGGGCAACGGGGTGGGTTCGTCTCTAGCGTCAAAAACAGTGGCTCTAAACAAAAACCCTAGGAGTAGGTGTAGGTTCTTCCCTGAAAAGGATGAGGAAACTGGGGATTAGAGGGTTTAAGTGACTTGCCTGTGATCACATAGCTAATAAGTCCCTCTGGACTGTGGGATGCTAAAATCTGTGCCCTAGAAGTCTGCATAACCCTGGTCCCCAACACAGAGGCCCTGGCGCATCCAACTTCGTATTCTCTAAGCTGAGTGTGAAGCCTGGCACAGAGTAGATTTTCAGTGCTTGCTTATTGAGGGAATGTCTCAAGGACTCCCTTGTCTCCTACGTGCAGCCTCTAGATGGGTGGTTTAATGAGAAGGCAGCTAACTATTAATTAACACTAACTCTGATTGGTGGACTGATGGGGCCACTGGTGCTCCGAGGGTGCATGATTCTAAGGAAAACCTCATGAGTGAGTGGTCCCTCTCCAAGGGATGGCAGTGGCCTTCACAAGCAGTTGAAGGGATTGTGGTAATGAGGTCTAGCCGTCTGCTCTGAAGCTGTTGCCATGTGTCAAGTGCACGCGTGGTGCAGTGGCCAGACCCTGTAATAAACTGGCCCAGAGTGGAGTACGTCATAGCTGCACCTTCCAAGCAACTGGCTATCTTCACAAGCTGCGCACCTAATTAGACTCTGATAATCTGTATAAATTACCATTTGCTAGTGGTAAATATCGCACACCAAGCTTTAAATAATACATTGGACTTAATTGAACAAATACATATCTTATGGCCTTCTAATGCGTATTTGCCATAATGAGGTATCTTTCACACATAAACGAACAGCATTTCTCATTAATCAAGTGAGGTAATGGTGCTATTAAAACTCCAGGTTCTCCGAGAAAGGTTTCAGCGTTGGTCAGGTGACAGAACCAAATGTTTTCCTGGACTGGATAAATGTCCTATCCTTAGGAATTTTCCCATCTTTGAACCCCTGGGATTTTGCAGTGACATCAAGGTCTATACTCCTTTCCCACTCCCAAAATTTGGGTTTGAACTTCAAGTCTGCTATTCACTAACTCTGTGACCTTGGATAAATCACTTTAATTGCTCGTGCATAATTGTCCCCATTGGTCAGAAGTGAATAATAGCATTCCTTGATGTGTTACAGGCAGGGCATCCTATCAGCGGCAAGCACATAGAAGGTGCTTGGAAAATGGAAGCTATTACCATTATGAAACATTAAATAACAAACTGACCGTCTATCACCTCGTTCAGTCATGACAAGAAATATGTGGAGAAGGCAGAACAGATATTATTTTGTCCAATTTCAAAAATGAAAGAAATCTTTCTAGAGATTAATCGACTTATTTGTTTATCCATTCGACTACTGTTGAGCACACCAGGCCAAGAACTGCAGATACAAAGATAAAAAAAACAAAACAAAAAAACAACAACTAAAAACTAAAAATACCAGGCCCCAACTTGCCTTGGTGAACTTACAGGGTAGTGGAGGGGGAAGAGAAGATATTAAGAAACTACCAATAATTATAATGTCTCCATAATGAAAGTATACACAAAATGGCAAAATCCAGGCAACAGCACCCAAGTCATTCTGTGAAAGGTCTTGAAAGATGGTCAGAGGTGGTGGAAATGTGGAGGGATGATTGTTTGACGGCTGCTTGGGACTGGGAAATGCTTCAAAGGCGGCAACAAGAGTCACAGCAGAAAGTTGGAGATGCCCAGCCAAGTCACGTTTGAGTAATTACCAGCAATTCAGTGTATCTGGAGTCCTGTTTCTCCCTCTCAGCGATGCTGGCCTGTGGATTAGTTGTGGGGACTGCCCTCTGGGGGCTGTCCTGTGTATTGCAGGGTGTTTAGCCCCATTCCTGACCTGTACTCACTAGATGACAGTATATTTTCCACTCTCCCCCCTCCAGCTGTGACGATAAAAAAGGGTTTCCACACATTTCCAAATACCCCTGAGAAGCAAACACCTCTTATAGCTGAGAACCAGAAATCTAGAATGCAGATTGCAAGGGAAGGAGTCCTGAAAGATGAGGCTGAAGTGACAGCCAAATTATAGCATGCTTCCTCTGCCATGCTAAAGCAATTTCTATGTTTCTTTCAGGTGATCAGGAACAATCACATTGTAAATACATGGGGGGCCCTCTTATTCTAATTTACACAGAATGAACACTTTCCCACCTTCCCAGCCTGTGAATTTATTAACAGCAATAATTCACGTTGCACTAGCTCCTGCATCCACCTGCTAACACAGAATCTGCAAAAATTTTCTCCTCCGGAAAAACCTCTCTTCCCTCTGCTGTTAAGTGTTTTGTTGCAGCTTTTGAGTCCCTGGAAATTTCTCACATATGCTCATGGACATATTTTCTGCAGCTCCCACTGCTCCATGAGGAACTGTGGCTCTGCTGGACAGCAGAATCACACTCAGAAGGTCAAGAAGACATTGCTGGGATAACACTATCGAAACCATGCCCTTCATGGTCCAGTCTTCGAGCACCACAGGGGACAACATGGTCCTGCACCCCAAACACATTTCATACTATTTACTTGGAATCCTCAAATACCATGCTAGCAAAGCTATGCGTAGACCACATCCACATTCATTAAAATTCCCCCTTTCTCTCCTGGCCACACCTCTTACACATCCTGTTCACCACCACAAAAAATTCCCTTCTCCATCCTGTTTCTGTGCAGCCTTGCTTTGTGCTTCAGGAGAACACATCTCCAGCACAGCCCACAACCTCTTGTCCTTCTTTCCTGCATGCGTCTGGTTTCTGTGGTTCTTTCTCTATTTTCTGTATCATAAAAATGCAAAAGACTAATAAAGCATCCCTTTGAAGGCGAGAATAAAGGGGTGAGCAAAGCCTGGATCCATCTGTGGGCAGCAGGGCGGGCGAGGCTAAGAAGTCTGGCCCCACGCAGGTCTGTAGTAGTCTACAGGACCACCCTGTGACTGACTGAGTGATACCGCACTGGCGGCTGCCCCACTTCAATCACCTCCTGCTGTGCCCCCCAACCCCCTTCCCAGCAGTGGGGCTCTCCTGGGAGGGAATTCCTGCTCCTCTGTACACTGTGCACCATAGTTTCTCCAGGTGATCTTCAGGTTCCTGCTTGTGGTTGCAGTTAACCTGCCAAGTGTCACAACGCCATGACCCTTGAGTCATCACAGAGCAAAAGATTCTTGGCAGCGTCAGGTGAGCTGAGGGGGATGTTTAACTCCCCTCCCTCCTTGTGCTATATTCCGTCAGAGAGGACCTGCAACAGTGCAGACTGTTCTGCCAGGCTTAACAGAATCAGTTGAATGAGAATCTGTATCGTCACTTACAGCACTCACCCCTTGCCAGCTGGCTGGCTCCGTGTGAGAAACAACCGTAGTACTATAACTAAACTCGTCATTCCCTTTGATGATTAGATTTCATTCTTGGGTCAGTTGACTCAGCTGTCCTTATCTTCCTGTAGAATGTGTATACACCGCCCACTGTCCTCCTCCCCTTCCACCACCCCCTCCCTCCCATAGTGCTTCTTAGCACTTAGGTTACAGTTGGGCCACCTGTTTCCCAGACACGCCCACTACGACTGGCCTGTATCTGCAAGCAGATATTTCCACTGAAATATATTCTCTAATCTTCATTTTTGTTTCTCACTATCAGCTTGTATGTTTTTCCTGGCACCTTTTGTGGAATGAGTTGGGCCATAGGTAAAGACATGAATGTGCCCATACATTGGGTGAGTGCACGAGGCGAATATGGAAAGCAGAGAAGAACCAAGTACAAAGCGCACCCTGAGGAAAAAGCTTGGCTGACCTGCTGGACGGGAAAATAGGTGATGTGGGATTAGAGACATGCAGCCTCCAATCAAATGTAAAATAGACTGCAATGGTGAACACGTACAGGACCTTTAGTGTTGGTCCGGCATTCCCAGAACATGAGGCGGCTCACTTCAGTGACGTTTTTCAAAGCCTGAAGCGTAGTCCTTTCTAGAGAACAGGCTCTCCTTTTTAATAATTTTTATAGGAATCTTTCTAAGCAGATGATTACAATCATTCTGAAAGCTTCGATGGCAACGGGCAGATTTCCTTTTGTCTTTGTGTGATGGGGGTAATTCGGCATGTGAGCATGCGCTCTGACACCATACCCCACGCACAGCAGCGCCACCCTTTCCTCACTTCCAGCATCTCTCAGTAGCTTCTGTGTAGGGAGTGCCTGCACCGCACCTGGCGCTACGCTTAATGATCCCATCCATTATCTCACTGGATTCTCGCAAGGGACATGCTATTGAGGCACGCAGAGTTTCTGCCCTTTCTCTGAATAGCTCCATTTATGCAGCTTCTTAAATCCCCATGCCTGCATTTTATGACTTGTCTGTCTCCTTGCTTACTCTCTGGAAATCACCTTTTACACAGCCTCTAATTTTCTGCTTTTAATCTTCTACCTGTTAGGAAACCTGAAAGCCACATTGCATGGGATTATATATCAAAAAAGTTGGGGTCTAAATGAGAGTCTTCTGGTTGGATTGAATTAAAATGGGATACATGTCTTCAGATTGTACAGTCACTTGGGAGACCCCACTGAGCTACCGACGGGGGCCAGGGTGAGAAGACCCAGAGCCCCCCGCCAGCCATCTCTTTGTATTTACAGAGTTTATCTGGCTTGGCTTTTATTTGATATCCTTTGCATGCACAAACTTCCAGTTATCGTGGGGAGAGAAAGAATGCTCTTATTTTATATATGTTGACATGGACAGATGATGGGAAGGTAATCACTGCTTATTAGAATTAAATGTTTGAGCATTTAATGAATCTTTTAGAAATTAATTTTAGACTTTCAACAACATGTACCTCTGCACATGTCATTTGTTTGAAGTTAATATAGTAGCCAAAACAACTTTCTATGGATTTTTCATACCTCTGCATAGATCTTAATGAGAGACTTTGGTTAGAATTTGCTTAAACCTTATGAAAACTGTACTTAGCCATAGCCTGGTATGAGGTGTTCATTGGATTCATTAGGGATTATAACTGAGAATAAGATTTATTGCACTTAAAATGTAAGCATGAAGAAATAAAATATTCATGTTTCCTAATATCCATTAGGGTCTCCTAGAATGACACGCGCTGCGTGGATATGGCCGGTAGGTTAGGACATGGAGTTTTCGGTTTCAGTGTCTTTTGCACAGTTCTTTCTTTCTAGGCTGGCAGACATCATGGTGAAAGAAAGAGAAGGAACTGTGACTGTTTTTATAGAGGCCTTGAGTTTGAGGATGGCATGAGAACATTCACATGATAATGTTATACGTGATGTTTATAGGTAAGGGCATATAAGGTCATAAGACTTAGATGTTGGAATCTGGGTCATCTTTTTTTATTTGGACCTTAACCTGAATACAATCTTTCCTCAATAAGCTATGATGCAGACACGATAATGTAATATTAAAAATACAGCTCTATTTTCAGGGTAATGTCTCATCCTATATTTCTGGAGGATGGCAAAGTCAGCATGTTATAAAAATAACAAAACTTTGAGGAGGGGGTCAGGGGCCAGGTCCAGGTCCTACCTCTGTCACTGACTAACTTCACGGTTTCTATCAAGTGGCTTTCAATTCCATGTCTAACGTGGAGGGGGTAGTAATGCCTACCTCAGAGCATTGGGAGAGCTACCTGCAATGATAGGTGTCTGAGAAAAACATTTTGGAAACTTCAACGTGCCACCTGTGCTTTCTCTTCATATCATTTAGGATTCTTTCCCCCAAATGTCATCTCTTTTCCCACCTGCATCTGGGTGCAGGTGAGAGTTAAGGTGTGAATCTCTGAAGGGAATAAAGAGCCCCCTATGGAATTTAGTGAACCTTTACCGGGGCCTCTCTGGAGTGAGCCATCCACGCTTCCTTTTGTGTGTCTGGGTTCTCTTGAAGTAGATCATCTACAGTCACACTGATCCTCCCCAGCCATAAGTGAGAAGACTTTGTTTCTGCCTCCTCTCTGTAAAAAGACCCAGTGCATGCAGAGTCTCCGGCATGCTAGCTGGGAGTCCGCCTTTCCGTCCTGTCCACCATTGGCCTACATCACTGTTTCCACAGTTCCTCAGAATCTTTCTCTCTGTCACTGGAGTGATCACGCTACACAGTGAGCACATTCTTCAGGAGGAAGGCAGAGAAGAACGGGTCTAGACGTCTATATAGCGATATAGATGATGCAGCTAGTATGCTTAACATGCGCAAGGACATGTCACGCTCCACCATAATGAGTCCTCAAAACTGGCCTTAGGAAGAAGAGAGTACCATCCTATGTCACGGCTGAGGGAGTTAACGCTCCTAAATTATTCACTTAAACCTATGCTGATGGTAAGGGTCAGAGATGCACCTGAACTTTTCTCTCTGGTATCAAAGTAGTGCTGGCTTCACTAGACCACAGAATGCTAGGCGGCAGGAGGAACCTGCCTCATGTTTAGGGAGGGCCAGCATATCCCACTGAAGGCTCCACAAGACATGCATTACAGTATTTTTCTTACACTTGAGGAGATCAGGTAATGTCTTTGGACCTGTTCTCCCCACATGTGCGTTCTCCCAGCTTGCTGAGGATCAAATGGAATCATGAAAGCAAAGTGCTTGCTGGGCTGTCGAGTGCTCTATCAGTATTATCCTGGGACCTTCCCACATTTGTCTGATGCTTAAGAGGGTACAGATGAGAACATCACTCAGCTACTGCTTCCTGAGGGAGAACCAGCTACTTGTGTTCTTGGCAATGACTGAAACCAGCCAAATCTCCATTAAAGCGGCCGCTCATTTATCTGACTTGCACTGGATTCGTGGTATAACTCAGTTTCAGTGGCAGCTCTTCCACCACTTTTGGTGCCTGGGCTTAGGAAGATAGGGCTCAGTCTTTCCATTTGTTAACTTCTTAATCTGGGCTGGCCACCATGAGACGCCTCTTATGCTTGCTTTAGGGCTACTATGAAGAGGACACAAGGTGGGATGGCTTAGCATGGACGTATTATTATCCTCAAGATTATTCATATCATGTACAATGATGATGTTAGAACTGTAAGGAAGAACATGCAGATCCACTAGCCATTGTTTTGCATATTTGTTTCATTCTAAACTTTGTAAGAACCTCTGTGTGACAGGCATCGTGCTAGGGGAGACAAAAGTGGAAGAGCAGACTTCCTGCTCTTCATGGGCTCAAAGTCTGGGGAAATAGTATACATTTAACATGTTTCATAAGTTGTTTAGTAAAGCCTGAATAATTTGTAGGTTAGTGGCCAGATCAAAGAAAACCAACCGGAGCATTCTAAGTTAGAAAAGATTGTAGGTAGCCTTTCTCCTCAGCAACTCTTTGCACACATTTGAATAAACTCTTCTAAGGCTTGTATTCATTGGTTGGCATTTCAGACCAAGGTGTACTGTTACCTGTCGTCATTGTAATTGATGGCTTGTTGCGCATTTTGTGTGCATGTTGGGAGAGAACACGTGGTGAGTTGCATAGTGATGAATATCTGGGCTTTGGAGTCAGCTTCATCTGCCCGTATCAAATATTTATATGAAGACTTGGGGAATTATTTAGTCTTGTAAAGCTCTGTTTTCCTTCTCAAAAATGGGAGTACAGATGGTCTCCAACTTACAATGATTTGACCTAATGATTTTTTGACTTTACGATGGTGCAAAAGTGATACTAATAAATTCCTAGATGTCCAACACTTTATCATAAAATAGGCTTCATGTTAGATGACTTTGCCCAACTGTGGGCTAGTGTACGTGATCTGAGCATGTTTAAGGCAGGCTAGGCTAAGCTATAGTGTTTGTAGGCGATGTGTTAAATGCATTTTTGACTTAAATGATATTTTCAACTTAGGATGGGTTTATTGGGATGTAACCCCCGTCATAAGTAGAGGAGCATCTGTACTGGTACCTACCTTGTACGAAACTGGGAGGAGGAGGAGAGGAAATAAAATGTATAAAACTGATAGTGAGTATCTGGCACAAAGTAAGTGTTCAAAATCCTAGCTGTCGTGACAATCTGCACATGTATACACATCCCTGCAGTAGCCTGGGAAGAGGTCTGGCCCCATGCTGATTCTGACACATGGTATCTGTTTGATCCTGAGAAAGATACTGTGTTTCTCCAAGTCTCTGTTACTTTCTCCATATAATGAAAATAATAATAACTATCCTTTGGGACTAGGGAGAGAATTTTCATTTATTTATACCTTTCTTTTCATATATCTATGTCAAGCCCCTATTATGCACTAGGAAATGTTCCAGCTGCTGGAGAATTAGCAGTAAATAAGGGCACAACACACGAAATGCCTGGCAGATATTAGACACAGTAAATAGAAGCTGGCCACACGCTGATAATGACAGCAGATCGGCCATTGCTATTCAATGAAACTTGGTTGTAATTATAGTTAGCATTGATATTATAGATTCAAAATTACCATTTCCTCCGTTAGATATATTTACCAGCTTGCGCAGGTGTAATTTTCAAATACTGACAGTCCGAACAGCCCTTTGCAGGTTGCAGGGGCCACTAGGACCAGACATTTGAATTTCTAGACATTTGTGTGTATTTCATCTTCCATGGGACCTTGCATTTGACCTCAACTTCAGCCTCTAATTTCCATTAAATATGAAGCCGAGTGGAAAATCAGGCCTTCGTTCCTGGAAATCCCTTTATTTCCACCTGCATTTACAAAAATGGTAATGCCTTGCAATAAACTTCCTCCTCTTACTGACTTCTCAAAATGTGTCTGAGGGACTGGCAATGATAATTTGGTTCTAAGCCCAACTCCCTCGATTTAAATGATTGCCCAAGCAATTGTGAGTTTCATTTCCTTCCTAGGTCCATCTGCTTCCTGGTGTATTAGGTCTGTGTAATAGGTCTTGAGAAGTACCTCATTAGCACTGAGGTGATATATTTCTTGGTTGTCTCAGTTGTCCATGAATGCCTTAATGCTTCAGCTGAGTGCTGGAACCACCCACAGATCTGCTGTGTCCCAGTGTGAAGTGGCCTGCAAGTCACATGGTGTGAACATTCATTTGTTGACCCTTAAACTAGGTGCAAGTGCACAGAACACCCTGACTTGTAACTGATTTGCTCACTTGGTTCAGCTCAGGACAAGAGTCTAAGTTCAAGTCCCTCCCACCAGCCTCACACCCCAACTGACCCATGAAAGCAAATGCATCTAGGCCGGTGGTTTTCAAACTGCACCTCTGTGGAGGTGACTACAAGTTGGACTGGGTAGAGTCCTGAAGTTCTTTGTGCTATTTCAGGCAGAACAGCTGTGCTTATACATGATACAAATTTTGATTCTCTGTAAAAATTTAAAAAAAATATTTGTGGGCTCACTTTTTTTTATTTTTGGGAACAACACTTTAAGGTAATTGTTCCAACTCCTCCCCCTCTGAACCTTTCACTTCCCCTCTTAGATATGGTGATTTTAGGGACTCCCCGGAGCTCTTCGGTGTATTGTTTCTAACACAGAGTCTCTGTCCACGTGACTCGGATGAGGGTGGTAACCCTTCTCCTTAAGCTCTATTATTGCCCTTCCAAGCAACTCTCTTATACAAAGCCTGACCCAGGGCTTGTTCAGTTTTAATGTGCACACAACTCAGGTGGTTAGTTCATTAAGATGCCTACTCTGAGTCTCTAGGTCCAGAGCAAGACCTGAGATTCCTCATTTCTACCAAGCACCCTGGGAATGCTGATGTTGCTGTTCTGTGGACCACCCTCTGAGTAGGCAGGGCCTAAGTAATTCTAATGTGTTTGGTATATGAATACAGCCTGGAGACAAATCCCTCCTTCCTCCATCACTAATTGATGAATCTCACCTCTGAGTTCAGGTTCAGATTCAGAAGACTGAGGAGAACCAGGACAAGGGGAACAATTCATGCTCTGGGCGGGATGGAGCTGACAGTGTAAGATTTTATCACACTACTGAGGATGACATTCAATTTAAAACTTAGGAACTGTTTATTTCTGGAATTGTCCATTCAATATTTCTGGATGGAAGTTGAAACCAGAAAGCAGAACCTTGGATCAAGGGGGACTACTGTATAGCCATTTGGGGGGTTAGGGCTTTCACATATGAGTTTTGGGATGATGCAATTTAGTCCATGACAGAATCTTTGGTTTATTTTGTCTTAGGAGGATATATGGATCAACAACTCCAGACCTGTTCATTGGATGTGGGTGAAGAAATTCTCAGTGAAAGTCACGCTTTCAAGGCACTTCATTCAGTCAGTTTTCAGAGTATTATCCAGCAAGTGCTGGGCAAGTGACTTAACCTCTCTGTGCCTCAGTTTTCTTACCTGTAAAATGGGGATGGTAACATCTCATACTGCAAGAAATAAGTATGTTAACATATATAAGGCACTTAGTCCTTGACATATAGTAACTATTCAAAACTTTTAACTGATATTATTATTATTGGTATATGGTTCCAAATGTTAAGATAGACAATGGTGTTCTGTCTGTCTATGTAATTTCAGCAAGGACTTCAAATTGAGTAAATTATTTCTCCATTAACTCAACACCTAAAGATCTTGGATTTCAACACCTGTGGTCCTCCAGGTGCTCTCTTTTCTCTGTGCATCACCATAAGATTAATTCCTAGAAGTAAGTTTGCTCTGTTTTTATTTTCTCTTCCTTTTTTGGAAAAAAATATTATATTTAGTATGTTTTCCATAACAGAAGCACATGCTATACCCCGCACTGGGTAATGATATATAATATGGCTTGTTTGGGGCTTATTCAGCTCCAGCATCGGCCACTGAGTTTTCAGGAATTTCCTTTACATAAAAATTAACAAAGTATTTGCAGTGTAATTCATTGAAATCATATCAAGGTAAGCAAATTTTAAGTTTTAATGAAGTTGATATTTCTCATTGTTGTTAAAGTAAATGCAACTGAGCAGATCTCAACTTGCTACATTTTTCAGAGCTGGAGAAAAAATGGCTTATTTACACAGGATGATTTTGATCAAGTTTAAAAGGTGAGGTTATAAACTCATGCAATTCTTGGTTTTAGGCTTCATCTTTCTTGTGGACTATTCTTCATTCTTCCAGGATTACTTCATATCACTTCTAGATACTTCCTCATACAAAAGCTCTCTTTTGTGTTTGTTAAATGATTCAGGTCAAACCATTCCTTCAAATCCTTGAACAGAGGCCCAGCTTCTCCGCTCCCCTCCATGTATCTGCCTAGAAACACTTATTGTGACCTTGGAAGTTCAGGTATTTGTGGAATATCCTGAAATATCTTTAAATTGAATGACCCCTGGGAAGCAAAATCACCTAAGACATTTTAAATCACAAAATAAAAAAGAGGACTGGTCCACTGTGGCATCACGAGAGAAGCATTCAGGGTAAAATAACTTCTTATATATGATCAGAGGCAAAAAAGAAAATACGGACATCTTTCTTTAATTTTTTGCTGAGTTATCACGTTTATCTTAGAGGGCATTATTTGGAGCACTGATTCAATAAGCTACATAACTCCCTTCTTTCCACTTTCTGTTATTAGTGTGTGTATTATTATTAACAATAATTGCTATGGACTGCCGTGCATTCCTACACCAGTTCATGTATTTCAGCCTTAATGCCAAATGTGATGATATTTGGAGATGGGACCTTTGGGAGATAACTAGTTTAGACGAGGTCCAGGATGGGGTTCTGATTATGGAATCAGTGTTCCTCTAAGAAGAGATACTAGAAGTTCTCTGTGTCTGTCTCTCTGTCCTCTATCATGTGAGAACACAACAAGACAGTGGCCCTCTGTGACCCGAGGAGACCATCCTCACCAGAAACCAATCATGCTGAAAACCTTAATCTTGAACTTCCAGTCTCCATAAGTTTGAGAAAATTGATGTCCATTGTTTAAGTCATCCTATCTATGGCCTTTTCTATGACAGCCTGAATTATTAAGACAGTGTTAGTAGTAATTATCTTAATTTCCAGTACCCACTGCATCAGTTTTTTCCTTCATTACATTTATTTTCCTTCCTCTGATTTTCTCTAATTTTTCTTGTCTTTCCCCCTTTTCACTTCAATTTTCACATTATTTCCCATCAGTTTCATTTGTCTTCATTTATTCATTCACCTTTTATTCATTTTACTATTCCCTTAGTCTTCCTCTCATCAATTTCATTTCTGTTCTCCTGTCCCATATTTACTTATTTACTTTTTAAGATTTTTATTTATTTATTTTTAGAGAGGGGAAGGGAGGGAGAAAGAGAGAGAAACATCAATGTGTGGTTGTCTCCACGTGGCCCCCCCCCCCCCCCCCCCCCCGCCGCCGGGGACCTGGCCTGCAACCCAGGCATGTGCCCTGACTGGGAATCGAACTGGCAATGCTTTGGTTTGCAGCCTTCACTCTCAATCCATTGAGCTACGCCAGTCAGGGTGCATATTTATTTTCATCATTCCAATTTTTCCTTTTCTTTCCTCTTCACTTTTCTTTCCTATGATTTATTTCCTTGCTCATGTTTTTCGTTTTTTTTTACTTTTTCATTTTCCTCTCTTTTCTACTTCCTCTTTCTTTTCTTTCTTCTCCCCCTATTCTTTCTATTTTCCCCCTTTTCTCCCCTGTCTTTCCCCTAATATCCTCACAAAGCCTGTTAATATGTCTCTCTTCTTGTCTCCTCATCCTTTGTGCCACCCATCCTCTCCCTTGTGTTATCCCGACAGAATGCTTCTTTCTGCCTTCCATTCACCCTTTCCTGCAAACATCCATCCAGGACTAGATGTGCTGTAAGTGTAGGACGCAACAGAGCAAGACGACAGATGGTGAGCAACCAGCTCTAGGGAAAGCTCTTGTGACAACATGACCCCCTCCCCTGCCTTTTTTTCCTGTATCTTTTTTCTCTTTGCATAAAGGTACCAGCATTAGAATTTTTTTCTTTCCTTCAAGGAAGCTTTGCTGACATCCCTCAAGGGGAATGATAACAAGCCCATGGTATTTTCCAGCCTGGCATTGAAAATTATAGAGGCCAAAGGAAGTCATGGAAAACACAAAAATCCCTAGATATAATCACCAATTATTTTATTGTTGTTGTTATGATAAAATAAAAGAATCTCTCATTTATTGAGTCCTCATAGGTGCCAGGGGCATGCATCATTTTATTTAATTTCTATGACAACCCTATGAAATAGGCACTATCGGTATTCCTATTTTGCAAATGGGAACTGAGGAGTCTCATGGGCTTAGAATTGGCCCAAGGTAACAGAGAGGGTGCATAGCATATCTGGGAACAGCACTTTCTTTGTTACAGGCATAGTTTCCATGCAGACAATCCTAGGGGAAGGTTGGGAAAAAGGGGCTTTTATGGAGCTTCTAATCTTTGTGAAGCAGCATGATACAATAGAATTAATTATGCAGACCTAGTTTAAATCCTGGCTCTGCCAGTTCCTAGTCATGGACTCCAAATGTAAATTTTACTTACTGAATTGGTGTGTGTTTTAAGGATTTGTATAATTTCTTAGGCAGAAAAGGCAGAGGGAATTCTCCACACACAGAAGGAGGTTGTAGGCAGAATTTAAAAATGGGGAAGACACAAACATGGTATTTATAGGATGTGGAAAAGATTGCACTTTTCAGGCTTATTCCTACTTGCTGACTTGAGTAAGTCACGTATCTTTGTGAGCTGAAATTCCTTCATATGTGAAGTGTAGATCATAATTCTCTATACAATTGTTACATATTTCCAGCTTGGTGTCAGACAAAGTAAATAAAGAAATGCAATATGTAAAATAAAAGAGAAACACCAGCAAAATTATGTCACATGTGGCACCACATGCCAGACTAAGGTGGATCAGAGAGTGTTTTTAATTTCTTTTTCGTTTCATTTTATGGTTCTAGAGAGAGGGGAAGGCAGGGAAAAGAAAGGGAGAGAATCATGGCTGTGTGAGAGAAACATCGAGCAGTTGCCTCTTGCACGAGCCCCAACTGGGGACCGAACCCACAACCCGGGCAAATGTCCTGACTAGGAATTGAATCTACAGCCTTTTAGTTTGCTGGACGATGCTCCAACCAACTGAGCCAAACAAGCCAGGGCTAAAAAGGGGTTTTAAAACATTTATTTTTATTTTTACTTCATTATTTTTCAGTTTTTCTAGGTGGCCATATTTACTACTTTGTGAAAAAAATATTTTTATTTTAAAATATTAATGTCTATTAAACTTTACTAATGTGATTGCTTTAGAGATATTTGAAAAACATGATGGATACTATATAAAATATTGATACTAGTATTACTCTGCTCTTCTTTATTCATAAGAATGCTAAAATGCACCATGACTGCTCAAAGATTAATTTTTCTTCAAAGTACTTAACATTTTATATTTTAATTCTTTTGAAAAATCATAATCATATGTATAACCACATATATGGAAATTTTTTCCATCTTAATTTTAATAATAACTACATTCTCAGACTTTTGGGGGACATATACCATAGAGAGGTATTCACTGCTTGTAAACTAAGAGGATGGGCCAGCAGGAACTGGTGCAAAGCAGAGATACTTTTTTGGAAGGAATTACATTGAAACAAGTTCTTTAGGAAATGCTGTCGTGCTGAAGAGAAAGCTGGGGACAGTCCTGGTCGGGCATAGGATAAAGGTATACACGTGCAGAGAGAAATAAACACGAGACATAGATAGGTTCCGGGCAGGATGAACCAGAGGGGACAGACTACAAAACTTAAGGCCTAAGGTTGGAATATTACAGAGGAGAGGAAAATCATCTAGTAGAGGGTGTAAAGATCAGCAGTAATCAATACAGTAGGGACGGTTGAAATCCTGGAGACCAAATCCCAAGGCCTAATTTTGCTCCCTAGTTGATTTACTCAAAGCCAGTTCAACGTATTTGATAGTAAGAGATGAACAAGAATTTCAGAGGGGGAAGAAGAGAAAAAGGATCTAGACTTTCTTAGAGACACATGGGCCCCAGAAGCCAGCCTGTTAAGGACTTTTATATTCATTTTTTTAACAAATATTTTCCCAAGAGTCTATTTATAAACCAGTTCTTTCCATTTAAGCTCTGACACAGCTACTTAGGAGATTTCATTCTGAATCCTTTATAGCTTTATGTTTTTTATCATTAAAATTTGAGTATTACTACTTGACCTTTTTTTCCTTAGAGAGTTGTCCTTAGGATTTTATTTCAAAATAATTAAAGCACTTTGAAACTAGTAATATACTAGCAAGAATGAGAGGTAATAGTTACATCTTCCTGTTAGAAAGAATTAGAGGCACCCATGCATTTCAAGCACATTCCCAAATACCTAATTAAAACACACGGTAGGTTTAAAACCGTGCACCAACTCTGAAATGTTATAGATGATGAGGATGATGGTAATGATGACATTAATAACCAAACTTTTGGATTTCTTACTATTTTACAGGACTGGTTTGTGGGTTTTCTTTTTCCATTTTATATCTATGAATGACCTTTATCTTGCCCAGAACTTAGCACAGTAGATATTACTGTTATTCCCACTTATCTGTGAGAAAGCTGAGACACTAGAGGTTAAGAAGTTTGTCTAAGACCTCAGAGCTAGTAAGGGCTGAAGAAGGATTTCAAGTCTAGGTAACCTGGATCTAGTGTTGCAAGAATAGCATTAACAGAAAATAGGAAAATGTCAACATTGTATATAAAGTCATTTTAAAACTATCTTTTACATTTCTAATTAAGTATAGGTTAATTCTCTTTATTTGATAAAGCTTTATCAGCAGAACTATTCATGTTTACTAATCATGGTTGGAGACTTTGGAGACTCATAAATAGAGCCTGGGGGAAAAACTGAAGGGAGAAAGTAGATTCACTGAAGGTAACTGAGTAAGATTTGGGAGCAGAAGGTGAGGGGAGCAACCGAGTTAATTAACGTGTTTATGGACATATAAACACATGTGAGGTGGGCAATACTGCAATAATGCTGCATACAAACTATGTCCCAAATCTCACTGGTTTATAACAAACATTCACTTCTCTCTCCCATGTCTGCAAGTCACCTGGGGGGCTCTGGTTCAGGCTATGAGTTGGTTCAGGTTAGCCCCATCTGTCCTTTATCCCAGGACTTATGTTTGGGAAGTAGTACATCCAAGGCTATGATTTTCATACGGTGCAAAGCTGGAGTGCAGGAGACGAGGTAGAACAGGCCACGCTGATACAAAGCCTCTGTATCAGCTCTGTTGTCCTTGACATTCATACTTGTTTCCATGGTTAAGAAAGTGGCATGGTCAGACCCCCAGTCATTGGGGTGGAGAAGTATAATTTGTCCACAGTGAATAATGACAGAAGTTGGGAGGGAGGGGAAACCATGATCCTATATTACAATCGACCGCAGAGAGGTCCGCTGAGGTCGAAACAACCAAACCACTACTTAGTGAGAGGCGCTATGACTGTCCCTACTGGATTGGCTGTGGAGATATCTTGGAAGTCAAACACCTTTCAGGTTAAGAGGGGTTAAGAAAAACATTAAGAGGAAAGAAGTATGCTTAATGGACAAACACGTCACCACTGGGTGGTACTCTTATTCCAGGACAGCTTTCTGCAGGATGGATGTATATCTGAGTGGTCGAAAGAGCACATTTTCAATAGGACATTTACAAGTTAAGTTTTTATAACTTAAGCTGTGAATACATTTTTATTTTTACTTCATGATGTTAATACATGGAAAGCACTCAAAACGGTGCCTGAAAGAGAAGAACGCTGTGAGAGTTTTGCTGTGGCGATGATGGTGATGATAAAGATAACACCAAAATGCTGAGGTGCGTCTGTTCTCTGCGTACCTACTTTCTCCTGCTTTAACTCAGAACAGGTTCTGGAACATAACCCAGAATGCTTAGATCCCAATGAAGACTTTTCCCAGGTTGCAGGTCTTAGGACCAGGAGAAAAAAGTAATAAATTCTGGTAATGCTGGACATTTTTAGTAATATAATTTTGCTTAAAGCATTAAGGGTGATTTACAAAGAGGTTTTGGGGATTTAATAAGAAGTGTGCAAAAAAGATTTGTTTATTCTCGACCCAGTTTTAACTGCCAAATATGGAAGAGCTTTTACTTAAAGGGACAAAGTTTGGGGGGAAAATTTGGCTTTTCTAATGTTAGCACAAAATACATCCAAGAGAGGCCCTATCTGGGAAGAATGTTTTGTGTGCAGTTACATAACAGATAATCTTTTAATTAATTTATTCAAGCAGGGTGAAATCTTAAAAAATGTGTACAAATCTTATAAATAATCAAATTAAGCAGCCACCATCCCAAAATATTTAGCGAAATATCCTTTCCCCTGAGATGTCTTCACATACTAGGGAAACAGAACAGTTTCTTTTTTTTTTTTGAGTGTTATTGTTTGTTATGTGTTTATTTATTTATTTTATTTTTGTTCATGCACAGCTGTCTCTATTTTCTCAACACTACTTCCACCCCCACGCCCACCTCCCACCCTCAATCCTTCCCCGCTCTGGCTTTCTCCATGGGTCCTTTATACATGTTCCTTAATGACCCTTTCCCTTCTTTCCCCCATTATATACTTTCTTAAAAATAATAATAATAAAGGTCAAGGACCTAATAGTATCAGAGAGAATAATCCCGAGATGGCAGGGATCTGTTCATCACGATGCCTCCCTTCTGTTTGGAATGCTAACGGAGAATTTGTTGGAAAGAGAAAAATCCTTCCGACTTCCTATTGTCATTTGTTTGGGATTAAAGCCAACATGTTCTGTTCTTCATGAATGTGTTTCATCACAGAAGAGTCCCAGAACTCTGGAATTCTATGTTGACAACACTTGAAGACCACCCTGATACAGTGAGAGTTTATGTCACTTTCTCAAATTCATAGTGACAGAGTAGGGACCAATGTCCCAGATGTTTTTATTATGAGTCCAGTGTTCAGTATTGGGCTGGATTTAACATAGTTTCCTCCAACCTACTTCTCTTTAGCAAAAATCAAGTTAATGTTTTCATTTTCCTTGTCAGCAAATTGGAAGGACTACATTAGTGGCTTTGCAAAAGGTGTCCTTGTCACGCAATTACTTAGATCCACATTTTTGAGCAATGTTTCATTTCCCCTTTTTGTTCTTTTGTATATCAGGTTCAAAGACTTACAAGTCAAAGAAATCAAGGAAAAACTTTGGAGCATTCCACATATACCACGTTAAAAAACAGAGTCAGATTTCTTATCGGTCTCCATTCCATTCCAGACTAATTATTTTTTGGAAGAGAAATTATTGCTGAAATATTTTAGAAAACTAAGCTTTGAAAAATTCCTATTTAAGAAGATGGAGTCATGCTCATTCTGATAAATACAAATACATGAGGTTAGTAGAGAGTTACTCAACACGTGCTTTCTGGTACCTGCGTCAGCACTTTGAGGTTTGAGTCTTAGAGATTCTTGATTTCAAATGTTGGCAAATATTCCACATTTGCTTCTCTTAATCTTTAGCATAAAACATTTTGACATATTCTTTCGCCAGTCTCTCATCCAGTATGTTCATTATCTAAAACCAGACACTTAAAGAAGTCAGTGATAATGAGCCTTTCAATTAAAGTAGAAAAGGCCAGAGATATCATCTTGTCCCACCTTCAGATGAGGACATGGACCAGAGTTGTTCAGTGACTTCCTCAATAATTTGTTTGCAAGCTTCTACTTTCAGTGTCTCCCTGCTTTTCTCCATGCCACAAAACCCTCCGAGTGACAGCTATTGTGAAAGACGAACTCCTTGGTCCTCCCCCCTCCCTTCAATGGCCAGAGAGAGTTTTGTTATTAATCATTTATATATTATCTCTACAACACTGCCTGCCTCTTTATTAATCACCTGCATGGAATTTATTACTACTAATCATCAGATGTGTGTCTGAGTATTATCAGTAATTATCTTTGAATGTTCGTTATCTGTCAGTTTAATTAGTTGTTTTCCCCCAGGAGTACAGACTGCTTTAGGTCCCTGACTCTCAGGTGTGTGTGTGTGAATGTGTTCATGTTGCACTTGAATCTCTCTGTGTGTGCATTAATTATTGATGCCAACTACCATTGCATGAAATAAAACTATATTTTGAGCAAGTATTCCTAACCCTTGATCGCTTGTGAAATCACATACTTCTGTTGAATGTGAAGGCTGAAAGTCAGGTATAAGCTATGATTGTCTTTCATTTAATCTTATGTCTTCGACAACAATTCACTGGAGTCTTCTATAAACTAATTGGTTTTACTTCTCCAGGAATAATCACTGTATGGACCTACAGGGGGGTGTTTATTTGCTTATTTGTTTCATTTGATTCTTGGAGTATTAGAGAAGAATGAAACTGAAGTGCTAATCCTTTCCACTCTTCTCAGTTAATTCCTGTCCACTCTACCAAGGGTAACTTCATAACAGAGGGCTCTATACCCTCACTTTTAGTTGGGTAGGAATAGAAAGATATTTTCTGTGTCTTAAGGGTATTCCACACTGCAAAGGATGCTCAGGGTGTACCTGGAGGTGATAACAATGTAAGTAAATGCTCAGCCTTCTCTGAGAAGGGCGTTTCACTGTAGCAGAAGAGTACCTGCTATTAAGGAACACACAGCCATACAGTTAGGAGAAGAAGAAGGGGATGAAAAGAAAGAAATTAACATTTGTTGAATATCTACATGTACTATTTTATTTTATCCTCCCAACAGGGGCTCTTATTTGTAATCCCCATTAACTCAGATAATTTGCCCAAGGACGCTCAGATGATAAGTGATGGAATTGGAATTTAAACCAAGATCTGCTTGATTCTGAAATTCGTACTCTTGTTACTACACATGCTGCCTTGAGATAAGACATGTGCATAAATAACATCAGATAACGAAAGAAATGCAAAAGTTAGGAGAAACAGAGGTAGTGCTCCTCTCCACTGAGAAGAAGGTTCAGATACTTCTGGATGAGCTGTGAGAAATCTGGGTGGAGATGGCATTAGAACTCCAAATAATGAAGAATGGAAAAGACTATGCAATCCCAGGGTATGCTCTTGAATGCACATTCCTTCCTGGAGTCTTGGGAGCCCAGAAAGGTGTCCATTTTCAGTGGATTTCATGAAGGCTATGGTTCATTTCAGTATGAATGCTTCCGAACGCAGGTGCATAGACTTCTGTGCAGATTTGCTGTCTTTTTGTTAGCTGGACATTGTCTGGAGGAAGTGCTCACACACGCACACACATTTAGAACAGCCTCCCCCCGGCACACACACACAATTATTTAATCTGTTTGCTGTTCTAGGAAGATCATTCTCTTTTTCTTACTCCCGAAGACCTCTGCTATTGACTGTTTGAAAGCTGTTTAGCCTCCAAGATTACCTCTACAGCCAACTCACTCATTTAGTTAGCATTGATTTTTTGGATGCATCCCCTCTATACCCAGCTCTGCCCTATGTACTTTGGGATTTGCAGAAAAGTGTTTTGGGAGATATAAGACATGGCCTCTTTTACCAAAGATCTTATAATTTACTTAAAGTATAACTATAATTTATATTTATTAACCTCACTATGTGTCTGGAACTATTCTAAGTACATTTACATATGTGTCTCATTTCTTAGTTCATTGAAAATGTTCAAGTGTCTGACTCAAGTGAAAAGCTCCTCATATCATAGAGCTGGGCAGATGAATCAGTTGGTGGGGCTACGAATGTGAAAGCACTTTCTAAATATAAAATGCTATACAGACTGGAAGAGAAGGGCTGGGAATTTCATACAGGGTGGGTGTGTAATTTGGGAAACAGATGCAAGCTAGTGAAAACTTAAAAAGCAAGACATCAGAGTGCACAGTTTTGATGATGAGTCCCTATTTATGGGTGAGATCATTAATTTTCTGGAAGGCCAAGTGATGTATTTGAGATCATAGTGTAAATGAATTAGGGAACTGATTTACGTCTCCTGACACTGGATCTATCCTTTCCTCTATCCCTAATGCCACTGGCTTAGTATACATCCAAGATAAAGGGGGTGCTAACCAGGGTGCAGTGGGGTGGACTAGCCAGTCTCCGTTGTGGGTCAGCATGAATATTTGCTCTAACCCCCATCAACAATATCCAGAGAAAAAATAGGGGCATGGACCACTCTAAGTTATAAATGAATAAAAGAACCATGAAAAGATAGTATCTGGCACGTGTAGCACACCTACAGTATGCTAGGCATTACACTAGCATTTTGTCATCCTTCTGATGACTTCCTAAGAAAAGTACTTTTATCCCCGTTTTACAGATGGAGACAGTGAGGCCCCAAAGTTACACAATTAGTAAATGTGAAGCAGGGATTCAAACTAAAATCTTCCTGTATCCAAAATACGCTCTATTTCCATTCTGCCGCTATGCTTTTACCCAAGTGGAATAAATCTGCTCTATGAATTGTTCTTCAGTCCTCACCATTTACCATCCCCAAATTCGACCAAAACCACTTATCCGAGGTGTAAGGAATGTTTCTTTCTAAACTGTTTGGGGAGGAATTATTTTCAGTGCATGATGAAAACTTCCTTCCCTTCTCCTTAGAAGCAGAGTCTTCCTTCAATAGATAATGCCACATGACTTCTGAGCTGAGAAGCAATTCTAGATGAAGCTTTCTGAAGGTCGAAGATTGACATGATCAGACTATACCTATGTTGCCTCTGTAGGAGGTATCTTCTCTTCGTGAGGTCAGTAGGATTCTGCTACCTTATTGGCATTTGGCAGAGACCGCTGCTGGCAAACTGTCATTAAGAAGCCTGGCTTCACTTGGAAGCTTCTTTATTGTAAACCCAGGAGTGATGCATTCTGTGATCTGGGAGAAATCCAATATGCCTCAATTTCTCTTGTGTAGTTGGATATTAAAATTTTAATCCTCCAGGAAGAAATTGGATATCTTTTGTTGAATTATTTGTTACTGTAGTTTTATATGTTTGTATTTGGAGCTGATTGTATCTGACAACCTGTGCTTAAATGAAGATAATATTTTGTGCAGTGAAGGAACTGAATTCCCTTCCTCCCAGAATTATCCAGTTCACCTTCTCATTTTCCTCTCTTCTTGTTCTCATATCAGCTGTTTAATTGCGATGTTGAGGTCCCTCACAACTCTGAGTGGCAATTTGAAACCGGATTTCTCCGTGGGCATGGGAGGGAGTAGCATTTGTGAGAGAGACTAATCCAATTATCTAGGCTGAAATCTCTGGAGAGATAAGATTTTCCAAATTGTGATATTATGGCCAGTGTTCTCTCTTTGTTTAAAAAAAAAAAACAAAACCATTTGTAGTTATAGGCTCTTTGTTTGAGTTGGTTGCATAATTGAAGGAGGAGAAGGAAAATGTCCTTTTGTAAGCTGAAGTAAAGTATGTAATATCTTATAGCTACATCTTCTTTTTACATTTTTTCATTTAATATAAAAATGTTCTTGTTTATATTAGCTGGGAATCTAGGAATATATTACCCTTTCTATTTCATTTCATTATAGTCCTCTTTGCATAGCACACCAGAAATGCTGAATGGGGCGGAGGGGGGGAACCCCCACTGATGAAGTAATTGACGTAGGTGCTTTGCTCAAGATCACCCGGCAGGTTTCAGTGACAGCACTGGGAAGAATAGAGTCCCGGCTTCCCTGTTCCGCCTTTGCTCCATTCTCCACAAGGTTACTGAGTTGCTTTTCCAGGCTTGCCAATCTGATAATGTGCTCATCTCATTATTTCTGACATTCATTTGTTCAATTCATTCATTCAATGTTATTTATTCTTTTGATGGAGTGAAGCCTGATTGTGAGTGTCCATTGTGCCAATCTCTGTAACTTAAAAAAAGAATTATGTATCTGTACTAACTAAGCTCATTAATTGTTAGTTTACCCTGGATTACATAACAAAATAGAAACGAACTGGAAGGATCTCTATCAGAGAAATAGATTGGGGAATAAGCAGGAGCAAAGGTAGTCTGGAGGGAAGGAAAAAGTGTAATTTCCCAAAAGATCAGTTATTCAGAAAAATCAGAGAATGGAGAGAACAGACCTCACAGAAGCTCTGGCAGATAAGGGGTGCATTGTGGAGGAGGTGACCTTTGAGCTAATGGATAGGGATCGTTTCCATGTTGAAATAGAAAGGGGTGGGGCATATTTTTTGTAAAAATTCAAGATCTTTTTTAGGACACTTGACACATGAACACATAAGATAGTTGGGTGATGCTGGAAGGTAAGCTGGTGTGTGATGAAGGGCTGAGTGAGCGATGCCATCCTGTCAGTTGCTCCACACCTAGACTCATGCGGGTCCCACCTGGGTCAAGTGTGGCTGTTTGCACTGCGTTTCTTCTATTGTTTTTCTGACTTCTTGCTGTCATTTCTCTCTCCATTATGTGCCTTTCTTACATCTCTTTCCTTGTTTTTATGCCCTAGTTACCTCCTCTCCATTGTTCTTCTGTTTGCCCATTGCTTGTGCTATGATAATTGGCCTTATTTTTAGGGTATTAACTTTAGTATAAAAACTACCTACTTTTGAGTTCCCCTTCTGGTCTGACAGTATGAGGAGTGATGTGGACCTGGCTGGCAAGGTCCATGTGTTGTGGCTGCAATGAACAAATTCACATGGACTACAGAAGTCCTGTGGAGAAAAGGGACGGCATGGCCACTCTCTAAGTGAGAGAGAGGGCCCCGACCCCTGCCTGGACAGACTTTTATTGTTTTTCCGGGTACATTACATTGAGGATGGTCCTCATTTACTATGCACAGGTTCGCTTTAGGTGGCTACCTTTTATAGAAAACAAAGGAGAGGATATTGCTAATTACATCAAAGAAGAAGGATATTTGCAAATGTAAAGGGAAAAGTGGTTGAACTGGTTATACTCCATACTTGGGAGGTTTAGCTCAGATTTTAAGAAGTTACTTTAATGATATGCAGTAATATTTCCTGCCTCGATCCAGGGTGATGGAGTTTTAGCAAAAGCAAGTCTCATAGCAGCCTAGGTACAATGAACGCCTGATTCCCCATGGGAGAACCTGTCCAGGGGTGTGGGTCCTGTGTGCCAGACCTTGCTTCCCACTGGCCTTTCCGAGTGGGGCCTGGGCTACATTCCCCACACCATGCGGAACAGTTCCCAATAGAGGAGCTCTGTAGACATACTTCCCTTTGAAAGTGATGAAAATTAGTTTTTGAAAAATTTATTCTCCAGAAGTGGTCCTAAGGGCATAGGGCAAATAAAGAAACATTCACTTAAGAAAATCTATAGCGAGAATCCATATTATCTAAACCAAGGCCCCCTCACTTCCCACTCTAGCCCAGTGAGACAGAATGGACCCCAGGTTGATGCTATCAAGAATACAGGACTCCACCTTCCCCAGGAGCCCACCTGAGAAGCTATCTTTCCAGGGGAAGCTGTGTGCCAGCATTTCTCATTGTGTCCTCACCTACCTATTCTGAGGCTACGTGCTGTGTGAGTGCAGCCAGCTGGTGACTGCTCTTTTCTCCTGCTCAGCCTCTGTGACTGGGATGGAGGCCACCTTGGGCATGCTCCACTGAGAGTACTGAGCGGCCAGTCTCCCTTGTGCCAGCTTGTAAGGCAGTGCTTCCACACTGGGAGAAGCAAGCCAAGGAGACCTGATGCTACCGTCACCACCACCCACTGAGCACTCCGCTCCCACAGCTGGGAGCGTCACTCAGAGAGAAGCTTGGCAACCTCCAGTTTCAGAGCCCTGGCTCTGAGATTTGCGTAGGGGAAAGGTACGCCTTAAACAGATAGGTCCTAATCTCTTCCCGAAAGAATTGACTTCATTTACAAAGGAGGGTGGAGAATTTCTCAAGAGCTATTTCAAAAACAATAGAGTTTGTGATGAATGACATTTGGGAACATATTGGTAAAGTTATTGGAGATAGAGACTAAACTATAAGTCCAATAATTATAAAAATGAACCAAATGGAAAATCTTGAGTTGAAAAGTATAATAACTGATATGAGATAATCACTAGATTGTTAGCTGGATTGAAATACTTAAAATTGGTAAGATGACAATAACTCCCAAATTGATCTATAGATTCAGTCCAATCCCTGTCAGTATCCTCTACAATTCTTATAAGAACACTAGCAATCAATCCTCATGCCCTCAGATTTGGCAATGGATTCTTAGATGTAACATCGAAAGCACAAGCACAAAAAGAAATGATAATTTGAACTGAAAACATGTGATTCAAAGAATATGATTAAGTGAACAAAACCCATAGAATGGGAGAAAATATTTGCAAATTATATATTGTATAAAAGATTAGCACCCAGAATACATATAGAGAGTGCTTATATCTCTATAATGCAAAGGCAAATAATGCAATTAAAGCATGGGTAAAGGCCTTGAATAGATAGTTCTCTAAAGAAGATATATAAATGGCCAATGAGTACTTGAAAGGATGCCTGACATCATTAGTCACTAGGGAAACACTAATCAAAACCACAGGGAGATACCACTTCACACTCTCTAGGATGGATACAATAAAAAAGACAGATGATGGCACGTGTTGGTGAGGACATGCAGGACCTCTCTAGACTGCTGGCAGGAGTGTTAAATGGTCACTTTAGGATACAGTCTGGCAGTTCCCCAATGATTAATAATACAGTTACCATATTACTTAGCAGTTCCACGCCTATGTAGGTGCCTAAGAAAAAGTAAAACAATGTTCATCCAAAAACGTGTTCACGAATGTAAACCAATCATTAAAAACAGGCAAAAGATGTAAACAGACCAAATGTTTATCAACTAATAGATTCATAACCAAATTGTGGTATATCCAACAATATAATTTTATTTGGCCATATGAAAGGAATATACTTAAAACTGCTGATTGCACACTTTAAATGGGTGAATTGTATGCTAAGCTTCAATAAAGCCGTTTGGGGCTGCAGTTGCGGTTCAGTGAGCAAAGCTGTTCCCTGAAACACGAACTGGCCCTCAATAACGCAACGGTGACGATGGCAAGAATCCCATTGATTCATTGTATTTCAAAATTCTAAAACCCCTTCTCTCTCCTCGTCTGTCTTTCGTTCCCAGGGTATTCTGGGACGATTCCTCCTTCTTCCATGTTAGAGGATGTATTTCCCCATTGTCTAGTTTGCTGGTTTGTCAGATAACATATGCACCTGAAATTTTTAAACAATCTGGATTTGAGCTCTGGCTCTGCCAGATTTAATTGTATGAAAGAGTATATTTGTATAAGACAGTTGTTTTGTGTAATTAAATTTTTTTTCATTTATAGTGTATACTCAGTATTATTTTGTGTTAGCTTCAGGTGTACAACATAGAGGTTAGACAATCATACACTTTACAAGGAGTTCCCTCTGATATTTCCAGTACCCAGCTCGCATGGATAACTAAGTTTTGATTTTCATTTGTAAAAGTGTAATTACTCATGGAAACAAGAGGTTCCCTCCTTGGAAACTTGACTACAAAGAGACAAATGGTGGGGCAGAGTCCAACCACTAGCAAGTGGCCCAGCCAAGCTCTCTGGAACCTGACTCACTTAGGACAGTATTCTTTGTCCTGGCAGTAGGGCCGGTGTTGGTGGTGAAGTGAGGGGAGGGAGACAGACTGGCCCAGCATTTTCAGCGACAGACCCTGAACTGTGTACTTCCCTATGTGTGCTTATCCTTTCTCTTTGATTCCTCATAGCACACTTTCCACTTTTCCTCTGTACCCTCCTTTTTCAGATCTTTTAGCTTGTTAAAGAAATTAGCTTCCATGCTTTGACCAGAGAACTCGTCTCTTCATTTGCCATCTCGTTGGATTAACTGATGAGCAGGAAGTCCCCTGTTTCCGTGGGACCGATCTGCAGTGTATGTTGGCAGGTGAGACATAGTTACGTCGACTTAAAGTCACATTTCTATTAGACAGCCCATAGTTCAAGTGCACAGACTGAATCTCTACCCCTAACAATTCATTTCCCGTGAATATTCCTCTACACTGTACCCACATCACGACCAAGAAAGCTGAGACAAGCTTTAACACGGATGCCATATCATGAGTCTCACTTTCCCACATGCAGGACGGGCCAATTCAAAATACAGAACTCTGACCGTATCACTGCCTCCTGTGGAAAGAGAGCTTAAAGATGCTATAGATCAGCACTGAGCAATCTACAGCCATATGCTGCCCCTCGGCTTGGCCATATGGCTCTGAGTCTAATTCAAACTCATTTTCAGCACATTTAAAGGTGAAGGAGTTGCATGGAAATGAGGGAACTTCATGGAAATCACCTACCAAGAGTAGAAGAAATTTTAGGATGGCCCATTTTCTGGCAGGTGTTCTCCAGCTGGACTGGGACAGAGGCAGAAGCAGAGGCTTGCGGTTGGTGCAGACAAAGCAGCTGTCTGTGGAGAGGCCCCAGGCAGCTGGGCCCTTGAGCTGCATTGTGCAGCCCTGACTATGCAGTCAGTCCCAGACGCCTTTAGTACACAGAAATGGAGAGCGTATTCACTTCATTTAGGACAGAATGAGGATTTTATTATTTTTTTAGTTGCATAATTTTTGAACTTCACATTGCACTATATTGTAATGTCAAATAATTTTACTTTGTTTGGGGGAGTCATGCAGAGTTATCCAATTTTTATTTTTGAAAACTGACCCTCCCTTCCTTCCTCCTTCCCTCTCTCACTCCCTTCTTCCTTCCTTCCCTCCCTCCCTTTTTTCTTCTCTTCCTCTCTCTGTATCTTTGTTTCTACCATTAATTAACTTTTACTACAGGCTGAAGTGCTATGTAGAATACATATATGTGGAAAGTAAGGTTCCTGTCCTGGGGGAGTTCCTGGAGGGATATGAGTTATGATACGATGCCTTTCCATAAAGATAAGTATGTATAAAGACCAGGACGGTATTCCTAAAGAACTTCGGAGAACGATGAGGTAGATCACTGTGACCTGGTATGTGTGAGCATGTGGGCTGGGGGCAGGTGGCACCGGAGAAGGAGCCAGACAACTCCGGGCACATCAGCTTTGAGCGGAGCCTGAAGCCTTGGAAGACAAGATTTTCCTCCAAACACCCTGAGTCACCACCTCCTTTTCACACTCGACTTCTAGTAGCCCTGGTTAAGGTGACGTGTGCTCCTTTAGTGAAGAAAATAGTTTGTGGGAATTAAACTGCAACATACAAAGTAATAAGAGCTCCATCAGCCAATTACTTTGTATCTTTTCAAATCATGGGAAATGCAAACTAACTCAAAGATGTAAGATACTAAGAAATCAACCCAGAATAAGCTATCTGTGATTAGAAAGGCACATTGGATGTTACTCTTTCACGAGCAATGAGGACTCTGCAATGAGCATTAAGATAAATCAAAAAAATGTAAGTTGTCATGGTCTTAGCCTACGGTATCTCATTTTCTCCTTAAAAGAAGCATTGTATATAGAAGAAACTAAGGGCTATCGAAGCTAAGTGACTTGGCTGAAGTCACACAGCTAGACAGTGATGGAGTATTAAAAGTGGAGGTTGCCAATTGAATGCTTAGCCCATGCATTTTGGTTATTATTCCTTGTCTCATCACTGAGATTCTTCCTCTATTGTTCCATTCAGGAAGCATTCAACGGATATTTACTCTGAACAGTCCTCTGGGCTGAGCTCTGTGGGAGACAAAGATGAGAAAGGCATGGTCCCTTTAGCGTGGATCAAAAGGGCAGAGTCAAAACAGAAGCATATTTATGTTTAGAATGCTAAACACATTTTTATGTTACCCAGAGCACAATTCCTTTCCACGATGTCATATTAAGCTTTTTGTTTCTACTCTCTCTGCATCTTCCTGCTCCCTGGAGCCTAAACCTTCTAAGATCAAGGTGCTAGAAAATGTTTTTCTTTTCTTTTTCCAAATTTGACTCAAAGCAGGAAGGAGGCAAGTATTTATAGGAGCATAACATATAATATAATTGGCTGAAAAGAGTCTCATTCACCGTGCAAGAATCCATTCTCTTGGTCTACTTTTTAAAATTTTTATTTTTTATTTTTTACTCCTCAATGGCCATTCCACAAGGATTTCTTTGTCCCACATTCTTCTTCCTAGGGTCGGAAGATTCCCCTTTCTTTTACCCATTAGCCAAGCAGGAAAAAATGAACAACTGATATTGCATCTTGTAGCTGACAGAATGCCTGGACTTTGGAAGGAAGAGAAGCGTGAAGGACCCAGGGTTTCCAGGGGCGGCAGAGCACGCGAGGACCAGGGTTTGGGGACGACACTGTCTGCAGTGGAAGGGGGAGCGCATAAGCAGGGCTTCTGCAAAGGCCAGGGATAAAGCTGGGGATCTGTGGAGGGTCCAGGGGTAGGCCTACCCCTCTAGGAATGGCGGTCAGAGTCCCGCATCACCTCCCGCACTCAGTATTGATTAAATTCTATCTCTTGAACCTGACGGTGTTCATTGTATACTATTCAGTGCTCCATGTCTGTTTGCCCAGTTTGCATATTTGTTCATCCCTTTCCCCTCTGATCATCTCTACATTCCTGGATTCCTCTACTGTGGGAGACAGGAGAAAAGGAGAGCTACTTGTGGGATTAACCAGCCAGCTGACAAGTAATATGTATTTACTCCTGTCCTTCCCTGTTTCCTTCCAAAGCTATGCGCCCTGGCTTACACAAGCATGTGCTGTCCACAAGGGGGTGCTATGATGCGATCTGCAAGTCTAGCACAGGATTGTATCCGGTATTGGCTCAGAGTGTTTTGTCATAGGTTGCTTTTTATAAAAAAGGACAGAGATTCTTTTTCAATTTATTCTTCATCTTTTACCAGAGAAGTTACAAAGAAGAGGAGAAATCTGACTGACCAACAATCAAGGGAAGGGCCGACTATATATTACTTACTCATTCTGTGTTACTCAATCAATGTTTATTGAGCACTAATTTACACCTGGTACTGCCTAGGCATTGGGGCTGCAGCTGTAAATGTGACAGATACAATCTGTCCGCTCTCGGATCTTATTAGCCTGTGTATGAAATTACCAGTTGCTATTATCATCCAAAGCTACGCCACAGTCATGGGTGTAAGCTTTGCTCTCCCACCAGGTACCAGGCACTGTGATAGATGCGGAGTCTATCAGAGATAAGCCTTATTGGGCTGCTGCCATCAAGGAGCTAAAAGCCTGGTGGAAGAGGCAGACAATCCCTCTCGGGCATGGCCAGTGGTCACTGTGAGAACACTGAGGAGAGAGTGACAATGTCAGTCTGGGAAAGGCTGGGGCAGGTGTCAAGAAGATGCAAAGTCTTTCCAGTGGCCTACAGTGCAGTCAGTGATGGAGACGGCCACTTGTGCCGACTCCCACAGGGGCGTCCTTATTGGTTCTGGTAATTTCCGCTTCACAGTTAAGGGAACTCAGTGATGTTAAAAATAAGTCACATCGGGAAATGATGATGCTCGGAAGTAAATGAAATGATTCAATGTTTAAACATAACTCTCTCTCCATTACAGCATGCTTCTCCTGGGTGTGAATGGACAAGCAAAGAATCACTGGGAAATTGGGGGAGTATGGAGACAGAATCAAGGCAAGAGTCTCTTGGCCATAATGAACCAGCTTCTGCCTCAGGTTCATGGCTGAAAGGGACAAAGAGAACTTTCGTACCCCAGGAAAGGGGTGGCGTTTATTGCAACAAGGGCCTTCATCCTAATCCACTTGCTGTGAGTCTCTGCTTCTCTGTGTAGCTTAACTCGGGGGCAGGTAATCCCAAGGAATATTTGGAGGTACAAAAGTAAAGAGAAGCCCCAGAGTAATCACTGATAAGAGAGCTACATGACTTAATATGGAAAGATGACAAGTACTGTAAAATACCAGCTACATGGTGAAAACAAACTCAGCTATTTATTGATTCATGCATCAACTATTTACTAAGCACCTACCCATGCACTCAATACCTGTGAACATTGAACAAACCCTCTACCCTCACGGCGTTTCAATTCTACTGGTAAGGACAGACAATGTAGACATGGGGAATTCAACATAACTTTAAAATAACACAGGAAACATCACGCATTTGGGGCTGGGAGGGAGTAGGCATTACTTAGTCTGTTAGTCTGTCAGCCCCTGTGGGGGTGCACTCACTTGCCCCAGGCACTAGGGGTATTAGGGAGAAAAATCCTGAGATGCACTGGGCAGTGCTTAACATGAGGACCCAGCCCTGGAGACAGGAAGTCTGGTCACGTGGATTAGGAGGATACAGTTACGCCTCTGTTTAAGGGCAGCAATTCTATCCTGTAGACCACAGGGACACTGGCCTGTGGCATGTTAGCAGATACAACTGATAACAGGCATCCAAGGATAAAGGAGACTAGCACAGGTCAAAACAGGCACCACTGAGATTCTATTTCCCTTTCTAGATGCAAAATACACATTAGTGGAGTACATGCCCTAAGGTGTCTTTAGGAAACAGATCTCTTTGTTCTCTGTCTGACCATTTGTTTCCTTTCTGTTCTTGAAGGGGGCCTGTATTTCCTCTTCCTCTTAGTGACAAACTTTTCTTCATTGATTATAAGATACCATCGCCTGCAAAAAGCACCATTACTTAATTTGCCACTATTAAAGAAAAAAAAACTCTGCCAGTTAGAATGGCAATATATTGTCATCCATGAGACTCGTTAACAAGTGAAAAACCATGGAACTTAGAATTGTTGGATCGATCGGACCTGGTTTTTAGATATGCCAGACTAAGGGGGCCTCATTTCACTGAGCCAGGCTGTGTTGTTTGCTCCCTCATTAATTTCTTTCCATCATTTCCTAGATGCTCCAGGTTACTGGGTTTGTGACACAGAAATCCCACTGATCAACAGCAAAGACTTGGGTTTGCTTTCATCCTATGGAATGCAATTGGTGTTGTGAAGTGTCACCCATCAGTGAGTGACTCTGTGCTTGCATGCATGTGTGTGTGTGTGCAGACATGTGTGTGATTTTGGGTAGGGGTAAGAGGCTTGAAACTCAGGAGAGCGAGAGAGCCCTTGCCACTGGGTGTGGTCTTGGGACTAGTCTGGCCCGTGGAGTGGGAGCAGCGATGAGGCGGGCTAGTTCTGGACAGAATAGTCAGTATCTGTTGGTCTTTTTCCACGCTCTTCTCACACAGCGCAGCAACCCCGGGGGCTGTGTGCTGAATATGGCAGCAGAATGAAAGCAAAGGAGCCTGGACCCATGAATCCTTGTCGGAGCACCTCAGCCAGGAATATCCTCACTGAGAATTTCACGAGTAGGAAATAAAATTTTATTATGTTAAGTCACTAAAGTTTGGGGGCTGATACAGCCATTAGCCTAATCTAACACAGGTCAGTTTTGTTCTTTCATTGCTTATTGCTGAATCTGCAGTACCTGCCAAATAATACTGGATGCATTTTCCAGAACGCTGGTGACGGTAGGGTTCTTCCACTGACTCAAGATAATGGGCCCCGAGTCGACCTTCCTCTCTGTAAAGAGGGTTTCTAGAAAACCAAGTCGCTTCCCATGCCCCTGGCTGAGTCGGTCTGTACACCGCGCCCAAGGTGTCATTATGACTGCAATGCAGTGGAAATTACGGGCTCAGGATGGTAGCCAGTCCCTAGCGTCTTATCTCATTGTAACACTGCAGGGGTGGGTCCATCATCCAAAGCAAACAACCAGGGTTTAAAGTTTCTCTTTTGTATTTGATGCATAGCCTGTCTTCTGGAAGAGGCACACAGAGCCAAGATATCTTTGATTCAGGTCAGTAAATGACAGTGTGGTAATCCCATAAAAAGAAACCATCTTTACAAGGTACTATCATAAACTCTTTAATTGTGTAGTAATATCTCATAAAACAAACAGTCTAGGAGATTGTCTTAAACCCCTTCTCTTAGGCCTCCTCTTGACTGTCAAAGCGTTTTCTTTCTAATGGCAAGAGGAAAGAGGATTTGTACCATTACACATGTATATTACTCTATTCATTTAAGTGCTGTGTCCTAGTCACAAGGGCTAATTATGTCTGGCCTGAAAGGACACACTTTCTTCCTCTTATGAAGTGGAGTGGGGTGTGTGTGTGTGCGTGTGTGTGTGTGTGTGTGTGTGTAGTGGGCTGGGGTAGGCCAAGAAGCTTGAGGTCTGGGCAGTGCACAACCTCAGAATACTATTATGATATTATTATTATTATGGTAAGTCAGTTTGCATTCTAGAAAGATTGCCTTAATTTCAGGATAGAGCTGGATTGGTAGAGTTGAGACACTGGAAGAGGTGAGTTTGGTCCCTGCGCAACCGATTAACAACCACGTATTGTGCTAATCTGTGACAAGGGCTGTAATAATAATAGAAATAAAGATGGGCATTTTAGAATATTTTATAGAAAAAATCTCTAGCACTTGGTAGAATGTTTTGTTTTAAAATGTAGGTCTTACTATTCGGGTGTGGTGAGACCTGTAGATCAAGTAACGATTACCATCGAAAGTTTGTTACTCACAGTTCCCAAGAGGAGGGGGCACCACACCACACCATGCAGGGCCACATGGGGAAGCATCGGGGATCCTCAGGAGGCAGAAGGAGGGCCGGTGCGGCATGGGCAGGAGCCTTTATTGTGGCTTCTGTGGGGAAGGCAAGGAAAGACAGGGTAAGCTGGTCTAAAATGGGGTACTTTGAGTAATCTTAGCAGGCTCTGTGGTGGGGGGTGGGGGTGGTTTAGGAGCTTTCTGTATTTGTCTGGTACCTGGCCCTCTGATGATAAGGGCAGAAGAATATTGCCTCCTAGAGCATTAGAGCCAAATAGAGGAGGCAATATTTTTAAAGCCAAATAAAGCCCATGGCTGAGCAAAGAGGTGCTCAGCCAGGGGCTTTGGACTGGTTAGTTTGCATATGAAAGTTGCACTCCAGGGACATCACTTGCTATCTCTATGCACTGGCTGCCCTGGGAGGGGCAGACTATCCTCAGCAAACCCCATGCCAGAGCATCAAGAATACAGAAAATAAGAAACATATAGTTAATATACATGTGATGAGAGAAAGGAGGAAGCCGAAGAGATTTCCATCTTGGGTGACTATGGGGACGTGAAGTGGCATTAACGTTCCGGACAACTGAACTTTACTGAACACCCACTGTGACCCTAACACAGTCTCAAGTAACCCTTAAAGCAAAGTTTTGACATGGGGACTCTTTTAGCTTAATTGTACAGCTGTGTTGAAGAAGCCTACAGGCTAGTGCTCAGTCCCCTATGACGTGCTCCCTCACAGCCTGATTTCAGATATGTTGGATTTGGGGTACCTGCAGGACATCTCGATAGAACTATCAGGAACACAATACCAGTAGCATCCCCATTTTAAACTATGTTCTCATTTAACAGAAATTTACATTGTGCTTGCAACATCCCAGGCACTGTCCTAAAAGCATTCCAAATACGTTTATTTAATCCCGTGACAATCCTTGCAGGGACCTATTTATTCCCATTTTATTCATATTTTGAATCATCACAATAGGTACCAATTTATGGGATATACAGATGAACCATGCCCTAGACTGGGCATTTTATGTAAATTAACTTAATTAAACCATGCAAAACCAACATGATTATCTCCATTTTAAAGACCAAAAAACGAAGGTTTAGTGGCTTCTAACATTTGACTCCCGTGACATGCTTTCAGTCTATGAATTTCATAAATTTCAGCTTCTCTTGTGATTAAAACTGTTATTCCATTGTTCAGACCAGAAATTAAGACTTGATACTTCAAATGCCTTGACCAATGACAAAAGGCCATAAATCACCCATCTTGGATTTGAATTTCAGTATATTTGATTTTTCAGTCCAATCTTTCCCCACCATTTCTGTATTTTACAAACTCTGTTTCCCTGGAGCTTTATTTTGCAACAGTTTCACAAACAGGAGTTTCTCCCCAGGTTGGATGGAGCTGTGGGCTGAACTGTGCACCCACTCCATTCATATGCTGAAGACTTCACCTCACAAGGTGGACACATTTTGAGGCAGGGTCTTTAAAAAGGCAATTAAGGTACAGTAAGGTCCTATGTGTGGCCCTAATCCAGTACGACTGGTGTGTTTATAGGAGGAGAAAATTAGGACACAGGAACACACAGAGGGCAGACCGTGTGCACACCCAGAAAGAGAGTGGCTGTCTGTTTATGAGCCAAGGAGAGAGCCTGAGAAGTACTCAACCCCTCCGACACCTCAGGCTTCTTGCTGCCAGATCTTCATGGAAACAATACATTTCCGTTGTTTAAAGCCCTCCCAGTTTGTGATACTCTTGTTAGGGCAGCCCTAGGAAACGAATACAGGAAGTTTCCACTACTGAAACATTACAGGAAAGCCACCATCCTAGATAGTTACACAGACTGACCAGTCTGGCTGCTTCCCTAAGTTCACTAATGCTGAGAGATCAGGTGATTTACTGGGACAACAGCCAGCTTCCTCTTGCTGTTCCTCCCGCCACTGGTCTGCAGGCATTTGCTTCTTTTTCTAACTTCCCCTCCTGAGAAAGGGGAGAGAAATATTCGAGAAACAAAAGTCCAGAGTGCTAAGGTTGCCACTCTCACTTCCTCTTGCCCCTACCCCAGTGCTGCTTTGAATACAGTAATTGCTGTGGGGCACCGACGGAGGGAGAGAAGAGAGCCGTGTCCCGGAGGCTGCCCAGGGAAGGCGGTTGTAGCTTGTCATGCTTTCGCAGAGCCGGTTCTGGTTGCAGAAAATGCCAGGATGATGTCTCCCACCCGCCTGGCTGGGACTCTGATCCCAGCCATGGCCTTCCTCTCCTGCCTGAGACCTGAGAGCTGGAACCCTTACGTGCAGGTACGTGTTCGGTGTCAGTTCATCTCCTGTGCACTTTGTCTTGTTTCTGAAAAACTGCCCTTTGCCCAGAGCTTTTCAATATGTGCCCTGGTTAGTTTTGTTTCTAAAAGGGAGTCAAATTACCTTAAAGACCTGAGAAGCCAAAGGGACCAAATAATTCCGGTTATAAGGCACTAACAGGCAGCCCATATCATGTCCCATCTAAGATTTAAGGTCAGATAGACCTGCTTAAAATCACTGTTCTTAGGTTTCTGGGCTGTGTAACCTTGAAAAAGTTATAAAACCTCTCTGAGCCAAGTTCTCCCAACACTCTAAAATAATGGCAATAATACCTACTTCAGTAGAGACTTGTAAGACGCCCGCTGCCTGTCATTTCTTTCTGCTGGTGGTCTGTACTCAGCTTTAAGCAGTCACTTTGCCCCTTTCAATCTCTGGGAGATTTTTTTTTTTTTGTCTTTTAATAGGAAGAAACTTTCTAAGTGGATTTCGTACTTCTGAATCCAGTCATAGTTCTATCCAAAGGATGAAAAGAAAAGAGACTTAAAAAGGGAGAGAGATGAATAGAGAAAGAGGGAGAAATAGAGGGCGGAAAAAACAGAAAGAAAAGACATAAAATGTCAGCCAATGCAATGTTTTCTTTCTTTGCGAAACGTCAACCAGCTGTTTCGTAATCACATTCATGATGGATCTCTCTTGTTTTCACAATTGCTTTGGAATCCTACAGTAACACGCAAAGAGCCAAGGGACTTAGGGTGTTGGCCGGGCCAGAAACTCAACAGAAATATAACCAGCCAGAGTCCTGAAATGAAGGGCCTGGGGGAAATAGTAGACTTCAATGTGTAACAGAGTGAATTTGTTATCTTGGAGTCCTCTATTTCCCCAGTTCCCTGCCCACAGCCTACCCCCTGTCCCCCTCTCTGTGACTCTCTTGCTGTTAGGTTGAGGGGAAGAGATCTTTCAGTCAGGGTCAGCCCTGGATAAAATCACACCCATTTCTGGATAATTCCTTTCCTCCTGCCTTAGAGTCTTTTTGTCTCCAAAGCCTGCCCATCCCCTCAGTGCCAACCTAGGTCAGGTCCTCAGTTCCCCTGTCCTTGCCTCTTGAATGGTGACTAGTGTCCTGAGTCCATAGCCCCTTCCTTCAATCTACTCTGTACATTTTCTTTTGCTATTTATTTGTTGTTGTTGTTTTTTCCTGAGGCTTGGTTCTAACAAATTACCCTCTTAAAAAATACAATAACTCTCCATTGCTATCCGGACCGTATGCTAGCAGAGGGCCTCTGACAGGCTATTTTCTCTAGCTGGAATGCTCCTCCCCTAGATCCACGCTGCCCAATGGTTATATCATGTGGACCACATGATATTACTTAGATTCAAACAATACATTTAACCAAAACACAGTTTTTTAAACCCAATATATTCAAAATATTTCAACATGTAATTTATACTAAACCATGAGTATTGATAAGATATTTTACATTCTTTCTTTGGCACTGCCTTTGGTATATATTTTACATTTACCATCTCAGTTTAGAATATCCACATTTCTCATGCTCAGTAGCCTTGGGTGACAGGCTTGTGGCTACCATGTAGGGCAGGGCAGCCCTGGAAATTTTCATGAGTCAATCCTCATTTCATTCAGATCTCTGTTCAGTGTCACCTCCTCTGGGCAGTCCTCCTTGATCACCTCACCTATAGCTCCCCATCCCAATATTTGCCTTTAATCTTTTATGCCACTTTGTTTTTTATAACATACCATTTTATATACATATACATATATATGTGCGTGTATATATATATATAGGTGTGTTATATAGATATATAATGGTGTGTATATATATACACTGGTGTGTGTATACACACGCACACACACAATGGTGTATGTTTAGATATACACACACACACATAATGGTGTATATATAGACACACACACACACACAGAGGGTCTGGCAGAAGTAACACCGGCTTGAGTGTAGTTTTATTATTTATTTATTATTTACTATTATCAAAGACAGCAACTTACACATTCCACCTAAAATGTCCTATGGTGTGCTTGAGTGTGATATTGTTATGTTACGGAATTACATGCTCATGATTTTATAGTAAAAGATTTTGTAATAAAAAGGGACATTGTTTGCGTTATATATATTCGTTCATTTGTTCATTTTCTTTCCCTTTGAAATAGAATCTGTGAGAGGGCAAGGTCATTGCTGGTTTTATTTATTACTATATCTCAGTTCTTAGCACACAGTAGTTGCACAATTTGTGTCCAAAGATTTAAAAGTATTTCCACAAGACAAAGTATCAGGGCCTTATCGAGCCTTGGCTTCCCCGCAGGCTCAGGGTTTCACCACTCCCTCCACGTGCCAGCTGGTATAAACCAGCTTTTCACCCTCCTCGCTCACACTGCTCTCCCTTCTCCCTCTTTTCCTGTGTCCAAATCTTGCTCATCCTTTTAAGACCCACCTTGAAATCATCTCTTTCTCACAAGGCTTCTACTGTCTCTGGATGCAGAGTTGACCTCCCTGATTTTCTGAACCGTAATTGATCTCTATGTTTTCGGAGCCAGAGGAAATATTTTTCAAGCCTGGTTTATCGGCCCCTTTCAGTAGTGTGAGTTATGCTCCTGTTTTAGCCCTTACTCCTGATTGTGAGTTCACTGAGGTCTGGAGCCACCTCATGTGGGTCTTTGTAAGCTCCAAACATTAAACACAAAATGCCTACAACTGGGACTTAAACAAACCTCCATTCAATCAGTTATTCATCCACTTACTGAACAGATATCTATTAAGCATCAACCACTTTCCAGGCACCGTTCTGAGTACAGAGGACATAGCAAAGAGCAAAACCATCAAACCTTACAACCCGGTAAGGGAGATGAACAGCACATATGGAACAATCCCGTGGACAACGTAATGTTAGATGGTGGTATTTCCTATGAAGGAGGATAAAAGAGGGTAAGAACAGTGCCTGGCACCACCCCTGTGAGACAGTATAGTCTCTGAGGCTCCGATTAACATTTAAAGGGACGTGAATAAAGTGAGGACCTGCCCGGGGCCCTGTGAGACTTTATGCATATTCTTTTATCTCTCGGAATTCTTCTTTAAAAAGTTTATTTGAACACTAAATTCAAGTATATAACAACACATACACTGGTATGTGGTAAAGAATTAATAACAACTAATAATAGTAAATGTTAACATTTATTGATCATTTATGCTGTAATTGGCCTTGAGATAATCTCTTTAAATACCTTTTCTCATTTAATCCTTTTAACAGATTCTGTTGGTGGTAACACAGAAAGTCAAAATTAGCGGGTTTAAGCAAGACATTTTGTTGGAGTAGCAATTTTCAACCTTTTCCCTCTCATGGCACACATAAACTAATTACTGAAATTCTGTGGCAAACCAAAAAACATTTTTTGCTGATCTTTCAAAAAATAGGTATAATTTTGATTCATTCGCACTGGATGACTATTGTATTTTGTTGCCTTTTTTTAAAAAAATTTGAGAATCTAAGGGAAAAGAGGTCAGTGCCCCTGACTAAATAGTCAGGTGTTGCATGTTCAGAGAATTCAGAAATTAAATGGGATTTTAGAGAACAAGGCTCACAAAGTATTTGAGAAAATATAATAGAAACCAACATCGGAACCAAGGCAGTGTAAAGAAAGCACTTGACATTACTTACTAGGTTCCACCGCTAGAGTCCACGCACTCCAAAGATTTCTTTCCCATTTCTGTACCACCTGCTCAAATGTCACTAAGCCAAGGGACAGAAGCAATTACAAAAATTGGGCTATGATTAAGGTAGGCCTGGACACTTTGACTGGCAGTCTCCCCAGGCTGTGTACAGTGGGGTGTTCCTTAGAACACAAAGTCTTGCCCTAAATCACATGGAAGAGCTGAGGGGAAATCCCATGCTTTTGGACTCCAGAGCCTCAGCTCTTCATCACTAGACTCTATTGCTTCTTGCTCAATGGTGCTATTATTATAGTAGAGGTTAGATTATTGGGTACACGGTAGGTGCTCTTCTTAATCTGGAGTAAGATGTTTTAGAAGTATGAAGTGAGTCGATAAATGGATGGATGGATGAGGAATGGATGAAAGAAGACTGACTGGTCCCTGTGCTTGTACTAGAGGCCTCTCAGACTCTGGCCTAGGTGAGGGGAAAGGTCTGTTGCAGTCATAGCGTAAGACACTGCTTCTAATGTATGGTCATTGCAGGTGGCTCCTAACATCACTTACCAGTGCGTGGAGCTGAAGTTCTACAAAATCCTTCATAACATCTCTACATCAGCCAAGACACTGGACCTGAGCTTTAACCCCCTGAGGTGTTTAGGCAACCATAGCTTCTCCAGCTTCCCAGAACTGCAGGTGCTGGATTTATCCAGGTAATGAATGAGTGTTTAGACACTGCACAAGGTAAAACGTTCATTGTCTATCATTTCATTCACTTACTCATTTATTCAATAGATGTCTTAAATGCTCTAGAACTTTGGGCAAGCTACCTGCTATCTACAGTTCTCAGTTCCCCAGATAAAATCTGTGAAATGAGTAGTTAAACCAGGGAGTTTCTAAGGATAACCCTATCTTTGAATTTTCCTTTAAGTCAGGAGAGAAAATTGACTCAAACTCTTTCATCAGCAGGTATTGTGGACCACTTGCTATATGTCGAACACTCTGCTAGGAAACAAGACTACAATGATACATAATTAACCCCAGCTATCAAGGAGGGCACATCCACTCGGAAGAGTTAATAGGTTAAAATCCTGAGCATGGGGCTGGGCACATAAGAGACATTCAACAAATATCACTGATTTTGATTTTGGATTTCGAACCCGAGATAAGGGTGGCAACATACAACAGTAGGTGATGAGCTATGTGCAAACTAGGGGCAACACACTGTATTTTTCAGAAAGGGGTCTTCTTTGCACTGAACAGTCAAGACCGATTTCATGAACCGAGTAGGATTGAAATAATGTCTGGAATATTGAACGTGAAGTAGAGGATGGTGAACCAGGAAGCTACAAGTAACCCAAGGAGAAAGATGACAAGATCAAAGGGAAACGTGCTGTGGGCAGTGAACAGTGACTGAGATTTTCTCTTCTGATGCAGGGACTCTATCATTCCTTCGGGCAGGTTCAGTTATTCATTATTTGGGGAGGGGGAACTGAATCTTAAAACTAGTTAGGAACCTTATTAAAAATAGTGAACTTTGTTTAGCTAGTGGACTAGATAATGAACCATGTTCTCTATTAACAGTTTCTGAAAAAATAGAGAAGCATTTCATACATGGCTTTTTATTATGGAAAGTCCTAATAAAGACCAACAGCATAGGATGAAAATACTCTTCTAGAGTAGATAGTTCTGTATAAGAATAAGCATCTGATGTTTCATACTCCAACTTAATGATAGAGTATATCAAAGGAAACATTAGGCATTTTATTATTTTTTATTTTTTATTTTTCATTTTTCATATCAATAGATGCAGAAAAGCTCCTTTTTTTTACATTTGATTTTTTTAATTAAACTTTTTTTATTGTTGCTCAATTACGGTTATCTGCCTTTTCTCCCCATTCCTCCACCCCACCCCAGCCAAACCCACCTCCCTCCCCCACCTCCACCCTCCCCCTTGGTTTTGTCCATGTGTCCTTTATAGTAGCTCCTGAAAACCCCTCTCCCCACTATCCCCTCCCCACTCCCCTCTGGCTATTAACTTCAATGTCTCTGGTTACATTTTGTTTGCTTTTTTCTTTTGTTGATTAGGTTCCAGTTAAAGGTGAGATCATAAGGTATTTGTCCGTTACCACCTGGCTTATTTCAAGGCAGGGTGTAGTTTATAGAGCCCTGGGCAGTCCAAAGACCTGAGCTAGGTCCTCACCAACACTTCCAGCCACATGGCCTGAGGCATGTCACTTCATCTCCCTGAGTCTTAGTTTTCATATCTGTTGAGTAGAAATGATGAAACTTATCCCATAGGATTAAATGTGATAATGAATGTTAATATGCTATATATATTAAAAACCTTAATAAAGGAGACTTTGTAAGTATAAAGCATTATTATTATTATTATTATAGCATTTCACTACTTTCTAAACTTCAGCTTTCTCACTAAGAATCTTGTCAAGAACTGTACTGAGGTCAACAGACCAACCCTCCCCTTTTTAAAAATTAGTAGTTTTTTTTTTATCAAACAATGTCCCTTATAATTCATATTTGATCCATCACCTACCCAAGGAACTTCCCTCAGAGCCTTAAATATGTGCTCAGAGAGAGGCCAGCTTCCCCTCTGGCCCATAAGATGTTCTGAATTAGGACAAGGACAAATGATAGTATAGCAGATATTCTTTGCCTATTTCTATTGCTTTACAATGTTCACATACAGTAATTCAACTAATTCTCTAAGGATGCTTTGTGATGGACCAAGAAGCCATTTTTTTTTCTATAGAAACCTATCGATATATTTTTTTCTTTTTATAGACAAGGAAACTGAGGCTTGTAGAGTTTAAGTAATTTTATCTATGTGCATGTATCTTGGCTGCAGAGCAGAGATTCAAGTTCACATCTCCTGCTTCCAAGTTCAATGCTTTCTTCACCTTAGTACTCTATTTCTCTAAAGTGGTGAGCACCCTTTGATGAGACAGAGACACAGCAAGACTCTTCTAGTCTTGCCTGATGCATAGAGTGATAATATACATAAGATTGTGGGCTATGAAATCATATAACTAAAACCAACGTGAGAAACGATCATGGTTAGTTGCCTCATTTAGGAATGTGGCAGAGGGGAACAGGAGTTCCCAAGATCATGCAATATGAAAGGACAAGCAGAGACACCAGAACCCACATTTCTTGGACCTGTCTTCCCTTGTCCTTCCTACTGCACCCACTACACTCTATCCCATTACCAAGCAATAATAAAAGCTTGAACCGAAATGCTTTTATTACCCATGAGCCTCTTGAAGGGGACAGGGCAAGCAGGACCATTACAAATGTAATTCAGTTGGAACTGGAAAGGACTCATTTGCAAACTGTAACTGGCAGGCACTCGCAGTGCCAGGAAGAGTTGACCACAAGCTGGATAAAAGCTTTATCTCTTGGCCACCTCGATGAACGTTGTTTATAGCATGGCTTCCATCCCACTTGGGGTATATTCAAAATCCTTTTTCTGGTCTGAAAGCCTTGGGCCTTGTTGTAACCTCCTTTCTCCATAACCCCCATCTCACACCCCTCCCCTTTTCTCTGTACTCTGGACAAAGAAGCAGTTTCTCATGGTTCCTCCCTGTACGATGGCTGCCACCTAAGTTGGGGCTTTTGTATCTGCTGTTCTATTTGCTGTCTGTCCTTGTTAATCCCTACTCATCTTACAAATTTCAACTTAACTGTTCTCAGAGAAGCCTGCTTTGATCCCCTTTGTCTGAGTCTACCCTCTGGATGTAGCCTCTCTTAGTAGACGTTTCTCCCACAAAACTCATCCCAATCACCTGTTACTAACATTCACCTGTGATAACTACACCCTTTCATCAACACTAAGGGTATCTGTGCCATTTAGGTAGATACCTTCTTATTTCTTTGAAATTGACATTCATCGGTCATTTATTCTGCCTAAACTAACAACTATCTGTAACATCTGTACCAATCAGATGTCCGATCAGTTACCTGTGGCAGGGAATGGCTAAAATCGATCCAAGGCTATCACATACTCTATCACCCATATGTTCTTTATGTGCTCCAATTACTGATCTTTAACTGATTTCCTCCTGATGGATATGGTGTCTCTGCTTAACATGTGTACCTAGTGTGACAAAAACCAGATTGTCATTGTGGCTGGTATGATAATACCAAGGCTGTGAAGCTTCTTATTTATTCATGCCCTCACTGGTTTGTTTGATGTCTTTGCCTATCACAATCACAGGGCATGTCAAAGCTAGGTGACTGGGGCTGCTTTTCCATTTTGGACTTTCCATGCATCATAAACATATAATCTGTATCTGTTTTTCCTGCAGGTGTGAAATTGAGATGATTGCAGATAATGCTTATCAAGGCCTAAACCATCTCTCCACCTTGATATTGACGGGAAACCCTCTACGGAGTTTAGCCATGGGAGCCTTTTCTGGACTATCAAGTTTACAGACACTGGTGGCTGTGGAGACAAACCTGGCATCTCTAGAGGACTTCCCCATTGGACACCTGAAGACCTTGAAGGAGCTTAATGTGGCTCACAATCTTATCGATTCCTTCAAGTTACCTGAATACTTTTCTAACCTGACTAACCTGGAGCACTTGGACCTTTCCAATAACAACATCCAAAATATTTATCGTGGAGATGTGCAGGTTCTCCATCAAATGCCCCCATTCAAACTCTCTCTAGATCTGTCCCTCAACCCTTTAGACTTTATCCAACCAGGTGCCTTTGAAAAAATGGAGCTCCGTGAACTGACTTTGAGAAGTAATTTTAATAGTACAGATGTAATGAAAACTTGTGTTCAAGGTCTGGCTGGTTTAAAAATCAATCGGTTGGTTCTGGGAGAATTTAAAAATGAAAGGATCATACCAGAGTTTGACAAATCTGTCCTGGAGGGACTGTGCAATTTGACTACTGAAGAAGTCCGAATAGCATTCTTCGATAACTTTCCAGAGGATGACCTTGACTTTTTAAATTGTTTGGCAAATGTTTCTACAATTTCTCTGGTGAATCTGCGTTTACACAGGATCGGAGCTCCTCCTAAAGATTTCAGATGGCAAAACTTAAAGTTGGCTAATTGTCATTTGAAACAATTTCCCAGACTGGAGCTTGCCTTTCTCAAAGAGTTTGTTTTCACTGACAACAAAGGTATGTCCTTTTTTACTGATATTCGTCTACCAATCCTTGAGTTTCTAGATCTCAGTAGAAATGGCTTGAGTTTCAAGGGTTGCTGTGATCACACTGATTTTGGGACAACCAGACTGAAACACCTGGATCTGAGCTTCAATGATGTTATTACCATGGGTTCAAACTTCTTGGGCTTAGAGCAACTAGAATATCTGGATTTCCAGCATTCCAACTTGAAACAGGCCAGTGACTTTCCAGTATTCCTCTCTCTCAAAAACCTCCTTTACCTTGATATTTCTTATACTAACATGCGAGTTATCTTCCATGGAATCTTTGATGGCTTGGTCAGCCTCCAAGTCTTGAAAATGGCTGGCAATAATTTTGAGGATGACTTCCTTCCAAATATCTTCACAGACTTGACAAACTTGACCTTCCTGGACCTCTCTAATTGTCAACTAGAACGAGTGTCCCAGGAGGCATTTGGCTCACTCCCTAGACTTCGGTTGGTAAATATGAGTCACAACAACCTCTTGTCCTTGGATATGCGTCCTTATAAATATCTCCCCCTCCAGATTCTGGATTACAGTTTTAATCACATAGTGGCTGCCAAGAGTCAAGAACTACAGTATTTTCCAAGTAGCCTAGTTTCCTTAAATCTTACTCAGAATGAGTTTGCTTGTGTTTGTGAACACATGAGTTTTCTGCAGTGGGTCCGAGACCACAGGCACCTCTTGGTGGGAGCTGAGCAAATGTTGTGTGTGAAACCTTTAGAGATGCAGGGTATGTCTGTGCTCAGTTTTAGAAATGCCACCTGTCACATGAGCAAGACTATCATTAGTGTGACAGTTCTCTCTGTACTGGTGGTATCTGTGGTAGCAGTTCTGATCTATAAGTTCTATTTCCACCTGATGCTTCTGGTTGGCTGCAAAAAGTATGGCCGAGGTGAGTGCACCTATGATGCCTTTGTTATCTACTCGAGCCATGATGAGGACTGGGTGAGGAATGAGTTGGTCAAGAACTTGGAGGAGGGGGTACCCCCCTTTCAGCTCTGCCTTCACTACAGAGACTTTATTCCTGGTGTAGCCATCGCTGCCAACATCATCCAGGAAGGTTTCCACAAAAGCCGGAAGGTTATTGTGGTCGTGTCCCAGCATTTCATCCAGAGCCGGTGGTGCATCTTTGAGTATGAGATTGCCCAGACCTGGCAGTTTCTGAGCAGTCATGCCGGCATCATCTTCATTGTCCTGCAGAAGTTGGAGAAGTCCTTGCTCCGGCAGCAGGTGGAGCTGTATCGCCTTCTCAGCAGGAACACTTACCTGGAGTGGGAGGACAGTGCCCTGGGGAGGCACATCTTCTGGAGACGACTCAGAAAAGCCTTGCTGGACGGTAAATCGTGGAGCCCAGAAGGAACAGAGGATGCAGGAAGAAGCCAGCATGAAGCAACAACCTCCACCTGAGGAGCAAACACTCCTCAGGTGCTTCTTGCCTGGGTGGACCCACTACTTGTTCAGCAGCAACATGGCAGGCATTGCACTCAGGGAAGGTGACTCAGTGGTACACAAGATACACAGGCCCGCTGATCTCATGGGGTCACAGTGCAAAGGGAATAAATACTGTACTGAAATACAGAACCTCCAGGTGGATGTTTTAACCAACTCAGCTAAAGTATTCATGATAGAGAAAGTCAACTCAACTCTTACCCCACATAATTGAATTATAAACTAAGAGACTGGCCCTGGTAACAGAAGAAAAGGACGTAATTCTTCTCCTGAGCCTTTGGAATGGAAAGCACCTTATATTTTACACTGTGGCCATCTTAAAACACAGCAGTAGTGGTAGTTTCAACTAACCTGGACCTTTGCTCACCTTTCCCTTTCCCATTGAATACAATGTAAATTCTATGTAATGATGATTCAGATCCTCCCTCTACTTCGAGTCAGTTTCCTTACAAAGGTTAAAACCTTGCACCAATTTCCTCAGGAAACCCAAGTAACACATATTCACAAACATCCTGGTCAGTTTTTTTAGCATGTTCTATTTATCAACTAATAGTGCCTGATATATTTGGTTTTTATAAATGCAGTTCTCATTTTACATATCTCCCCTATAAACCTTGAACCAAGTAAGGTTGTTAGAGACATGCTGGAAATATACATTATTTAACCACTGTCTTTCAAGCAAATGTGTAAAATGCACTTTGTCACTTTGTCACTTGATGTCATTCTAAATATATTACCTACTAAGGTAAGACTGTCATAAAGGTAGCATTAAAATAATTTGGTTGAAAGTGGCACTTATTGTAATGTGGGGGAGATGTCCAACTTCCTGGTCTCATAACGAACAATTTGGGCTGCAAGAAGGGCAGGGTGGCCGCTGGAGCTCAGCACTGCTTGACGACCCCAGGAAAACGTGTGCTGATGCAGCCAGGGTGACCGACCACATGACAAGAGCTGAAGCCAAGGTTTCTTCTGCATCCAATGAGTATTGCTTAATGAGACAGTGAATCCCTCAGGGGACTGTGAGATGACTCAAGGTGGGAGCACACACTGTTCTTCCTGTTGGGTGTCACTTTGTGACCGCATTTACGAAACGGTAGATATTCTCATCGAGAGAATGTGTTCCTGGGATTAAGATGGGTCATGGTGAGGCGAGTTCTCAGAAAAGCACACTTTCTCGGCTTTCCCAGAATGGTGCATTAGAAGAAAGCAATGAGGATGTTTGGAAAATACAGTCGTCAAACCTGGAAATAAGGCCGCATGCAGGACTGTGTTTGTGACCGAGTGTTTCAGAATGTATACTTTGGTCTGAGCAAGGCTGGAGTTGCTGAACACACCTGGGTGAGTTTCTAGGCCTTAATGTGCTAGTGGGAGTAGGTGCATGTGTTTGTGCACATGCCCCCACGTGTTCTTGGCTGTGTCTGTGTGTACGAAGAGGATGTGTGTCTGTGTGATCGTGTCCACACGGACAAGAATGCTTGTAGTGCAAGGGGGACGTGCACATTGATGTGGCGGTGTACAGCTGTTTGTGTTCTGTATTCTTGTGTTTGTACGTGATTGCTTAAACACAGGAGCCAGCGTTAGATTCTGAGTAGCTCGGACGCCTGTCTTTGTGTATGTCCAGGCCATATGTGAAGTGTGCTCAGGCTCATATCTGAGTGTATGTCTGCATATGTGTTTTAGTTTAAGCAAATATGTAAGACTCCAAGGAGGAAAATCAAAATACAACTGGGGTGGTTCTGGTATACAGGCCTCTTTCCCATAAGCCCCTTCTCCCAGATGGGAATTCTGAAAACTGAGAGTGAAGTTAGATGAGAAAGGAAAGAAATGATATGACAGAAGCAGAAGGGGAAGAAAGAGGAAAGGTAGGCCCAGGGTCAGGCTTTTGAATTCATTTAAATTCTCTGGATTAGAGAGACATGCAGGGTGGAATAGAGAAATTAAAATAATTAGAAAGCCTTAAATGTGTATAATACCCTACAAAGTAGAACACATTGACACAGTTATAAACACATTTGAATCTCTTGTTATCCAGGTGAAGTAGCAGACTAAGAAGCAATTTCCCCATTTTACTGATGGGAAACCTGATGTTCAAGGGAGTAAATGCATTGTCAGTAGGCCACAGAGTAAACGAGTGGCTGGGCCTGCACGTGGGCCTCTGGGCTCCTCGGGGCAGCGCAGTTTCCACTACACCTTGCTGCTTCACGCTTAACGCTGACAAGTGAGAAGTGAAACCCTGGCCTTCTCTGTGTGCTTGACACTTGTCAAGTGATTTTCACTGAAACCATGAATCATTAGGCAAATGCATATGTGTACATATTATATATACTGTACGATTTATTTATAACACATTTCTTTCCATGAAGGACATGAACTGATTCAACCGTAGTATACATGAACAATAAGTTTAATAAATAATAACTCAAAAATCTGGGTGAAGAGCAAAAAGAGGAAAGAAAGACACAAGAGTAAGCCTTAGCATACTGTTTCCCATCCAAACTCCAGAGAGATAGTTTTAAACAGTGTGGCTTTTGGAGAAAGCCAAAACTCACACTTACTATTTCCCATGCATGCCTTGGGCTTCCCTTCTCTGAAAATCTACTTAACTTAAATATACAAAGAGGGTACACTATTACTCTGTAAAGCTGTTATAAGTATTTAAAATAATATATGTTTAATATAAGGTACACAATTTGTATGGGTGAGGGATTCTCTGGGACTTTATAAAGAGGACATAAAGAAAAATACTAAGTGGTCTTTCCAATAACAGCATTTTAGCAATTGCTAACAGTTTTCCCAACCTGTGGGAACACAGGGGGCCTGAGACTGTAATCAGACAGTTTCTTTCTGACTTTGCCTACACCCCTGGGGTTGTCAGAACCCCAGCCTCCTTCGGGACTCTATAGCCTTTCTAGAAATAACCAACAGGATTCTAGAGGGTCTTACAGGAACCTACAGGAATCCTCACAAGAATGGTAGAGCTCTGTGAGGACAGAGAGCCTGTCTGTTCATCCTTTGCTTTCCCAGCCCTAAGCTTGATGGCCTGTGGTCAGCATCTGTTTGTTTGAAGAAGTGATGAGTTAATGAAGAACCATCTCTATAGGGAATGCTATCTTCTGTGCTTCCCAGACAAGGCCCTCAACTCCTACACTACTGTAGTTTTGGGGCTCTCAACTTCCTCTGCTGTCCCTAATTTCTGTTGTTATCTACTATTTTCTCGGTCACTTCTTCCATGTGGTTCCTTAACTCTATTTATTTCAAAAGTTACATTGTAAAAGTGGAGAATAGGACTTCCCTTATAATAGTTATCTTTAATGATTATTTTTACGTCCTCTTCTCATGCTTTATGTAGGCCATCTAATGTAAATGCCCACACCATGCCTATGAGATGGGCACTAGTAATATCAGTGTTGTTATCCCCTTGGAAACTGGGGTCTGGAACTCTAAGTAACCTATTCAAAGTCACACAGGTAGTAAATTTCACAGCTTGCATTTAAACCCAGTATCTGATATTAAAGGCCAACTAACTATGTCAGATGGTTTCTGTAATGCCTTTCTCCTATTTCATATACAGATTGGAATGGCACTACTCGGTAGTTTTATTTTCTCATTGTTATAGCCAGGGTTCAACACTAGAACCAGGTGTGATGGTTAAACTGAAGGATGGGTGTCAGGCTGAAGGATGAGCTATAAGAGGCATCAGGTACTTGAAACCAACCGTTTTCTCCAACAACAATGGACTAAGCCTCTCCTACTTCAACTCTCTTTTCTGATGGAGTAAATTCTTTCCCATGAGGCTCCAGTGCCAACAGGTCCATCCAGATAGACCCAGCTCTTTTCTGCATTTATAGCAATGACTCACTATTTTAATCTGTGATTAATTAATTTGTTAAAATTAGATCAATACAAACCTTGTTAAAATAGCAATGACATATTTCACAGATTTAGAACAAACATTTCAAAAATTTATATGGAACCATAAACGACCCTGAATAGCCACAGCAATTCTGAGAAAGAAGAACATAGTAAGAGGTATCACAATGCCTGATATCAAACTATATTACAGGGCCGCAATGATCAAAACAGTCTGGCACTGGCATAAGAACAGACACATAGATCAATGGAACAGAATAGAGAGCCCAGAAATAAACCCAAGTCTCTATGGTCAATTTATATTTGACAAAGGGACAGGAGCATAAAATGGAGTAAAAATAGTGTTTTCTACAAATGGTATTGGAAGATCTGGACAGCTACATACAAAAAAATGAAACTCGACCACCAACTTACACCATACACAAAAATAAACTCAAGATGGATGAAAGACTTAAATATAAGTCACAATACCATAAAAGTCCTAGAGGAGAACATAGGCAGGAAAATCTCAGATAATCCACGCAGCAATATTTCCACTGATATGTCCCTTAGAGCGAGGGACATAAAGGAAAGAATAAACAAATCGGACATCATCAAAAAAGCTTCTGCACATCTAAAGAAAACAGTAGTAAAATGAAAAGGGAACCAACCATATGGGAAAATATATTTGCCAATGATACCTTGGACAAGGGCCTGATCTCCAAAATATATAAAAAACTCACAGGACTCCATTCCAGGGAGACAAACAACCCAATTAAAAAATGGGCAAAGGACCTGAACAGACACTTCTCCAAGGAGGACATACAGAGGGCCCAGAGACATATGAAAAGATGCTCAGCATCACTAGCCATCAGAGAGATGCAAATTAAAACCACAATGAGGTACCACTTCACACTGGTCAATGGCCATCATTGACAAATCAACAAACAATAAGTGCTGGCAAGGTTGTGGAGAAAAGAGAACCCTAGTACACTGTTGGTGGTAATGCAGACTGGTACAGCCACTGTGGAAAACAGTATGGAATTTCCTCAGAAAACTAAAAATGGAACCGCCTTTTGACCCAGCAATTCCATTCCTGAGAGTATACCCTAAGAATACTAAAACACCAATCCAAAAGAACCTATGTACCCCAATGTTCATGGTAGTACAATTTACAATCACAATAGCCAAGTGCTGGAAGCAACCTAAGTGCCCATCAGTAAATGAATGGATCAAAAAGCTATGGTACATTTACACAATGGAATACTATGCAGCAGAAAGAAAGGAGCTCCTACTCTTCATGACAGCATGGATGGACCTGGAGAGCATTATGCTAAGTGAAATAAGCCAGGTGGTAAAAGACAAATACCATATGATCTCACCTATAAGTGGAATCTAATCAACAAAACAAACAAGCAAGCAAAGTATAACCAGAGACATTGAAATAAAGAACAAACTGATAGTAACCAGAGGGTAGGTGGGAGGGGATAATGAGGGGGAAAGGGTGAAGGGTCACATCAAGGAACATGTATAAAGGACCTATGGACAAAGCCAAAGGGGGGTAGGATTGAGGGTGGGAGGTGGGGGTGGCTGGGGTGTGGGGAAAATGGGGACACCTATACTTGAACAACAATTTTAAAAAAAGAAGAAAAAATTAGATTGGTGAGTATTGGTAGCTCTGCCATTTTTCAGATGAAGAAACTGAGGGGCAAAGAGTAAAATCCCCAATTGGAAGAGAGAGAATTAGGATGTGAAGCCAAGTTGGCCTGATTCCCAGGGCTGTGTTCTTTGCACCACAATAACAGCTGCCTTGGTGTCCTGGCTGTTCTACCAGGGGTAGTCAGAGAAGTGACTGGAAAATAATCTAAACAAGGTCAGTAACTCCCATGCCATTTAGAAATTGAAGGTTTAAAAAGCAATGTCTGCTATTCTCCTTGATTTCTACAGAAATAGAGATGATACCTCCCTGCGACAGTGCTAAGTGACAATTCTGAGTGTAAATGGGCTTTTTGGCACAAATTGTCCTGTCCTAATAGTCTTGATTATAATTATAAAATAATGGGTTCTGAAAGGCGGCAAGCAGTTCTGGGAATGGCAATAAGGGTTTGGAAACGACATGTTGTTTATGCGAGAAGTGTTTTGTTGAGCATTAAACCCACGTTTAGGAGAAGGGAATGTGTTGTATGCTCTTAAGAAACTATCGCACTATATAATTAAATCAAAACCAGTCAGCTGCCAATTTGAGCTCTTGTCTCTCACTAACAACACCCCATCTCCCCTGAGCCGGGCAAGACAGGACTGACCTAAAATAACCCAGCCTGGTTATTACTCCCTGCTCCTGAGAACTTTCTCCCTCCATCTTCCCAGGGCCCTGCTAGGAGACACAGGCACAGGGCCCAAGTTCTTTCTGAGACTCAGTCTAATCTTTCCTTATAACTCTTTCTTGGTGGTCTTCCCACCTTCACAGAAAGGAATGAATAGTCTTCCTATTCAAGGGATTTCCTGGGAGGCAGTTTATAGAAAAAAAAAAGGAGTTAAAAAAAGAATTATGTGACACAATTTGAGAGGCTCTGAACTTCTCACAAAATCCCCAGAGAAACTGTCTCTAACGTCATTTCTTAGATGGGTAACAAGTCTCTCTCCAAAGGTTAGAGAGTCATCTCTGTTTCAAGATCCTGAAGTAACTGCCTAATTTCTCTCTCTCTCTCTCTCATATATTCTATCTTCTTCTAGCCTCTTCCCTCAACCTTCATTTGTACTCAGTCTATTTTTACCAAGGACTTCAGGCAGCTTACATTTGAGATGGTTTCAATAAAACCATTAAAGGTGGAAATAATATATCATGGTGATAAAGCTTACCAACTCTAACTTTTTAAAAAGTGCTGGCTTAAGAATCACTTGAGGACTTTAATTATACTGTATATGTCTGTCTATTTTTAAGATAAGTTTATGATCCTTATTTTTGGAAATTCTGATTCAGAGTCAAAGGTTGAGTTTAAGGAATTTGTATTTTAAAATATTCCCCAAGTCACTTCAATGCACAGACAGACCTGGGAATGACAGTTATAATAGAAAATGGAGGATAATACCCCACATTTGTCATGGTTACTAGTTTTGTCCTTGAGACTTATTGCTAAGATTCATGACAGACAAGACAAGGTCAACAGAATGGAATAGATAATCCTTATTGGTAAAGGAATGAAGACCCTCCCATTGGTCAGATAATTTCTCTTTCTTTCACACTGTAAATTGCTTCTCAATCCCACTAGTTTAGACTCATTGGAATACCAGAGCTGGCCTGTGTGATTCGGAGCTTACAACATCCATTTAGATGTTGTGGCCATGGCAATTGTTTAGGTCTCCTAGTTCCTCCTAAGTGTGTTGCCAATTTCCCTTCTTCATGCTCCAGGATAGCTGAGACCTAGCACCAGCTTATACCAGGGAAATGTCCTGGTCTGCCCTGGACTCCCTGTGAGGCATCTGTTGCCAATTTTATATCTCCGATTTTCCATTTCAAAATAAAACCGGTCTGCTTCTCTTTCGCAAACTGATTATTCAGCTCGCCATTGACGATCGAGATTCCAATAATGGTTTTCTCTGGGAAACACCCGCATCTCCTGTGCGAAGACGTCCTTGTCAGTCTCTTCCCAGGGAACTGTTTCTTAATATTGCCAGGGGGAGTTGGGGCAGTGAGCATTTAAAGTTGATATTCCTTAGCTCTGACCTCTAAGTTTGATGGGTCTTCTGGAGGTGTCTACTGCTCCCCAGTGGGAAACCCTAGAAACTTCCTACCTGCAAAAAACACCCTTGAATGGCAGGGGATGAATCTAGCTGTTCTGCTCACTGCTGGGTCCTGCTCAGTCCTTTGTACACATCATCATTGGTTGGATGGGCTGTGGTCTCAGTGTCTTGCCCAGGTTGGAGAACTGAGCATCACAGTTACTGAGCATGCACAGATTCTGAGCATCACAGAATATTAGCTGCTGAGGTCAGGTGAGTGAGCAGAGGAGGTGGCAATGTGGTTCAGGTCTTCTCTCTGGACTCAAGTCTCTTACTGAAAAATGGGACACTTGGGCTGCATTGGCATTTCCCAAAATGTGGTATGTTGGTAAATGAGATGATCTATGTGGCTAACAGATGAGTATATTAACTTTCATAATTATGTATATATTTTATGGTTAATTTCGATTAATAATAGGTTTTATGAATCAAAAGGAATATGATTCCTTAAAATATGTATTTAGGTTTAAAATGTGGGCTTTTAAAAAAACAGGAAACAAAATAAGTAATATAAGAAGTATGCAGATGGTAAAACAGGTTTCAAAGTGCCGTGAGAAAAGGTTGCCTATTGGAAAGCAATAGATCAAAGAGCCACTGAGGGTCAGTCAGGCAAGCTCCGACAGTCCAGCGTATCTACCTCTCCAGGACTATTTCCTTATCTATAAGTGTCCTTCTTGGCAACTGTAGTCTGTGACTAGAGGTGTAACTCTACCATACAGGTATTCCACCATCCTTAACATGCGGTTCTAGCATTTAAAAACTCCTGATACTGTATGAAAATATGACCCCATAATTTAGAAGTGGTTATTCATGCATTCATGCATAATTGCCCCAGTTCTCCCTCATTTCTGGAAAAGATTCAGCCATCAACCAAATTGAATGGTAGGCGAAAGACTATGAAAGAAGGGGTTAAGATAATTGGATGGTGAAATGGCCACACCACTCTCAGTTTAGTCCCTTGACCTCTTGTCCCTTGATCTCTGTGTCTTTGGTCAGGGGTGAATGGTTTAGGGAGTCACTTCAATGACAGCTAGGAGAATCAAATGGAACAGAGGATTCAGCAAAATTTACAAAAGTGCTATTTACATAAATGGGAGAAATTACTATGTACTGGATTTAAAATTACTTGAAGGAAGGGCCCCTCTTCTGTTCAACTATATAATCCCAAGAATGCCTCCCATTTTGCCTCCACATTTAAAAATGTAAAATTAATGTAAAAGATGACTTTTACATTAATCCATATTAATGTAAAAGTCATCTATATGTCATCTGTATAAGCCTCCTATATCCCAGTAATGTGTTACCTGGCTAATTTGAACTATCTTAAGGAGAAAACTACAGCGTGTCTACATTCAAGCACTTTCTTACTCTATAATGCTTGCAATTACTCTTCTTCTTTCCCACACTTCATATTTAAAGTGGTATCTCAGAGGCTTCTGAATAATTCACTATGGAGGCACCATTCAAGCCTAGTTGCCTCTTGACATCTGTGAATTCTTGCCAGTTGAGAGTGAATACTCTGCATAAATTTCACAATTGGTGATCGGTAATAGCAGAGACCTCTGCTTCCTCCTTCCTTCCTGCTTTCTTTCTTAAAATGCCATCTGCAGTGATCCCTTCTATCACTGTGAGGCTGCTATCATCCCTTATCCATATGCCACTGCAAACAGCTACCAAAGACATACTCAGTGGCCAGGCTGCCAGACCTCCAGGCACTTCCCTTCTCAAGCGGCAGGGTCAAGCGCCCCCTTCCTGAGCTGTGGCATCTGCCTCTAAATCATTCTTTCTCCTTCGCCTGCTGCAGGGCCCTGTCTTTGCCCTTCACCCTCTTCTGGCTCCTGACACAGTTTTGAAGTATACTCGTCCAATTATCCGGGGTTCCATTCTGGTGCCATTCTAACCTGTCTAAATGTCACTGCAATCTTCCCTTCTTTTGCACTTTCTTATTGGCACTACACTGGTCCTTGCTTAGGCTGCTGTGGCCTCGTTTCTGCCTTGAACTGTCAGTATTCCACCATCCTTATTTTTTTATGTTCTTTCTCACTTTGCTCTTTTCCTTCCCTTCTTACCTGTAAACTCCATTAACTGCTTCTGCATGTGACAATGCTGATTGCATTCCTCAAAGAATGTGCCTTTTCTTCTAATGTATTGGAAAGAACACAAGCTTGGGAATCAGACAGATCTGTGTTCTGATGCGAAGTTTTATAGTACCTGTCTTGTTTGCCTCGGCTGTAAAATGAGGACACCAATGTCTGAGTCTCAGATTGTTGGCAGTTTAATTAGTTGAAGTAAAGCTCCGGCCTTACTTTTTCCCCTTGTAAGTTTTCATCATTGTAATCCTTCTTCCATCCCACATTTATGGAAAAGCTACCCTGTTTTGAGCACACTGTATGATACATGAGGTTGCAAACATACATAACAAAGATACACTCCCAGATTCAATTTGGTGAGGGATGTGTGTCAACAAATAATTGGCGCACATACACACACACACACACAGAGTTATGTCAACATGGGATGGGGTTTGTTCTGCCCAGAAGCAGTCAAGGAAGGCTTTACAGATGAGGTGCTATTTGAGCTGGAAAATTAAAAGAATATTTCTGCAGGTGGACTGTGGTGGAGTATGAGGAAGAGGAATTCTTAGACAAGAGAGTGGCATGAATATAAAGCATAAGTCTGGGAAACCGTGGGCAGAAGAGTGTGCTCATAGCACAGGGTATAAAAAGAGACAATATAGGAGAAATAGCTATATCCCAGGAGTTAATTGGCATCAGTTGACCTTGGCAAAGTCATTTATCAAAACTGTCTCTGTTGGATCAACTTTCAGTTAAGAATCACATATTTAATGAGTTAATAGAAGTAAAGTGCAAGGCATTTAGCGATCACTCAATCATCTCTTTTGTTAAGAGATGGGGAGGATACAGTCAGAATAAAAGCCCAGGTAACTTTTTTTTAAATTTAAATTTAATTTTTATTGTCCTTTTCCCCATTATCATTTAGTCCCTTTATACCCCTCTCCCCCCAGCAACTACTACACTGTTGTCCATGTCCATGAGTTCTTTTTCCTTTTTGCTCAATCCCTCTACCCCCTAACCTCCCCTCCCAATAGCTATTGTCTGCTCTCCATCTATGAGTCTGTCCCCATTTTCTTCGTTCGTTCAGTTTGTTCATCAGATTCCACATGAGTGAAATAATATGGCATTTCTCTGCTGGTTTCTTTCCTTAGCATAACCTTCTCCAGGTCCATCCCTACTGTTGCAAAGGGTAAAATTTTCTTCTTTTTTATGGCCAAGCAGTATTCCACTGTGTAAATGTCCTATAGCTGTTTCATCTATTGACGGACACTTGGGCTGCTCCCATATCTTGGTGATTGTAAATAACACTGCAATGAACATAAGGGTGCTTATGTTCTTTTGAATTAGTGTTTTGGGTTCCTTCAGATATATTTCCAGAAATGGGATTGCTGGTTCAAAAGGCAGGTCCATTTTTAATTTTTTGTATCTCCGTACTGCTTTCCACAGTGGCTTCACCAGTCTGCATTCCTACTAACAGCGCAAAATGGTTCCCCTTTCTCCCCAACCTTGCCAGCACCTTTTGTTTGTTAATTTATTGATGATATCCATTTTGACAGGTGTGAGATGGTATCTCATTGTGGTTCTGATTTGCATTTCTCTGATGATTAGTGACATTAGCATCTTTTCATATGTCTATTGGCCATTTGTAAGTCCTCTTTGGAGAAGTGTCTGTTTAGGTCCTTTGCCCATTTTTTAATTGGGTTGTTTATTTTTTTTGGTGTTGAGTTTTGTAAGTACTTTATCGATTTTGGATATTAACCCCTTATCAGATGTATTGGCGAATATGTTCTTCCATTCTGTGGGTTGTCTTTTTACTTTGTTGATATTTTCCTTTGCTGTGCAAAGACTTTTTAGTTTGATGTAGTTCATTTTTTAAACTTTTTCTTTTGTTTCCTTTGGCTGTGGAGATATATCTGATAAAAAATTTCTATGAGCACTATCTGAGATTTCGCTGCCTATGTTTTCTTCTAGGATTTTTATGGTTTCAGGTCTAACATTTAAGTCTGATTCATTTTGAATTTATTCTTGTGTGTGGTGTAAGAAAGTGGTCTAGTTTCATTTTTCTGCATGTATTTGTACAATTTTCCCAACACTATTTATTGAATAAACTCTCTTTAGCCCTTTTTATATGCTTCCTTCCTCTGTCAAATATTAATTGACTATAAAGGAGTGGGTTTATTTCTGGGCTCTTTATTCTGTTCCATTGATCTATGTGTCTGTTTTTATGCCAGTTCCAGGCCATTTGATTACTATGGCCTTGTAGTATAGTTTGATAGTAGGTAACATGATTCCTCCAACTTTGTTCTTCTTTCTCAGGATTGCTGTTGCAATGAAGAGCCTTTTGTGGTTCCATATAAATTTTTGAAACATTTGTTCTAGTTCTGTGAAATACGTCATTGGAATCTTTATAGGAAATGTGTTGAATCCATAGATTGCTTTGGGTAGCATGGACATTTTAATGATGTTAATTCTTCCTATCTATGAATACAGTATGTGCTTCCACTTATTAGTATCTTCTTCAATTTCTTTCTGCAGTGCCTTGTAATTGTCAGAGTACAGGTCTTTTATATCCTTGGTGAGGTTTATTCCTAGGCATTTTATTCTTTTTGAAGCAATTGTGAACGGGATTGTTTTCTTAATTTCCCTTTCTCATAGTTCATTATTGGTATATACAAATGCAACAGATTTCTGGATATTAATTTTGTATCCTACTTTGCTGAATTCATTTATCAGTTATAATAGTTTCTTGGTGAAGTCTTTGGGGTTTTCTATTTACAGTATCATGTCATCTGCAAATACAGTTTTACTTTTTCCTTTTCAATTTGGATGGTTTTTATTTCTTCCTCTTGTCTGATTGCTGTGGCTAGGTCTTCTAGCACTATGTTGAATAAGAAAGGTGAAAGCAGACATCCCTGTCTTGTGCCTGATCTTAAGGGGAATGCTTGTAATTTTTGCCAGTTGAGAATGATGCTGGCAGTGGGTTTGTCATATATGGCCTTTATTATGTTGAAGTATGTTCCCTCTATTCCCACTTTGCTGAGGGTTTTTTTTTTTTTTTTACCATAAATGGGTGTTGGATTTTATCAAAAGCTTTTTCTGCACTTATGATATGATCATGTGGTTTTTATCCTTCATTTTGTTTATGTGGTAAATTACATTTATTGATTGGTGAATATTATACCACCCTCACATTCCCAGAATAAATCCCACTTGATCTTCATATATGATCTTTTTGAGGCCTTGCTGTATTCGTGTTGCTAATATTTTGTTGAGGATTTTAGCATCTATGTTCATCAGGGATATCGACCTAAAATTTTCTTTTTTTGTAGTGTCTTTATCTGGTTTTGGGATTAGGATAATGCTGGCCTCATAAAATGAGTTTGGGGGCCTTCCCTCTTTTTGAATTTTATGAAATGGCTTCAGAAGGAGAAATGTTAGTTCTTCTTGGAATGTTTAATAAAATACAACTGTGAAGCCGTCCAGTCCAGAGCATTTGTTTGCTGGGAGTTTTTTGATTACTGCTTCAAATTCATTAGGTGTAATCGTCTATTCAGATTCTCTGATACTTCCTGACTTATTTTTGGGAGATTGTACGATCCTGGGAATTTATCCATTTTATCCAGGTTGTCCAGTTTGTTGGCATATAATTGTTCATAGTATTTTCTTACAACCCTTTGCATTTCTTAGGTGTCAGTTATTTCTCCTCTTTCATTTCTGATTTTATTTATTTGAGTCCCTTCTCTGTTTTTTCTTGATGAGTCTCATTAGAAGTCTGTCAATCTTGTTTATCTTTTCAAAGAACAAGCTCTTGGATTCATTGATATTTTGTATCTTTTTTAGACTCTGTATCATTTATTCTGCTCTGATCTTAATTATTTCCTTCCTTCTGTTCACTTTGGGCTTTGTTTGTTGTTCCTTTTCAAGTTCCTTGAAGTGTGAAGTTAGATTGTTTATTTGAACTTTCTCTTGTCTTTTGTTTTTGTTTTGTTTTGTTTTGCAATAGGCCTCTAATGCTATGAATTTCCCTCTTAGGCTTGGTTCCCAGTGTCCCACAGATTTTGGATTGTTGTGTCCTTATTTTCTTTTGTTTCAGGATATATTTTGACTTCTTCCTTGATCTCATTGTTGGCCCATTCATTGTTTAATAACATTATTTAGCTTCCATGTCTTTGTGTGTTTTTCAGTGTTCTTGTGATTGATTTCTAGTTTCATAGCATTGTGGTCAGAGAAGATACTTGATATGATTTTAATCTTCTTAAATTTATTGAGACTTATTTTGTGTCCCAACATATGGTCTGTTCTAGAAAACGTTCCATATGCACTTGAAAAATATGTATATTCTGCTGCTTTGGAATGAGATACCCTGAAGATATCAATTAAAGCCATTTGATCCAGTGTGTCATTTAAGGCTGCTGTCTCCTTGTTGATTAAGGCTGCTGTCTGCTTGGAAGATTTATCTATTGAAGTCAATGGGGTGTTAAAATCCCCATCTATGGCTGTATTTCTGTCAGTCTCCTTTTATGTCCATCAAGATTTGCTTTACATATTAGGTGCTCCTATGTTGGGTGTATAAATGTTTACTAGGGTTATACTCTCTTGTTGGATTGTTCCCTTTATCATTATGTAGTGTCTTTCTTTGTCTCTTATTATAGCCTTGGTTTTAAAGTCTATTTTGTTGGAAATAAGTACTGCTACCCTAGCTTTTTTTCTTTTCCATTTGTATGAAATATCTTTTCCAACCCTTTACTTTTAGTCTGTGTGTATCTTTTGATCTGAGATAGGTCTCTTGGAGGCAGCAGATATATGGGTCTTGTTCTTTTATCCAGTTAGCTACCTTATGTCTTTTGATCAGAGCATTTATGCCATTTACTTTTAAGGTGATTATTGATAGATACCTGTGTAGTGACATTTTATTGTTGGACTATATTACTCTGTTGTTTTTTTTTTTGTTGTTGTTGTTGTTCTTTCTCTTTTTCTTCTTCTTCTTCTAAAAGCAAGTCCTTTAACATTTGTTGCAGTGCTGGTTTGCTGCTAACAAACTCCTTTAGCATTTTCCTGTCTGGTAAGCTCCTTATTTCTCCCTCAATTTTAAATGATAACCTGGCTGGGTAAAGTAGCCTTCATTGTAGGTGCATGCTTTTCATTGACTTGAATATTTTACTCCACTCCCTTCTGGCCTGAAATGTTTCTACTGAGTAATCATATGACAGTCTATTTGTCACTCCTTTGTAGGTAACTACCTGCTTTTTCTTGCAGCTTTTAGGATTCTCTCCTTGTCTTTAAGCCTTGTCATTTTAATTATGATGTGTCTTGGTGTAAGCCTCTTTGGGTCCAACTTGTTTGGAGTTTCCTGTACTTGTGTGGCTTTTCCTTCACCAGATTAGGGAAGTTTTTGGTCTTTTCTTCAAATATGTTCTTCAAATCCCTTGCTCACTCCCCTCTCCTTCTGGTACTCCCATGATGCATGTGCTGTTACATTTCATGTTGTCCAAAATGTTTCTTAAGCCCTCCTCATTTTTTTTAATTCTTTTTTTCTTTTTGCTGCTCTGCCTGGGTGTTTTTATCTGTCTTGTCTTCCAAAACACTGATTCTAACCTACTGTTTGTTCCTTCCAGTATATTATTTATCTCATATATTGCACTCTTTATTTCTGACTGGTCCTTTTTATGGTTTCTATGTATTTTTCATGCTGTTAAGTATCCCTATAATCATTAGTCTAAACTCTCTATCTGATAAATAGCTTGCCTCCATTTCATCTTGTTCTTCTAAAGAATTCTCTTGTTCTTTCACTTGGGATCCATTTCTTTGTCTTCCCATTTTTGCTGCTTTGAATTTTCTTTTTTGCCTCACATGTTAAACTAATCAGCTACTAAAACTAATCAGTTGCTAATATAATCAAGTTGTTATCAGCAGCAGGACTTAAGCATCACAGGGTGGGGCAGAGTAATTCCTGTGGGGGTTGGTGCTCTTGCTTCCCCTCAGGCTGATGCCACTTGGAGGGGTTTGCTCTGCCTGAGAGAGATGGTTCCTGCAGTTTGGGAAATGACTCAGCACTGGGATCCTGATAGCTGTTCCTTCAGTTCTCTTCCCAGAGCCAGCAGCCCCAGACTCTCCTCAAGCATCTCTACTCCACTCTGCCTTCCCTCTGCTGGTGCCCAGAGTAAGTGGCTGCAAATGAAATTTTGTGCAATGGCCCTTTAAGAGGCTCTCTGTATCTCCAGCTATCTTTCCCTAGCAGACAGAAACCTTGCTGCTTTTCACAGCTGGATGTTATCAGAGTTTCTTTCCGCTTCTGGTGCTGTAGGCTGGGAAGCCCAGCTTGGGGTTTAGACCAGACACTTCTCAGGGGAAACCTCTGGCCACTGAACTATCCCTCTGGATCTTCAGTGGCCACTCATGGGAACTCAGCTGGCCCTCTCATGCTTGTTTCGCACTCCCTACCAATCACGTTGTGGTGAAGTGATTTCTTCCATCTGTCTGTGGTTATAAGGCTTCTCTCCAGATAGTGTTCAGTTGGATATTCTGGATGATTTCTCTACAATTTTGTAGTAATTCCAAGTTGGTCCTGGGAGAAGGTTTGTGTAGCTTCCATTTACTCTTTCGCCATCTTGGATCGACCCCAGGTAATTTTGCTGTACAGGGTTATGCATGTAGCCCAGGATGGCTATGAATGTGGCCCAACACAATATCATAAATTTACTTCAAACAACATGAGATTTTTTTTTGTTATTACATGTCACAATGTATTTCATGTGTGGCCCAAGACAACTCTTCTTCTTCCAGTGTGGCCTAGAGATGTCAAAAGGTTGGACACCCCTACTTAAGACCACTGGATTGTGGCACCGTAAGGGGGACTTAAAAGGTCCAAGTCCTCATCCTCATATTGCTATGAACTTGCTATTATGCTGGGGAAGTTAGAACTCAAACTTGGAGTAATGTGACTTGTTATTTGTTTTGCTTTTAAAACTTTCTGGGAATTGAGGTGACCCCACCCTCCCTTTCAAGAAACAGGGAGGCATTCTGGGATGTTACGACATCAGGGATGGCGAGTCACCCTGGTGGGGGGGATGTGTCACTGACTGTAGAACTGCTGTCAGTGGCATAACAGGGTTATGTAATTTCTCCTTCCCCTATTATTATGCCAAAGTGTCAAAAATTCATGACAGGGCAGTTTTGCTTTCCTGGAGTAGACATTTCAGTTAAATAGAATCCATCACCTAGAAATTAGCAGCTATAGAGACAGCAGCCAGAGGGCATTTATAGAATGCAAAGTTTTATAGCAGATGATGAAAGGCACACAGAGAAAAGACAACTGCCTCCTGCCCTCAAGGGGATGCCAGTTAAGTGGTAGAGACAGAATGTGAAGCACCAGAAAAACGCATCTTCGGAAGAACTCTGTATGACGGGCACACTGGTTTGGCAGACTCAGGCCTGGGCTCCCCTGTGTCTCTCAGCTAGCCTCCTGTTATGCCCAGAGTCACAGCGTCAGTGAGAGGCCTGACCGGGATTCGAGCCAGATCGGACTGTCCCCAGGGCACACTGCTGCTGTGTATAAACAAGGCACCACTGGAGTAGTGGTGGTAGCAGCAGTAGTGAAATGCTATGAACACTACTGTTGTCAATAATAGGAAAGGGCAGAGACGGAGGAAAGAGGGTAGGGAAACAGGACGGGATTAACTGGAGCTGCTCCCCTTAACTCTGTTTTATTTCTGGAGTTTCTCATTAAGCATTTAGCTCTTGTGGTCAGTGTGTGTGAGTGTGTGTGTGTGTGTGTGTGTGTGTGTGTGTGTGTGTGGTAATTTCAGAAGCTTTCGGTCAACATTCTATATCCAATGTAGAACTTCCTTTTATTACCATAAGACACTAAGAATAAAACCTATACTAATGAAAAAATATTAATTCCACTGATACTACACAAAGGAGTCTTTGAGCTATGCTGCACCGATCATCCCATTTAATGCACCCTAAAACACTGGGAGGTAGGTGTCATCATCGCCACTGGCAGAGAAGGAAACTGATGCTTAGGGAGACTGCACTGATTCTTTCAAGTTCCTCTGCTAGTAAACTTCAGTTAGTGAGATAGATGTAAGGCTGGAACCCCTGTGTGTCTGATTCCCAAGGCTGGGATCCCACATTTTGCCCTCAAATATCTTTTGCACATGATTGTTCAGATTATGCTCGACTCCAACAATAGGTCTGATTACTCCCCCAAGGGTTTCATTTTACTGCTCGACAGCTCTGTTGACAGATAGATAGAAATATTTAAATGTAGCCCAAATCAGCCAAAAATGCGTGAGAGTTGGTCCATCATTTTTACGTGTGATATGGAAGAAGCATTGAGAGTTGTTGCTTCATAGGTGTTTGGTTGGGAAATAAAGGCTTATCCAGAAGGGCAACTAGAGCCAGATGCTGCCCTTTACTCATCAGGAGCTCCGGGCCAGGCTGCAGCAGAAAGCCTGTGTTCTGGGGAAGGGGCACTATTCTGGGAGGAGCCTCCTGCAGAGGCTTTTTCTTTTTCTAGCTTGGCTATTCGACCCTCCGCAGGCACTGACTGAGCTTCTGGGAGGTAGGAAATGCTAAATGAAAGCACACCGAAGTTCCTTCCTCTGTGTTCATCTGTGGGAGTGTAGTTCCATGGGAGTGTAGTTCATCTGTGCTGTTCACCACTTTCTCTCTAATGCACTGGATGTGATGTAATGTGTTTACATGAAACGGGGTGAGGCACGTAAGACACTCAGCATAATGCCTGGCACATGGTTCCTGCATGGACAGCTTTAGTAACTAGCTGTGGAGCAAATGCTGAGTGGGGCACCAGGAAGAAGTAGAATGCTGTTCTGACAGGCCTGGAAGCTGGAGGGGACAACTGAGAATCCCCATCTGCTAGCCTTTTTGTCCTATACAGCCTGGTGGGTAAAAGAGACATAATTCCAGAATCCTGTGACTACTCATTTAAAAACCTTGGCTGAGCTTACACTATGTGCCAGACCCTGAAGGGGGGAGTGGTCTAAAAACCTTAACAAAGCATGACCTCCACACTTGGAGGGTCAAGGTCTAGCAGAGTAGACAGAGGAGAGCAGTGTGATGGGTACGTTCCTAAAGTGTATGCAAAGTGCTGTGGGTCATCAGGCAGCCAACTGATAATCAGGGCTTTCAAAGTAACAGATGCGAATTAATACATTTACTGCTCACTCAAACCCCATTATATAGGTAGGAAAGGGGGACACAGAGCAGCTGACAACTTGGCCCTGGTTTGTTACAAATCCGGTCACAGAAGCATGATTTGAACTAGTCTGATGATAGACCCTAGCTCTCACCACGTCTCTACCTACCACTAGGAGATAGAATATAATATAATACAACTTGGAAAACATTTTCTGAATGCCTGCCATGTTTTTCTCCTAGCTAAAGTTGAAAACAATGGAGACAAAAGCACCATTCTTTCTTTTTTAAAAGAATCCTCAACTGAGGATATATTTATTGATGTTTAGGGAGAGAGAAAGGGGTGGGGGAGCGACGTGAGAGTGAAACATCGATTGGTTGCCTCCTGTATGTGCCCTGACTGGGGATCGAACCCACAACCTAGGTATGAGGTATGTGCCCTGACTGGGATCAGATCTGCAATCTTTTAGTGTAGGGGATGACATTCCATACAACTGAGCCATCTGGCCAGGGCAAAAAAACAAACAAACAAAAAGACCATTATTTTTAATCTGTCAGAGTTAATTATTTAGCTGAAAGAAAGAGAGACATGTGACCTTGTGGGTATGATACCGAGGAGGTAAAGATTACTGATTAATTGTAGGGGGTTTGGTGACAGACAGACCTAAATGCTAAATGTATTACTCATAAGCTGTGTGGCCAGGGCAACTTGCTTAACTTCTCTGTTCCTAAATTTTATCACCTTGCCTGGTAAAATGATCATCATGTAGATACTTGCCTAAGAGAATTACAATACAATGGGATAAAATAAATGGCTATAGTGAACAGAATGTGATAGGCACACTGTCACATAGTAAGCCCTCGGTAAGTGATACCTATTATTATAATTATTTTCAATGATGAAAATATAAATGAGATAAAGAAGAGAAATGGTGGAAAGGCAGCAGAGGACCAGATCCTGAAGGACTTCGAAATTTCTTAAGGTTTCAGGAAATGGTAAAGCTTTTTACTGAAGGGATGAGATCAGAAATGAGCGTTGGCTCTGTCACTCAGGGGATGGTGTGGTGGATGGACTGAAGAGAGAACATTGGACTCAAAGACCAGGCAGCAGAACATGGAGGCCATGCCCTCAACTGCTTCGCTGCATGTGAAAGAGATTCCCGATCTTGTTTCAGAAGGAACTAAGAGATCAAGAAACCTTAGAAAACTTGGCCCATTTTAGCTCCATCCCATAAAGCATGGAGTGGGACCTTCAGGACCCCGAAAGATAATCTGTTCTTTTGAGAGAAGGGAGCAACCATGATGTCCCTCATGGACTGACCCAACCACGTGGGCTCCACTCACTTATCTTAATAGCTCAGGTGCTAGATATATAGAGAACTGTGGCTGACAACAGGCAGGCAGTAATTTAATTTGAGCAAAGGCCCCAAGTGGAAGAGACAGGAAACCCTTCTGAATGTAAATGTGTGTGGCTTTGTTTTTTATTATTTTTTATCCCCTAGCAAAGGCTTAGTCTCATGATGTCTCCAGTTGTATTTGGCCAGACAGAGAGGGAAAAGAGACACAATCTAGGCCAGTGCTTATAAAAGGAAAAGAAAACAAAAAACAAAAAAACAACCTTTCCTGAAAAAAACCCAAAAAACCTGTGTATGTCTTAGTCTCTTGGAGGGTTTGAAGAGGAGAGTGAGATTATCTGTAATTCCTGTACTATCGTTCACTTCCCAGAAGGTGACAAATTATTCTGCCTTAGATCCTCTAAAGCCACTCTAGAATATATTAACCAGAGGCCAGTAGAACAGGCCTGCTCAGATTGTAATAAGTACTGGTGGGCTCGTGTGTGTGTGTGTGTGTGTGTGTGTCTTTTTTTTCTAACTTCCTCCTCTTTATCTACATATTCTCTTTGCTTCTCTGCAAATGACTGCCCTGACACCTTTTCCTTTGTGTTCCTGGGGTTTAACCATATGCCTCAAGGCTCCTGAGATTTAAAGATAGGCCAACTTGGGTCCAAATACTGATTTTTACCACTTCCTGAATCCACGGCCTTGAAACAGTCATAGAACCTTCCTTATTTTCAACGTGTTCCCATGTAAAGTGAGGAAAGGACACCTACCTCCTCAGGTTGGGGTGGGGGTAGAGTTAGATAATAGAGGTAAATGGGGCATATACTGGGGTCTCTAGAAATGCCCCCACTGCTCTCGTGACCTTCAAATACTCCCACCTTCTGGTGCCATGGGTTTCTCCCTGTATGCAAAGCCCTTGCATGAGAGATTTCTTGCTTCCATTATCTTCCTCTTGGATCCATCCACCACACCATCCCATGAGTGACAAACTAGAGCTCAATTCTGATCTTGTCCCTTCCTAGAATAAGGAACTTTAGGATTCCCTAACACCCAGTTTTTAGCTCCTCAAAACCCTTCTGCATTTTAAGCCAGCTAAAACTCCATTTGTGCTGGGAAGACTTCTCTGACCAGAGAAGTTCTCGCTGACTGTCAATATTGAACTCCAGTAAGATTCCTGGCTTAGAAGGCTCCCCTGAGTATTCCCAAGCTTCCCTAAGATGCCAGGCTATGTGCGGCCTTACACTCTACATAGACTCCACCTGACACTGAGAGATCAGATGAAGGTGACAGATGGATGTTGTCGGCGGACATAGATTCAGTACAAGCCAATGTTCTTCTGGGAACCTGATCCCATCCATGCTGGAATGAACTTCCCTGCAAGCAGTGACTCCCTAGGCAGTGCTCAAACTTCATTGTCAGTGGCTCTAAATGCCAGTGCAGGGGTTGGTGCAAGACAAACTTCCAGTGGTGTGGCCTGGCCTGCAGCTGGATATGAAATAAACTTGGCTTTGATTTAAGACACAGAGCTGAGACGTAGCTCAATAGTCACCAAACCTGGCTGGTCAAAAATATCCTGAGGAGAAGGTGCCTTGGAAAAAAAGAGAGCTGTATGAACTCCAGTCCCTAAGGACTTAGTGACACTTTTCTAAGGTAGGGACAGGAAGTATATATATATTTTAAATCTCCCTGGGCAATTCTGATAATCAAGCAGATTTAGGAAGCACTGATAGAGACCATCTGCCTTATCCCACGGGGGAAAATGGAGAACTTCTTAATTCACTTTCAGTCTCCTCCTACTCTGAGAGAAGTTTAAGCGTCTCCTACACTTTGTGGTCAGAGATTCCAGCATCTGAAAGGAAGGCTCACTTCCTGTAAAATTGTACATTAAGTAGAATTTCCACACTTATGTGGCTCTGCCCTAGTGACCAGTGTGTCACCCACCAATCCTGGTGGCGACTGGGTGAAGTAAGGAAAAAACAGAGTGTCCAGACACAGGGACATCTCAATTCTAGTCCCAGCTCTAGCACTACTAGAGGTGTGAGCTTAGTCAAGACACAATTTCTACCGGTTCTGGAATATATGGCTAAATATGCTGACAAGGTAGGGCTGTTAAGAGAATTAAATGATAGATCATATGTAAAATACTGAGCCCATTACAGGTGATCAATACATGTTAGCTACTGACCTTCGCTCTTTTTATGAATCATTTATATTTTCTCAATCTACGTTGCCTTCTTTCTTATGCTCAAATTATCTCCACTTGTTTGTCACTCAGAGCCTTCACACTTTGTTTCCTGTTTGTATTATATGCCCTTCACCGTAACTTGTGATTTCTGTGTATCTGCAATTCTATTTTCATCCTTCAGAGCTTCTTTTCTAAGCCTCTTAGCTTTTCCCCTTTGCGTTAGTACATTGTTTCTCAGACAGTAACTTCCTCAGTCATGCATTCCTCCTCCTAGTGGGATGTGCGCTCCATCACCAGCGGGACTCTTAGTCTCAACTCCCTTCTTTTTCCTCCATTAATTTCTCACAATTCCCCTCCCCATTCCTCCTCTGTGGATTTCAGACCAAGCCATTTTTACTGATGTGTGCTGTTTGCTTTTCTACACAAGAGCAGCCTTCGCTGTCCTCTTTATTTGTTAAATCTTGTACATCCTTTGCTCCTGCCTACCCTTTCCCCAACTCCCAAGTGCTCTCAGTGCTTCAGCCTAAAATCCTTTGCCTTTATCTTTCCCATTTCTTCCCAGAGGACCTCCAAATCCTTCTTCCATCGGCCTATTATTTTTCCTTCTCATTCATTTCCCCCTGAAACTCTTCTAGCTGGGTATTTTTTCCTTTCATGATGCAAAGGACTCCGGGCAATTTGCATTGATATATCTGTTAAGCACCATAAGTGCAACACCCGTTTTAGGGGCTGAGCAGCTGGATTCTTGTCACTAACTTGTAGGGAGAAAATGCTCCTGTCTCTACACTGAAATCTCTTTAATAAGTCCCGCACAGAATGACAGGTTAGGTAGTAGAAAGAACATGGACCTAGCCCTAGTTTCAGATTCTACATGCCACCTCCCTGTCATCCTCAGCAAAGGAATTCACCTCTCTAGGCTCCACTCCCATCAGCAAAGTGGGGAGCTGCACAGTGTAGGGTCTAAGAATGAGGCTTTGGAGATTGACAGATGGACGTGCAGTTACTAGTGCATGTTACTAGCTGTGCAATCTTAACTCACCAACTTCCTCACAACGGCAAGCACTTCTTTCTCTATGAGACAGATAATCGCAGAATTGAAGGGATGATTCAATAAGATCATGTATACAAACTACTTAAATCATTGCCTACGCCATCATACACACTCAGTACTGAGAGTTAACTTTACTGGGATACTTCTACCTTTCTCAGAAGTGACACAGCCCCTCATGCATGTCTGACTTTTCTCTTGCTGTTCCCTCCACTTGGAATGTGTCTTTCATGACTCCTTTTTTGTTTTTTTTTTTGTATCTTTTGCAAAACCTTCTCCAGTTATTCCCCATTGTTCTGAACAGAACCAGTTAGCCCCCACTCTCTGTTCTCAGAGGACTTTGTCCATGGTTTCTTTGCAGGTCTAATCACCTTATTTTGTAGTCGTCAATTTACTCTCAGGTACACTTCTTACACATTGTTTCAGACTGTGAGCTGCTAGAGAACTGTCTTTTTTTTTAATTGATTTTTCAGTACCAGATACAATGCCTAGCAAATAGTAGGTGTTCTCTCTATATAATTATTAATAACCTGAAGAATGACAACAGATGGTAGGTGTTCACTCTAAGTTTGTGATGAATGAATGAATGATCGAACACAAAGACCCTGTATCCATAATCAGGCAGTAGGCAGGGGCCATTCAGGCTTCAACTTCGGCATGTAGGACCAGGTCCAACTTGGCCCAGCCTGCTGCCTGGCTGGCTGCTGAGGCCCTGAGGTGCTGATTTGGACTTTTCCCATTTCTAGAGGCTGGGCTCAGAGCTTGTTCCCAAGTGTGTGGTAGGCTGGGGTGTCGGTACACGGTTAAACAGCCCCAGACTAGAACATAAGAGCAACTCAGGGCAGGAAGACAAGCAAGTCAGTAGAGTAATCTGGTAAATTTGGCTCTCTCTAGTAGTAATTCCCAGGCAATTTGGAGTTTTGACAACTTACAATGTTTCATTTTATTTCCTTGTACTTGTTTTCTCATACTTATGAAAATGACAGAGAGAACAAAAGTAAAATATAATGGGATTTTTTAAAAAATAAAAGTGAACTCAAAGTACCTCCCCATCCCCCATGCTTTGCTGACACTTTTGTGAATAACACCAACATTTTTCTGATTATTATGTATCAGTCACTTACCAAGTGTGCTGTTGTCCTTCTGGGAGCATGATTTAATCTATGGAATAGAATGGTTCAACTATTCATTTAATAAGCACTTATTGAACGCAAAGTACGATGGGGACACCGTGTGACATATCAGGAATAATGAAAAATGATGGCTTGGAAGAGAGTCCTGAAACAAAAGTCAAGGGCTTAGAATTCAATTCTGTGACTCCGCTCCTTAGAGCTGTGGGCTGTGCTCTCCCTGAGCATCAGTTTCCCCCCTTCGGAAAACGGCAAGATAGGAGCTGCTTTCCTACACGCGCACAGAAGGGCATTAATGGTTGGGTTGTCTGTCCCGCCCCCCTCCCCCCAGCAAATAATGTAAATTTCATTGTGAGGAAATTAGAATAAATCAAATGAAACACTCAAAAATGGAAGCTGGTAATTATGTAACCTAAGACAATCCCCGTCCCCGTTCTGACTCGAGTATAAACTAGTTGTGTGATTGTAGTCAGTTCACCTCCCTTGTCTGGGCCTCGATTGCCTTATCTTATAAAGCGAGTTAGGCAGATGGGATGAGGAGCTATAAAGACCTGTTTGGCTTTGACAGCGTTCTCCTGTGATGCCCTGAAAATCTGTCTCCCCCGCTGCACGACCATTTCTTCCACAGTGGAGTTTTATGTGTCTCTTCCTGAAGATGTATCTGTTTGTGACCCCCTGACCCCCTTTTGTCCCTGGGCTGCCTGGCGCGGCAGAGGGGAAACCTGCATGCTTGGGTTTCAAATAGCTGATTCTTCACTTCTTGTAGCTGTTCTGTCATGAAAAGAGATGATTCAAAAGAGACTTGAAAAAGCTAGATCTTGCCATCCTGTGAGCACAAACAATGACAGTGTCTGGAACTATTCACCCCTGGAGCTGCGGAATCGAAGGGACAAACTACGTAGTTATCATGACCTCGTCTCCAAGCCAGCTGGGGAGAGGTGGCCAACGAGTCACTGCCACCAGGGCTGGCATGTGGGGACACCAGGAGCCCACTCCTCGCTGGAGAGACAGCTCTTGCTGACCCAGTCTGAACACAGCATCGCCTGACACAGCACTGCAGTCTGCAGCTTTAATAACTTGGTGACATATGAAGCAGTTTTGATGCAAAGTGGAGCTGACAGAGCAGCGGAGGGGAGGCTCTGCTCCTCACTGAGCTGCGTGGGGAATCCACTCAAGGTGACTGCAACCTTCGCAGCCCAGCTGACAGTCCAAGCCAGCTCTTGCAAACAAGGGAGGCCGTTTGTTTTGCAGGATGGCAAACATGGGAGTGAGTGGCAGACGGTGAGTGAGACCAGCTTAGGAGAACTGGCTGATACCGCCTGTCTCTTCTGCTTTGTTATAAGTCCCTACTATTCCTGATATTCATCCTCCCTGCTGCCCCTGCCTTAATCCAGGCCTCTATCACCTGGGCTGTTGTACTGCTGTGTACCATTCTTGGGGCACATCCTGGCCACCCCTCTTGTTCACAGCCAATAGAGCAATCTTCTCTAAGCATATCAATGATCACGTCCCTTTCTACTCAAACCTTTCCATGGGTCCTTATTCCTGCAACAATACTGTTAACCCAAAACACAGTTCGTGCTCAATCTGTGAGCTGTGTTTTTAGCTTCTTCCACTTAGTTATGCACATTTGAGAACATCACTCCTTATCACCACCACCTCCTTCATTCCAAACTCTACTTTCCTCTTTATAATTTATTAAATACATGATACCTTTCCTGTATTTAATAAATTATTCCCCAACGTCATCATGGATATAGTCAATGTCCACTTGAATGCTTCCTATGCTGGGGAACTCACTACTTCACAGGAGAACCTTTTCTAACATTGAACAGCTTTAAAGTGCTATAAGTCCTTCCTTAAGAAACACAGACTCTGGCCCACACTTTTCACTTCTTGCCCCTGTGCCCTCACTCTGAAGCCCCACAGAGTGTGTTCTGTCCCAAGTCTTGCTTCTGAGAACAGAACTCATTGAAGCACCTCTTCTGAGCATCTTTTCTATGTCCAAGTTCCAGGGTCCTTCACCTGTTTTTCATACACTAAGGTTTCTCCCATCCCAGCCTCCTTCATCTTGCCTTTTTGCATCTTTCTCATATATTCAAGTTTCCCCTTGGAATCAACAGGGGAAAGTTGCCATCATGCATTTAAAGATTAGTAACAACAACGATAATAATAACTAGCAACTGTGCTTGGCATATGAAAATGGGTGTTCTGACCTAGGCCTTTCAAGGTAAATTATTCTAATATTAATCAACTCATTACATATACAGGGTCCAGCACAAATAACAACCTCTTTTTTTATCACCTAAAAATCTATTATTACAAAATCATAAGCATGTAATTCTGTAACATAACAATATCACACTGAAGCACACACCACATGACATTCTAGGTGAAATGTTCGCATCGCTGTTCCTCTCGTGCGAGACATTCACATCCCCTACCAACCACACTCAGTGGCATTACTTCTACCGGACCATATATGTATATAAAGGAGTATTCAGTGACCTCGAACGTTCTTACGCTTTCTTCCCAGGGCAGTGTCTAGGTAGAGGTCAATGCCTGTGTACAGACCGCAGTTCAAATGCAGTTCCAGAAGAGAGAGATTACTGGGGCTCGAAATTGTCAGGACAATTTCCCCGGAGGTGGAGGGTCCTGAAGTGGGCCTGGAAGGAAGAACAGAACACATAGTGGACAGCAGAGAGGACGGGAGATGGATATCTATATGCAAATGTGTCCACACACATACATCTGCTTCATATGCATTTAAACCTTAAATTGACTTTCGCTTGCCTTCCACTTTGGTTTCCATGGTAACCCTGACCACTTATTTTTCTTTTAACCTCCTTTTCATTGTTTCAGGATGAGGTGAGCTGCGTGAGGGCTAACCAGTCAGGGGAAGACAGGAGATTTTAAAGCAATTATTTGGATTATTTTTCAAAAAAGGAAACCGCCAACTTTGCAATTTAATGCAAACTGTCTCTGGTATATTTGCCCTGAAGGATGCTGGAGGGAAAAACTGGAGCCAGAATCCTTTTTGTCCCCTTCTCCCTGACTTCCATTATTACTATGCACATACTGCTAATACAGCATCTAAACTTGCAATCTCGGTAACTATGGCAATAAAATGGGTGAGATTCCTTTCCATTAATGACTTGAATTGTTAGGACCTTGCGAGGGGCACGTGCATTTGCATGGGGGGCGGCAACACATTCTGGGGAAAATAGTTATTTCAACTCCCTGTAGCTAATGGAAGACCTTGGCCTATCAGCCCACGTTCCCACGGAGAATTGTCACCACGCCTGTGAAAAAGGATGTAGACGCTGTACCTGGGGGTCACCACGTCCCTCCAGAGCTTGCAAAACTCCCCTGTGCACAGCCGCTGTAGCCAGGAGGGCAGGGCTGCACTGCACTTAAAAGAGATGGCAGGCAGGAGGCAAGGCAAGGGGATCTAATCCGGGGGCCCGCAGACTTTCCCTGGAAAAGACCTACAGTAAATATTGCAGGCTCTGAGGGCCGCACTGTGTTGCAAACTCAGTAACAACTATTCAACGCTGCCTTCGCAGCTCAAAAGCAGACACTGACGCAGTGTAAATAAATGGACAGGCGTGTTCTAATAGAAGGGTATTTATGGACACTGACATCTAAATATTGAATACATTTCATAGGTCAGGAATGGCATTCTTCTCTCCAGCTTTTTCTCCAACCATTAAAAGGTCTACAAACCAATCTTAGTTCCCGGGGTCTGCAAGAACAGGTGGTGAGCTGACTTGCTCCCATAGGCCAGAGTTTGCAGTTTCTTATTGAATGTGCGCCACGGGCAATGCGTTCTACCCCAGTGGATTTTATTACGCTTACCAGTTTTAGTTTATCACTATTGTTACATGTAGCAGTAAATACTATTATGATTTTTATCATTAACTGTGTCAATGAGTACCATACGAAGTACTGTAAATATATCATTTTATTTAATCATGACTAAAACCCACTTTAGAGCTGAGGGGAAAAAAGGCTCAGAAACTGAGTTCTCTAAGGTCATGTAGCTCATAAGAACAGTCGACATTGGCATCCAGGGTCTGTGTCGCTCTTGGAGACACAGTATGGCTTTTTTTTTCTCATAGACACACTAGCCCTCTGACCTTGGAGAGTCTCTCTGTCCACCAGGTGTATCACACCCTACTCTCAGGGGGCGGGACCATTAAATGGAACAGACGCACACCTGTGGGAACAGGGCCCAGGGACTTTCAAGAGCCATCTCATTGCAATGATACAATATCCACAAGGATTCACAGGGAATGGCCTTATACACCCTGACATCTCTTGAATGCCCTAATCTCTGATTTGCTCTTTGTCTTGACATTTAACACCATGTACACATGCACTGCCTCCTGACCCTTGCTGCGCCCCTGGAAGAGCCCTTACCATTCTGGAAAGCCTCCATCTACCTTTTCAGTCTCTACTTCCTACTTGCCTTTGCTGGCCTGCGTTTGGGCTGACAGCTTAGTCCCATGGCCCATAGACTTCCCTCACTGGCCAGCTGTTCTCAAGTCCCCCAACCCATCCCCTCCAGGTCCTTTCAGAAGAGGTTTGGGAACTTAGAAGGCTCAATAAGGAGAGAAGCCTGCCTAGGAGAGGGCCATTGTCTTCTAATCTCCAAGGAGACATGAGATTTTAATTACTCGGGACAGTCCTAGAGGGAAAAACTAGGAACGGTGAGTGGAATTTATGAAGCTGCCAAATTCTCTCTTGCAGATCTTGTTCTAAGTCGCTAAACACATTCATTACCATAGGGGACTGTGGTGTGGTATAGAGAGGACTGGACTGGGAGGGGTGCAGAGTTCTGGGCTTTAGTCTCTTCAATCGTGATAATCAGACCTAACTGTCTTACCCCTCCTTTCCAGCTGGAACAAAGTGACTCAATGACTTTGGGAAATGTATAGTTCAGCAACAGCTGGCCTTGATTTTTTGGCAGGTTGTGTGACCTTGGGAAAATGAAGTGCCCTTCTCTGAGCCCTAGTTTCCCATCTGTGCCATGTGAGTAGTAATCCTCTCCAGCTCCAGAGACTGCCGATTACAGTCCTTTCTGCTCTGCTCCCGAGGAACAGGCACATCTGTTTTGGGATCCATTACTTTGCAAACTTTTAAGGGATTCCCCCCCTACCCGCACCCCCCCCTCCCGCCCGCTGCCACGTCCCCTTAGTCCCCAGGAACTTGCTGCAGCTCTTTCTTTGGAAAGAACATTAGCCAGTCCCTGTGCTAAGCAAATGTGTTCAGCTTTCCCCTATCTGGTTTCTCTCTCTCTCTCTCTCTCTCTCTTTTTTTTCTTCATTTGTCAGCAAAGGAGAAACCTCCCAGCTATTAATCAAACTCCTGGCTGTGGATATGTTTAATTGCAGAAACCATTGCTGGATGAGGGATGCTCAACTTTTCCAGAGAAAGCCTGCTGCAGACCCTAGAAGAGAAACAATTAATTACCTGCTCCTCCTGTCCCCAGCAGAGATGCAGATGAACTAACAATATTGCTGCTGGCACCAAATGCTCCCTTCCCAAGGTGGAGGAAAGCTAATGCAAACTCAGACAGCATGTAGAAAAGTAAAATGCCAAACAGAAGTTTAGTTACAAAGCTCTTGTGGGACCAGAGTTTTGCCCCTTTCTTAGTTTGGGATGGATAGTGACAAGTTGTAGACCCTATTCAGGAGAGTGATTGGAGATGTTGATATGCCTGAAAATCATATTCCCTGAGGAAGGGCCTAGTGTATCAGAGATGCCAATTTCAAAGAATAAAAAATCAAGGTGGGGAAGGGACAGGTGCACCTTAAAAAAAATAGCCAGGGTAAGAGCAATCAGGCTAATTTGGTATATTCATTCGAACGGACAGACTAGAATTATAGGTGGAATTCAGTTTCATACTAGAACATCCTTGGGACTTGGAACTGTGCCACGGAAACAGATCACCAAAAGTAGTCACTCTCCTGTCTCTAGAAGTTTCCGAGAACCATGAGGATGTTGCAAGACAATCTTTGTACTGGATGAGAGGTTTATTACATCTTCTTGTGATAGTTAACTGCCCTTCCTTTGGGTCATGCTTTCCTAATACCTTGAGTTTCAAATTTTTCAATCTTATAGATGGAGTGGGCTGGGGGAGGGGGGAGACCTAAGGCTGAGACGGGAGTCTGTTTGAAGTAAAGGTTCTCCTTGGAGAGCTGTGGGGGCTAATGTTGGAATACTTTAAAAAAACAAGCAAACAAACCTCAGTTGCCACAGGAATATGATAGATGGATGTTCTATTTGGAAAGTGGATCTAAGAACTATGTTGTTTTTCTCTGCATTCCCAATACTTGGCAGATGACTAACACAAGAAAAATGTTTCAGTCATGTGTAAAACCCTGTGACTGAGTAAAGTTTAGATTTGCACTCCTGGTATAAGTTCAGGGAGACAATATTGAACAGTTATGGAAAGAACAAACCTGAGTAGACTGACCTGGGTCTAGAGCTTAGTACTTATTCACTAGGTGAGTGAACTTGGGCAGGCTGCAGAAACTCTGAATGCCTCAGTTTCCTCACTTGTAAAATAAGGGTACATTCCTATACCTCATGGCACTGTCATAAAGACTTAATAAGGCTATAAAGGCAAAAACGCTTGTACCAGGGCTTGGAAAAAGTAGCAGAAATTCAAAATTGAAAACAGTTAAAACAGAGTATGCACTGTTTTATGCATTTCATATATATTATTTATTTTACAATTCATAATAACTCTATAGTTTATAGTACTAAGAACAAAGAGGTTAAACGATGTGCCCAAGGCAACACAGTGAGGAGGCTGTAGCACCAGGATTCTGAGCCAATGTTCTCGATCGCTTTTGGCCTCTGCTTGATAAGTACCAACCATCATTTTGACCAACCTTTCTCCTAGTACAGGCTAGTTCCTGTTCTTTCTTCTGCTTGCCTACCTCTGCTACATGTATGTGCAAATACTACGTCTCTCCCAAATAATGAAATTTCAGAGCCCAGAGATCGTGTTTGATTTCTTCTTACTTCCTCCACTGAGGCTTGCGTGGCCTTTGCACTTGACGGGTGCTGTTTACACAGCGGGGTATCTAAATGGAGGTTCGAATACCTTTAGAGTATTGGGTTGGAATCCTATCCCAGCCATTTTTCCCCCTGCTTTCCTTGTTATTTCATGCATTTACTTATTGTCCTATCTAATTATTTACTTGCAGGAAGAACGATGGGTTGAAAACCACAGGGGCCACGTGTGGATCCAGGCCTCAGTGCTACAGGCTCTGTTAACTTGGGTAAGTTACCCTAACCTGACCTCCCTGGGCTTGGATTTCCCGTGTGATGGGAGCAAAGTGACACCTATGTTTGAAGATTCATCAGTAATATGGGGAAGTGATTAGCAGGACAGTTTTCACACTTACTTGGCCGTATACCGAAGAGGAAATACGTGGTTTATGCTGAGAAGCCACTGCAGTTCTCATTGGTGACATGTCCTTTTAATTCCCCTGAATTGGTGTTACCTCGATTGCTGGAAGCCCAAAGCTTCAATCTTTCACCCAAGTCTCTCTCACTGTTGTTAGAATGTAAAGGGTCAGGTATGGGGGTGGGGGAACACCTCTAATGCCTTCAGTGTTTCCTTTTCAATTACTTGAGCTATTTTTTTAAAATATCTTTCTTTATCTTTGCTTGAAGTATTTTTCAGGTGATTTGGGATTTTGAAAAATTATTTTTTTTAAATCTTGCTGTCCTTTCTTCTCTTGACGTCTATCAGGCTTTCTCAACAGCTTCACGTGGAAAGCTTTCAAGTAAGTGACCTTGAAAGAAGAACTGAAAACTCAGCCTGATGCCCTGAAGTCCCAAGGGCAACCTTGCCACAGGAACCACTCTTGGTGGACCTCATTAGTGAGGGCTGTTCCCCGGCAGCGCCATGCAGGCGGGCGATGCCCGGGATCCAGGCTTGGAGGCCGCCTGGAGCCTGCGCCTTGGCAGTGCGGAGCTTCTCGGAGATGCAAGGAAGCTGTGGGGACAAGGTGCGCTCACAGGGCCTGGGCTGCAGCTGGTGCGCTAGCTGCCTATTGTGCAGCCCGCACCAATAAGCAAATTCCACCTGAGCCTCCTTTCAAGACGCCGGCTGCTTTCAAAACGGGGCTTTGAAAAGCTGGGCTCCCTCAGCTCTGCACTGGAGAACAGTTTCGGCTTTTCAGGGAGGCCAGGTGGCCCCCACAGGCCTGCGTCTGAGGCTCTTGCCTGCGTTTACAGAAAGAATAAAAGGAAGAAGTGTGTCTGGTGGGTGTTCCTGTGCACCGTTCCTATCCCTTTATTTACCAAGGAAACGTCGGACTCCTGCAGTTCCCACTGGTCATTGGGGATGAATGGACTCTTTGAAGTGAGCGCATTGAAAGTTTTTCTTTGGGATATATATAATTTTTGGTCTCTGACTCTGTCTCGGAACTCGGTGATACCGTTTTACTTAAGGATCCGCTTGGAGAAGGAAACGGTATACAGATAGCTGTAGAGTTAAATAGGATGGTTCACACCCCGTTGAAGGTTTGGAAATCCAGTATGTGGTAGAGACGGGAGAGTCTTGACAACGAATCCCCTTTTCCTGTGTTGTCCCAGGCCGTTAGGCCCCTGATTGAGCAGTCCCCTCGCAACTGGGGGTGGTGTAATGCAGTGGGAAAATGCCTGACACCCTGTAGCCGCCAGGCTGTCCCTCAGCAGCAGAAGACAGCCCTTTGCCTTGTAGCTTATGTCAGTTTTTCCTGAAACAAAGGCTGAGATTTGGGGAGGGAGTGTTTGTTTTTGGTGTGTGTGTGTGTGTGTGTGTGTGTGTGTGTGTGTTAATCCGTGAAAAGATCTACAGTGCTTTCTTTTGAACCAGCTGATTTTCGTAGTGCCCTTCCTCAGTGTAAGTGCTTTAACACTCTTCCAGGCTCTTTTATAAACCCAGCTTGTTCGAAGTCAGCCCTGTCACATGCAGTACGCAGTTCTCGGTATGAGGAGCACAGTTCCACCCCAGGACACCCAAAGCCGTTTCGGCAGATTGTACTGGCTTAAAAAAGAAGTGTTAGCACTCTGCTCCAGGGTATTTCTCTGTTTGAAGGACAATTACTTTCTCGGGGTTTCATAGGAAGTTTATCAGTGAATCGGTGTAAGCCTGGAAGAGCATACTGAAATCAACTTTCCCAGGAAAAAAAAAGAATACAGATTCAATGCAACAGTCCCAGGGGCGGTCTTGTTATCTCCTTTTCGCAAGAAAGCAGGAATTAAGGATCTCTGTGAATTCCCAAGGCGATCCAGAAAGTGGCGATTCCAGCACACAACTAAATATAGGCTTGCTGACTCTCAGTGGCTGTTCTTTCCACATGTGGGGAATCATCATTCTCTTTACCCCGCCCCTTGTCCTCTCTCTTCCTGGTTAGAACTCTTATCTCTTAATTCCTTGCCTCAAAGTTGTTGTGCCTGGGAAGCTTTATCATGCTGTGACAGACGGTCCTGGGCAGACAGCCCACTCAGTACCCGGTGAGTTGAACAGTTTCCATTCTTACACACAGGCTATGCTGTAGACCAAAACCCTATTCCCTTTTTAGGAGGAGGAAACTGTTAATTATAGACATGCATGGCTTTGTGTTCCAAAAAGACCCTGCACATGTTTTTATGTCTCGCCCAGCCCAGTAGAGAAAGGCTAAATTGTGTTTGAATGCCTTAAAAGGGGAACGTTAATTGAGGCATAAAAGCGTGCGTTTTTGATCCTCCCAGGACCTGTGGTTCTTCCACTACCTGGGTCCTGTTCCTGATGACACAGGTTGGAATGAAGCCTGCAGTGAGATGTGTGCCAAAGGCACCAAGCGGGATGTCTTAGCTCTTCTCCACCACTGTTGAGAGCTCTGCCTGTGTGTGTTTACCTGTAGTGTTCATCTGAAGCAGCCCCAGAGCTGATTCAGAACAGTTATCTCCCTGTTTGACAATACAAGCCTGTGTCCTCCACTTTCAAATATTCCAGTGAGAATTTCTGTGCTTCCCTTCTATAACTATCCCTTTCTTATTACATAATTCTCCCATTTCCATCCTAATTTCTAGCCTCAACTATATGATTCATTGACTCAACAGCTGGGTTTCCCCCTTTTGCAGGATGCCTGACTCATGAATCATTCATTCACTTAATTTCTCCTTCACTCGCTTACCCATGCATTTCTTCAAGCATTCGCTCCTTTTTTTGGCCCCATTTTCAATATTTAACTGATTATGCCAAAGGAGACCAAGTGCATCACAAGTTGACTAGAATCACTGTAGAAATCCAGGGATTCCTGCATGCAGGTACCAGTGTGAGTCAGTGAGAGGGGCTGGAAGGGGGTGAAGCTGTAGCCTGAAATCTGTGCAACACTGCATTTCTCACAGAAGTGGTCATCGAGGGTTGTTTGATGGTCTCGTGCTATATTGAACAAGCAAGTTAGCTTAGTATAATATAAAAATGTTAGGTTTGGGAGTGAAAGAAAGATCTAAGCTCAAATGTCAGCATTGCTAGTTAACAGCATATGACTCTGGGCAAGGTACTTAGCTGCTCTGAGCTCACTGTTCTCATTTATAAAAGGGAGGGTGCTAATACTTATCTTGCATAGACATCATGGGGAAGGGAATAGCACAGTTAAGTACTTAGCACAGGGCCTGGCACACCATTGTGGTGGTTGGTATTCTTGTTACTGCTGATGCTCATTTGCGAAGGGAAAAGTGTGTTCGAGCCCAGCTGGATAGTGTTGTTTACATTATCCTGTGTCTTCTGGGGAATCACAGAGATTCCAAAGCTCTCCTAAGATAAAACCTAGAGAATGGGCTTTTCCTTGAAGATGCTGGTGCTTTCAATTTCCCTTCCACCAGCTCCTGTGGGGGGTGTAGGAAGCCCACATGTGCAGGACAGCAGTAGTGACATCTGGGAGAGTGGGAGAAACAGGTGATGTGTATGTGTGATGGAAGCAAGACACGATCAGATTGGTACTGTCTGAGCTTCCTGCCTCCTCGTGGGCTCCATCCCATTTAAAACATTCATTCAATTGTTGTTCATTCATCTCCATACTTTTAACCTATTTACCTTGGGTATGCTAAGTCCTGGACAAGCTTCTGGAGAGACCTGCCCTAAGTTGTCCCCTCACTACCACTCCATTTCCAAGGTAGTTTTCAAATGCTGTCATTTTCCCCCTTGCAACAGCTTTGTACTACTCAGAAGCCATCCTGCTAGGAAATCACATAGTAAAACAGGTAAGGGGTCTGTTCTAGTTGAAGTGGGGGTCAGGTTCATGGAGCCTGTCCATTCAGTCTTTCCCAGTGCTGTTCTCTCATCCTACATAACTGTGCATGATTCTGGAAAAACCCCTTTTAGTTTGGGAACAAAGAATTAAGACATACCAGGTGGTTGACAATGTGCAACCATGTTTTATCAGAAGGGTGAAAAATTCACCATTTGTACCAACCAGGTCCAGTGCCAGGACTGGCAGGCAAATTTATCAACCACACAGATAGGTCGGTTTTGATGGAATGACTGGGTTACAGTTCAGAGGGATGGTATTATGGTGGCACAGGGAAAGCCCAGTGGAGGCTGCTTTTATACCTCTTATATCATTGAATTGTCAGACCAACGTGTAATGTTAGGAAAGTAACATCACCACCAGTGGCATTCCCATTTCATGGACTAGAAACTGGAGCTCAGAGAAACTGTTGAATCCTCTTGAAACTGTTGCTCAGCTGAGAAGGGGCTGAGGTTTGAATTCAGCTCTTCTGACTCTCTTTCCAGGTGTCCCGTGGTGTTTCCCTCCACCTCCATGAGTGTTGTGTAAACTGTCCTTCTTTCTCAAGCATGGGGAGGAGCCATGACCCCCAGAACATACTCCCTGCTCATCAGATTGGACAGGGTCCCTTCCCTTTCTGCTCATTATCTCCTTATCTTCATCTGTGGCTGACAGATTAGTGTGTCAGGAAGATAAATGTTCCCTCAGATCTTCTGAAAGAGATGCCTCATCTTGAGAGAAAAGCTTACAATATCCTTCCTGGATCCAACCAGACAGGAGGATGCAGAGGCTGCACCCTTGCCCTTTCTTAGCCTTCAGAGATGAGGTTGCAAAAGGTAGGGCCAGCAGTGGCTGAGGGAAGAGGTCCCAGGGCCAGGGAAGTCACTTCCTTGGCCATCTACAACTTGAGTCAGGCAAGTGGGGGCAAGGAGAGGGGGTTATTACTGAGGCCACGTTCCTTACCTCTGCCTTGAAACTCACCCTTCAAGTGGGACAGAAGTCTGTACCAGGAAGAGAGGACAATTATGGGTTCTCTGTGGTCTGCAAGGTCAGCCAGCCCCTCCAGTGTCTGTAAACACACACTGTGTGGATCGAGGCTTCATTTGGTCTTGAACGTACATGTAAACTCCCAAAGAAAAGGAGCCATTGATGATGGAATTGCTTCTTGTCATTTCAGCTGCGTTTTGCAGTTTTGAAAAAGAGCTTTCTTGTGTGTTATGTCATTTGATCCTCGCAATCATTCTCTCAGGCAAGGCAGAGCTATTCATCCCATTTTAAAGAGGCACCAACCGAGGCTCAAAGTAGCTATATGACTTGTATAAAATCACACACTACGAAGTGGCAGAGCCAAAATTTAAATCCAAATCTTCTGACTCAAATGCAAGAATATTACTATAATCATTGGGAACCCTGAGAAAAAAGGCATCTACTAAGAAGGGCTCCTGGTGACTAACTGGGCTCAAATTAAAACAAACAAACTAACAACAACCAAAAAAATGCCCCAGAGCCAAGCAGCCATTTTTACACAGGGGCTTCTCATGCACACTGCACTTCAGGGAGAAGCCTGCACTGAAGCACCTGCCTCTGCACTGAACTGCCTATTTGCACCACCTTTCTGTCATCTGAGCCAGCCCTTATAGAGGAGTTACTGGAATCCTCTTGTAACCAATAGGATTGAGGCTTTCACCATCCAATCGGAGCTTTGCAGCACTAACCAACCAGAGTAGCTCCATTCTGATCAATCAGGAAAGTGCCATTTGGACTAATAAAACTGCAAGGATTTGAAGTCCTCATTTGCATGAAGATAGACGAATTAGGGACCAGGGGTGATGCCTTCTTTCTATACATAAAAGTGAGCTCCCCTCTGCCCCTGAGAGCACAGTTTCTTTTTCCACTGAAGACTGCATTTTCCCAGTGGAGCTGAAAGAGGGAGGAGGTCTTGCCAGAGCAGAGCAGACCATCAAGGAACAGAGCAGAGCTCTAACCTGTGAGGGGCCTGTTCCCGGGGCCGCCTCAAGCCATGCTGTTTTCACAGTTGAGGTGTTTGGCATTGAATACAGTTTCCTCCTTCACTGCACCCCATATTGGGGATTCCTGTTGGCATTGAATTGGCACCAACCTTCTGTTGACATCATGAATGCTTGATTTTGTGAGCTTATTTATCTCCATAGTGATGACATCTAAGTATGCCAGGGATGGAGCTCTGAGGTCAAGTTGCTTCCATGCTATTTCACTGAAATCGTAATAGGACATTTCATGTAGCAATTTAGAAGGAATAAGAGGGCTACTTGTCAAACTAACAACCTTATTGCCAACGTTTTGTCTCGGTTTAAGAGAGGAAAACACAGAAAAACAGTGTATGCATTTTGGAAAAGACCATGGTCACATTACACAGCACGGAACTTAAAATTTTGAGGGAAACTATAAGACAGTCAAACTCCCTAGGGCATTAGTTTCTCATATAACAATCATATGAAAGAAAGAAGGCTTTCAGGAGAGTGATAGGTGGATCGTGACTTAGGAAGGATATATGAGAAGAGCAAAAGGGTTTTAAATAGTGAGGAATGGTGCTCACCAAGCTCAAATGCTGTTTTCCTTACTTTTTAGAAGTGCACTCTGCCCTGGCTGGTGTGGCTCAGTGGATTGAGTGCAGGCCTGCGAACCAAAGCATCACTGGTTTGATTCCCAGTCAGGGCACATGCCTGGGTTGCAGGCCATGTCCCCAATAAGGGGTGCACAAGAGGCAACCACACATTGATGTTTCTCTCCCCCTCTTTCTCCCTCCTTTCCCTTCTCTCTAAAAATAAATAAATAAAATATTTAAAAAGAAAGAAAAAAGGAAGTGCACTCTGATACTGTGGTGCTGCTTGAGTTCTGTAAGAAGGCACGGCCCCCAGCTTCTCTGCTGTCCAATCCCATGGATTTTATATATATATATACATATGTACATATATATACATATGTATATATATATATATATATATATATATATATATATATATATATATATATATATATATCAGTACCAGATTAGTCTCAGAGCATGGCTCTGGGCACATCACTAATGGTCCTACTTGTACACTCTCATTGCCCCCTCCCCCACTTCCCCATTGACTGCTATATAAAGTCAAAGCATCTTAGCCAGGTATTTAAGGCATTTAACATCTTGGACTTAACCTTTCCAACCTTATCTCCTAGAACTACCACTCTTCTTTGAGCAGAACTGTTGTGTGCCTTCCCCTGCCCTTCCCTGACTTCGCCCTTTGCTCACTCAGTCATCCCTACCCCCATATCACCACGTCCTATCACCACATTCTAGCCTCCTCCTACTTTTGCCTCCTCTCTTTACAAACCTCCCACGCAGCCTCAGCCCCGACCTATCTGACACATCACAGAGTATGGAGATGCCAAACAGTCGGTTGCCCCCTTATGAGCTAGCTATTGGGCTTCTGCATTTTCTCAAGAAGGAAACCCTCACTGTGGGCCCCAGATATCCTTGGGTCCCTGTCTAAATTGTCTGTGCAGCTTGACGTTACTGCAGGACTGATTTTTGCCTGGTATTTTATGGTCTTGCTTCTTCTTTCAGGAGAACAGATTCCATTTCTGGAATATCAGACTGCTGATTGGTTAGTAATAATTGCCTACTGAATCTCCCAACACCGACTTCTGTTTGACTACCCTAATAGCTAAGAAGGACACTGCATCTCTACACATTGCCTTTCCCTCATTTGTGCTTCTCTACCACTTGTTGGTTGCTGACCAACTCTCTGAATTCAGTGTCCCAAACTGCTGGATTGGAATATTGCTCACAGTTATCATCAGCCCAAATGCTATCTCTACCAAGAAGCCTTCTTTGATTTCCTCAATTTCAGCTGATCTCAATTTCAGCTGATTCTCTCTCCAACATACTTCTTTGGCAGGATTACCTCTTTAAAATATAATCACATGCAGTGGTGAGCTGGTAAATGCTCGTGGAGGGAATAAAGAGCCCTGCATGCGTAGTGTTTGTCAGCTCCCACGATATAAATACCCCCACGATGGATGATTTCAAGCTCCTCCCCTAGCTGGGAGAGATGCGCACAACAGGCTCTTGCCAGCTGGTATGAACTGACCCCAGCACACTCTGGTTTTGTGGGTCCTGCTCTACTCTCTCATTCTGTCCTTTATTCTGTTACAGCCACTGGATGTCTCTGACTCTTGAATATAACATGCTCTCTTACACCTCTGGGCATTTGCAAATGCTCTTTCTCTGCTAGTCACATCCCCTTGCCCAGGGCCCAATGCCACCAAGTTCTTATCCTTTACTTGCCTAATTAATATGCATTGTCCCGCCTCTGCTTAAGCATAATTTCTGCCTCTCGTTAAATATCACTTCCACCAGGAACTTTCCTGCTCCCCTCAGACTGAGTTAGGTAATTCTATGTGTCAACACCTCTTTGCATTGTTGAAATTTCCATTGTGCTTGTTTTAGAGCTACCTCCCCACTACACTATAGGCTGTAAGAGACAGATGTCACGCCTGTTTAGGTTCTTGCCACATACCTAGCCCCTAGCTCTATGGCTGACATGTAGTAAACTCTCAATGCATGGTTGTTGATTGTACTATCATCTTTTACTGGATGATAAAATTTTATCAGCATGTTTCCACTGAAGAACTGGTATATTTCTTTGTAAATATTAGACATCAAAGAACTGTTTTCCCTTTTGCTTCATCAGACAAGGTGCTCAAACTAATTTTGCTGCTTAAGTTTAATAACCTTTATATGGTAGACATCTGTATCTAGCTTCCAGTATTTTTTTACTCTGCTCAGGTTCCTCTATTTTGCCTGTATTTATAGTTTTCGATTTCTTTGCAGGTATTTTTGAAAGCTGCTTCAAATTTCCTGGGTTACAAGGTAGGATATTGACAAACATATAATTCCTCACTGGAGTCTGTTTCATCATTGAAGAAAAACCCTCACTCTGCCCTACAGCGCAGCCTCACACCAGGCCTTGCAACAGAAGGAAGTAGAGTGAAAGCTTCAGAACGAAGGCTTTGAACAGACTGATGGTTGCCAGAAGGCAGGCAGATAGGGGACTAGTTGAAAAAGGTGAAGGGATTGAGAAGTACAAAGTGGTAGTTACAAAATAGCCATGGGGATATGAGGTTTAGCATAGGGAATACAGTAAATAATATTTTAATGATTATGTATGGTACCAAGTAGGGACTTGCAATATTGGGGGACCACTTTGTAAAGAATTTGATTGTCTAATCACTATGCTGTACACCTGAAATGAATGCAAAATAATATCAAATGCAAAGGGTAATTGCAAAAGAAAACTTGTTGATTTTCATAAAAAGAAAATATAAATGTGCTGTTTTGTTAAATATGAGTTTATATATAAGGATTAATAAATAAAAAAAGGAAAAGAACTGGGGCTCTGGAATCATAGAGACCAGGGTTAGAATCCCAGTTTGTCACCATGTTGCAATGTGACACCAGGCAAATTAATTGGCCTATCTGATTTCCAGTTTCTTTATCTGATACCTGGAGTTGATTGCTCACAAGGCAGTTTTGGAGATTAACTTAAATAATGTGTGTACAGTGCTTCGTATAGTTCATAGCACTTGGCCAGTGCTCCATAAATGACAGGTCTAATGACAAACAATGCTATTGCAGAACACACGAATCACAGCAGAATCATAGCAGAGGGTTGGCAAGACCCAGCTTATTTGCTCCAACCCTTCTATCTTCTTCCATTCTTCTAATGCCGCCCGTCCCCTGCCTGTCTCCAAACATTATGAAAAATTCCAATGTTCAGACTCTGGTCTACTAAGAGTGTATCACTGGTTCCCCCAGGGATAGTGCCTGGTTGAAATCCCCCTCATTTCATTTGCTGGTAGAGAAATTTTTATTTAGCACACTGAAGAAAATGCAATTTGGTGCACCTCATCAATTTATTGCCACCTCCATTTGTTCAATTTGTACAGGGAAAGAGAATTAAAGACATGGAAAGCCAACTACAGTGTGTTTAAGATTGTACAGGACCCAAACACAGGCTTATTTTGGCAGCAACCCTTGCACCTTTATTTGCTTTATTACTGCCTGCCACGTGTGGCCTCTACACATGGAACACTGTGTCAGCCTCTTGGGGACCCTAGGAAACGACACAAAGTGAACCCATTTTGTGACTTCCCCTGCCTAGAGTTCTGACTGAATTCTGTAAAGTTGCTGTGGTCACTTAAGACTGTCTCATCAGTTTGGTGTGATTATTTTCAGCATCATTTATCAAACATGTATTGAAGATGTGCTCTGTACGATATGTTGTCATAAGTAACATCTCGCTGATGGGTGATGTGTGTGAATCTTATATTTCAAGTCCATTGATTTTTCTACATTCCCTTAAAATGCCTTGGCTTCCCACACACACTTGCCATTGCCTGTAAACTTTCTTTAGCTTGAAATGCCTTCCTTCCTTCTCCAAGACCAAAGCCACAACTCATTTTTTGTTCTGATTTAGCCAGTAATTAGAAACTGCCATTTGTTCATTCTCCCATTCATTCTTTTTTAGTGGATGTTTATTAAACGTCTACTGTCTGCCATACACAGTGTTAAATGCTGGGATTACTAAATCCATTAAACAGAGTGGCCCCTGGACTTGAGGGCTTATGTTCTACTGGGTAGGACAGGTATTAGTAAATAAAATATTAAAATATTGACTATTTATGGAGGGTCCACTATATATTAAACACATTACAAGTTCCTTGTGTTATTTAATCCTCAAAAAAGTTTGAAAAGTAAATATAATTCTCTTTTTATACAAAAAGTGAATTTTATAGGAGTTCTGTAATTTGACCAATGTTTAATCAATTGTAATGGCAAAACTGGAATTAGAGACAAGGTACATATGTTTTTAAATCTCATACTCTTCTCACTGTGCTACCTTACTCACTGCAAGGCCATTCTCTACATATCATCTATTGCTGTGACGATCAGGGGGCTTTGTGAAGTGTCAAAGGCCCAACGTACACCAAGCATTCACAGACAAGGCCTGGAGTTTCAGGATACATAGGAGGCAGGATAGAACACCATTATCCAGTGGTAAAGGGAGAACCAGCTTCAGGGATGGCCTGGGGTCAGATACTGGCTCAGATGCAGAAGTCAAGGCCAGGTAAGGGTAGGCACCAGACTCTAAAGACCTGCCCAATGCCCTGCTTAACCTTTGTAAGATGGAAACGGACATGCAGTAGGCAGACTCCTTGGCAGTTCTGGAAGGCACTTATGTAGATGATTTCCTCTAGTCACAGGAGCTTTTCGGAAGTTCTCTGGCCTGCCTCCCACCACCCTGCATCCTTGCCACAATCTTCTTTCAGCTCTTTGTTAGTTTGCAAGGTGCACTGCTCTTAAGCCTGCATCTACTGACCTTAAGATTGCCGGACTGGTCTGTTCAGCCAGGCAAGGTCATTCGACTTTTATCCCAGAAAAGCTTGGTTGTGTGGGAACCATAGTGACCTCTGTTATCATCATTTCATCCTGTGACTCTAGGCAACTCACTGTTTTCTCCCCCTCCTTGAATTTCACTTTTTTCATTAAAAAATGTGTGCATATACATATGAAATATTTGAAAGCGACTGCTAACAGCAGTTGTCTCTTGGGAGAACACCTTGAGGGCAGGGGAAATGGAAAATTCTTTCCCTTTTAACTGCATTTTAAATGATTTGCAGTTTAGCAAATTCTCATGTATGTGTATTGTGTGTGTGCATGTGTGTGTATAGTTTGATCAAATTGTAGTTACCACTTACTATGTCCTAGACACTTCCTCTACTGTGTTGACTTATCAGTCAAAGAGTTTGTGTCCCCAGGGTACGGTGGCTCTCAGAGGGCAAGGATGGAGTCTTGTGTTTTCTTAGAGCCTAACACAGGGTCTGGCACATGGTTAAGAGTTAAATAAATGTTTGCCAAACCACTTACTTTTAAAAATAAATGAATCTGTAGAATAAAATATTAGACTTGACAAGGCTCTTCTGAGGTGGGCCTTCAAAGTTGGGACTCTGTATGTTAATCACTCACCCAAGGGGTTTCACGTGCTGAGGCGAGATTGTGTATCTGACCTTCTTGCTCCTTAGTGTGGACTGTCAGGGGCTGTGGTCTGAGACCTGCAGTAATGAAAGTCAGTTTGGACCCTGGGTAGGGACTGTTTTCTCCATGTCTCTGATCTTTGCTATGGGTCAAGGCTTCCAGGTTGAGGGCTCCCAGATGTTTGCAACCAATGATCCAGGCAAAGTCAGGGGTGCATCTTGTTCCTGGGCAAAGTGAGGGGTGCGTCTTGTTCTGGGAGAAGGCGAGCAGTACATGTGAAATGTAAAGACTTCAGGGAAATTCTTACACGCTAAAGCCTTCCCTTTGGGTGCGGCGTGGGCGTTAGTGCTGTAGCTGGTGGCTTCCACCAAGCAGCCAGGCTGTCAGCTTCCACGCCTTCTTCTCCTGACATCTGCTCTAGCAGCCAGGAGCTGGGTCACCAGCTTCCCTTCTCTCTTGCATCTGTGCCGTGCAGCAGGAGGCAATGAGGAAGTGGAACGAGGGAGTGTATGCTGAGTTTAAGTGATGTCTTCAGGGCTTGGGCAAATGTAATTCTGTTTGAGCAGTTGGTTGGCAGTTTTGCAACTCGTCCCCCTGAATTCAGGACCGAATGAAGTCATTAGGCCCTAATCAAAAGCAGCTAATCAGGAGTCAGTGGGAGATCTACCAATTAATTGCGGCTGGAACCCAACAAGCTGAAGTACCCAAGGCTGGATGAATAAAAGTAATGAAATTAAATATCAGTGCCGTGCAATGCTACACAACTTCGGGAACGGGATATGGGCTGCTCAGCCCTTCTGGCCATAGGAGAAGTAGAGACTCAGTGCCAAAACGTGCACAGGTTGGGAAGCGACTTTGGAGGTTGCCTGGAGTTTGTCAGAGGTCGAGAGGCATGGGGCAAGAAGTGGGGGGTAATGAAAAAGAAGATGCAGGCGGATTTTTGGAGATGTGAAAACACGGTGATAATATGGTATAATATAATGAGATGGTTTGAGATCATATTTGATAACGTCACTTTCATAGCACTTACATCCTTTGTACTCAGGTTCTTTGTTGGTGGATCATTCTCCCAATCTGAACTGTAGAGACAGAGGGGTCGTTTCATGGAGTCTTTGTCCCATGCCCAGCATAGCACCTGGCACAGGGTAGCTGCTAAATAAATACTTTAGAACGTAATTTAATTAATTCAGGGCAGAACAAAGATGTGAATGGAGGCCTTTCAATTCCAAATTTTGCACTCCTTTTCCTACCCCACTCAGGCAGAAGGGTTCCGTGCCCTTATTCAAAACAAGAGTTGCTATGTGCTAGCAGTTTCTGACTCAGAAGTGTTCAAATATTTTGAATTACAGCTTTAGGGATTGTATAAAGAAAACTGTCAAGTCCAAACCTCTAAGGTCACAGGTGGAGGGACCAGGGCCAGAGAGTGACAGGAACTTGCCTCAGGTGCCCCAGCATTAAATTCATGGCAGAGAAATGCCTGGAACTGAGGTCCTGACTACAAGTTCAGTCCTTTCCCTCAGCACCGGGGCCTTTGCTTTCATTATTGACTGTCATCCTTCTTATATGAAAATTCCTTGTCCTCTGAGGTTTTTAGTGCTCTTAGTCTGTCTAGACTGGGGCCAATGAAAGGTTTGCAAAGGTGTTTCTGCAGTGTGTGCTGGTGGCCAGGGAAGGGAGTCTGAGTGATGAGGCAGGTGGAGCCATCTCAGGCCGAGGGGTTATCTGCACTAGGAGCTCTGTCTGTGTTAAACCAATTTGTTCAGGGAGATTTCTGAGGTGATGTTCATCTGACTGAAGTCTGGGCTGTACGATGATGTGGGGGGAAAGTGTGGGCAGAGGAAAATTGTGGTCAGAAGTGTGTGTGTGTGTGTGTTGAAGTGTGTATGTTTGTGCACAGGTGCATTTCTTTTGTTATGTTCTATACCTGATTTTGTATATAAAGTAGATGCTTGATTCTACCATATTTTTTTAAAGCACATGCCTGGATTTGTCTGTGGAATGTGTATGTGTGAGGGGTTCCTTTGAGCATGGATATTTATGTGTTCGTGAGGTGACTATAGCTTTCTGGAAGTTGCCATTGGTATAGGGGATATTGAGGGGTGTGTTAGCATGCATGTCTATACATATTTTATTTTCATTTTTCTTTACACAACCTTTTCCTAGATTTCTGTCTTACAGGCTTGTAGGTCTGAGAATCTGTAAGTGTCTGTGTGAGTGGGTGTATGTTCTTAGTGTGGGAAGGATGATTTAGGTAAGAATTTGAAAGTGTGCATTTAGAATTTGACAGCATCTATGCATTCTGGTGTGTGTGCATGCATTTTAGAACTGTTGAGTGTTTTTATGTGTGTTCATAGGGAGAAGGGGAATTCAGTGTGTTGGTATGTGTTTGTATGTCTGTATGTGTGTCTGATGTGTGTTTGTGTGATATGTTTTGCTGGGGAGCATATACTTAAAAGTTAAGGTGACTATAATTTATCATCCACACGGGACATGTTTGGGAATGAAATGTGTGAGTGTGCATGTGTTTGGGTGATAGTTACACCTGAAGAAGGGCAAATCCATGACTGGCTCTGGTAATCCAGGATATATTGGCAACCCATATGTATGTGTTTGCGCATTTGTGTATGAGAAAGTATGTCTCTGAATGGATATTGTACCTATTTACTTACATATGGTATTGGTGTCAGGAATTTGTAAGAATACCAGAACAGTAGAAATCATTCAATTACTTAGGTCTTTCTCAGGTTGTAAACTTGTAATAGAGGCATTAATAGAATTAACTGATAGGAGCAAGTCAGCACCCTCACCCCAAAGGTTTTTTTTTTGTAAACTAGATCAGTGAACAGAAAAGAGGCCATGCATATCTTGTGGTAACAAAAACCTACATGGTTAAAAAAATGAGCAGTCAGTAGGGAGAAGAAACGTGGACCACAGTGTGCTAGCAAGTGTCTTTTATGTACAACATCCACTTTGCTGTGTCCTCTTTATGCCTCCTGCTTTGTTCCCCATGAGTAACTCCAGCTTGTGATGGCTAAGATAGCTCAGACCTTTTATCCTCTTACTTAGACAGTTTGGAAAAATAACCCAGCGTGACCTCCATCATGTAAGAGACAGAAAAAGGCTGGAAAGAGTCTCCTGCTTCATTTCAGGTGATTCAGAAAAGAAATCCCAGGGATGCTCTTAGCATCCTCACTTCTATTCAGAGAGTGCTGCCCCTGAGTCCTTGGTTTATATGTGCACCCCCTGGGGCTGGGAAATCCACTTGCTTTGTTCTTACTGGCTTTGCGGGGTGTAGTGGAGAGGTTGAAATAATGCTATTCCTTCAACTCTACCACATTGGTGCAGTAGTTTCTCAGCAGTTCTATGTCCCTTTTCCATGCACATTCTATATTTTCACAGAAATGAAGAGAGCTCTTGCTTCGAAATGTTATAAACGCTCCTGTAGTGCTATTTTTATGGTAGGTTAAAGACGGCTACGCATTCTTAGTCACCCTTCCATTGAACGGTGGACTTTTAATTGCCTCCTTTAGATTGTGGGCTGGCCTTAATGACTTAGTTGACCAAGAGAATGTGTCAGAAGTGACACTGTACAACTTCTGAGGCTGCCTCATTACAGCCTTGGCTCTGCTCAGTTCTCTTTCCTATCTAGGAAACATATCGCAACTCTGAGAAGCCCAAGCCAATGGAGAGACCACTCTCTATCTGGTCTGGTCAGCAACCTGAGCTGAGCATCTGGCTGACAGCTAGCATTCTTTCCTTGCACAAGCATCATCCTAGCCTCGGTGCCAGATGTGGAGTGCAGAAGCCATCCTAGATGCGGATGCTGTAGTCAACGCCGCGTGGCTCACGGACGAACTACCCAGCTGAGCTCTGCCTGCAATCCTGATGTATGGAGTAAAATGCTTGGCAGCACTAATTTTGAAGTAGTTTCTTCCATAACAATAGAAAATTGGAATAATGGTGCTAGAAATACATGCCATAAATTGAGCCATTGCCGTTTGTCAAAGAATGTTCTTAGGGATTAACATACCTTTATTTTATCATATCTACAGAATAATCTAAGGACTTTGGTGCTTGTATTATTCCCATTATCCATATGAGGAAGTTGAGGCAAAGAAACTGGCTTAGATCACACAGACAGTAAGAGATTCATTCCGACAGAACATTTTCTTAGATAACTCCCTCCTTTATAGCTCTGTGCCCATGTTGATATCAGCCTGTAGGAATATATTCTTTGTTTTTCTTGGAATAATTTTCTAATCACCACACTTCGACTGACAAATTTCTTCTTATTCTTCCAGGTCTATGTCTATAACTATAACCACTTTGTACTCAAATCTTTGTATCCCCTGGTGGCTACACATGCATTACACTTCCTTGTGCTAATGGCATGAAAACAAGTAAGTTACTCAACCTCCCTGAGGATCAATTTTCTTGTCTGTAAAATTGGTTAAAATTATTTCCTTATAGGTTTGTTGTTGTAAAGATCAAGTGGGGTGAGAGATGCTACAACGTGTCATATGTGGAGGGCCAGAATACACACACTAACCATGATCAAAGCTGAGCTACAAGACTAAAGGATGAGCTCCACAGTTAATCACCTTTCATTGTGTGTGTCTCTGGTACAGCAAGTGCATAAGGCTCTATTTGGGCCCTTAAGGAGGTCATAGTTCAGTGGGGCAAAAGACAAGTAAAAGAACCAATATGTTAATGAGTAGGATAGATGGGGACACGGAGTCTTTGAACCTCAGAAAGGTGCCCTTACTCCCTTTGGAATGGCATGTCATAAAAATTTTCTTGGAAATTAAATGACCCTGCAGAATGAGAAATTATTACTGAGGTTAAGAAAGATGAAAACCAAATATTCCAGATAAGAATGAGCTTGAGCAAAAATGTGAGGAGATCCAAGAGTAGGATGTAGGGGGAACATGCAAGTAACGTGGTAACTTAGGGGCATTTAAAGGGAGGGTGACCTGGGATGGAGAGGCATGAAAGGCAGTTACAGAAAACCTTGAATTCCAAGATGAAAACTTCATACTAGAGTCTGTGAGAAGCTATCAAAAGCTTGGGGACAATGAGTGCAGATGGACCAATCTGCATTTTAGAACAATTACTTTGGGGAGTGTATTAGCCAGGCAGGACTGAAGACACAGACTGAGTGGAGGGTTTTGCAGTATTCTAAAAAAGGGTGATGACAATGTGCTCCAGGGGCATGGTACTGGGCACTGGAGAGATGCCAAAGCAACAGAAAGAAGGAAGCTTGGTGACAGATTATCCAAGTGGTGTCAAAGGAATCTGAGTTAATACCTTGTTTGGGGGCCTGGGAGACTTAGTTCATGGAGGCACCCCACAATCAAATAGAATTAAATGCAGGGAGATGGTTTCTTCCCACCCCCAGGGGAGGTGCTATACAGTGGGCAGGACAATGGGTCCCATGGTCTCCCCTGTGTGAGTCCCAGGCCTGCAAGAGCAGAGATCCAAGTAGGCCATTCCAGTGTATCAACATCCGTGATGAAAACTGAACTCTCATTGTGCCAGACCCACTCTGGCATAATAAGTGTGAATTTTAACATAATGCACTGCTGGAGGAAAGTTGTCAGAAAAGCTAGAGGTGAAGGAGGTAATCTGCGAGGCTTCAAAGAAGAGAAGATTGAAGCCACTTTACGTGGCTGGAAATGAGTCATTTGTCAGCATTGCCGATGTGCTGTCAGCTCCTCAGGGAGAGATGACTGGGCACCCTACGGGGAGGGCTGGCAAAGGTGTCAACCTCCAGTCACCAGAGGCCATGTGTGGGGTGAGAAGTGTCAGTCACGTCACATCCCTGTCCTGACCTGGGTCACAGGGAAACCAAGGTCATATCAGAGCATTTAACATCCTAACCAAGGAACCTTGTAACCTGCTTCTGTCAGGACCAAACTGATGCGCTCAGCATTATTAAAGACAGTTCAGAGCTTCAGTTCCCCACGAGATTTACACTTTAAAAGAACAGTGAGAGAGCAACACTTGGGGGGGGTGTCAACTAAACTAACCAGTAATAGTAGGTTGTGGCACATGGGTTAAGAGACTTCTGAGGCTAAGTTCACTGAAAGAGGACCATGTAGGTGAACACCCTTCTCTCTATTCGGCTGTCAAGTCTGGGGGTGAATCTCGGAGTTTGAACAGCTTGTAAGCCATTCCATTGAGTGACAGCCTGCTCCTGATACAGGAACTCTGCTTGTTAGGCTATTGTATCACCTGTTAGGCCCCTTCCCCCATTGTGCCATTCTCTTGGGCATTATACTTGGGAACTTGAGCAGCAGTCTCCTCCAGTGTGGTCTTCCCGAGTTCACTGTTCTATTCTAATGCATTTTCCTTCATGCTACCATAATGATCATTCGATTGGATCTTCTTCCTCTCATGGTGTCCTCCCAGGCTGTATGCTCTGTTCTCTACCAACCTACAGAGTTTCAGTCTCAAGCCAGACACCTACCGCAATCTAGCTGCACTTGTTCTCTTTAGTTTCTTGAGCATGCTGAGGCTGTTCTCTCTCCCGAGATCTTTGCACAGCCTAGTCTCTCTTCTTGGATAATGTCTATTCATCCTTCACCTCAGCTTAAACATTGCTTCTCTAGTTAAGTTATGCCCAACCCCAAACACATATAGTCTGTTCTGTCTCATAACACTTTTTCTTCCATAATGTTTACGGTTATTTTATTGTTATTGTTTATATTCTGAGATCTCATTTTGACCCTGAAGTCCAGAAGAGCAAAGATAATACTTTCCTTTTTTGCTATTGCATCTATGTGCCTGGAACAGTGCTTAACAGAAATGTTCCACAAGTATTTGTAGGATAAATAAATGAATGAAGGAATAAATAAGGAACCACTCAGTAATTCTTTAGGGGAGAAAATGTGGGACTCTAGGTATGAGGCAACATCACAGAAAAACCAAATGACAATGTTGGCCAAGAAACAAGCAAGAAATCAAGGAACCTTATCGATAACTTTCCTGCCACTTTAAGCTCTGCTTCCTATTCCCACTGTTTGTGCCGGCCTCACTTGGAGGGACCAGAAGAGCTTAAAACACAGATTACTGGCCCCACCCCGTGTTTCTTGAAACATCTTGAGTGGGATTTCAGAATTTGCACTTCTAAAAAGTTCTTAGGTGTTACTGATGCTTTTGGTCCAGGAGCCACACTTTTAGCAAAGGTGCATTAGACCATGAACTCTAAGGGGCAAGGGCTCTGCTCTTCACATTTACTATTATTGCATACAGATACTGTTATATAAATGTGTATATGTATACATATATGTTTATATAGCCCATGCTCAAAAATATTTATTAAATAAATGAGTGAAAGAAATTTGATGGGCACCTGTGCCCAATATCTGGTTCTAACTCTAGGGCCAACTCCTCTTCTCTTACCTCTATCTCATTTCAGATGATCAGCAACATCCCAATCTCCACTCCAAACAACCACTTGACCATTTGACTTTCTCTAGGTAGCTCTTATGTTCTACCCATCCTCCCAGAGAAACAGAATCTGTTCTTCTATTTACTTTTTAGTTTCTACTAAAATCCTGATGATACCTGATAAGCTGCCAAAGTTACAATAATGGCAGACCAACATGTTACTTCTCCAAAGAGAAATTTTATTCTGATACCCGATTGAACATTTGTATCCAAGGAACACTAATTAATAGTGGCAATTTGTAAAATCATAGCTTGTCAGCTGAAATAAGCCTTCATACATAGTATTAAAAATATTTTATTTAGCAAACCATATAGCATTGAAAAGATTGTGGTGTAAGCAATGATAAGACAGCTTAATAGTAGAAATGACTTATTTGTACTTTAGAAACATCCATGTGTACTGTATTAAATGGTGTGTTAATTATTATAACATCTTATCTATCCTGCAAGGATTTTTATTGAGAAAATATTTTGAGATAGTTACTAGATGTGCTATTTATATCTGAAAAAAAATGCATCCATACTTACATAAGTATGGATCTAGGTAAAGATGCATGTTTATTTCTTTTTTCTCATGAAATCCTAAAATTCCAGTTTTTCTTGCCTAACTACATTGTGTTCATATTAAGTTTTAAGAATAATAATTAAGAATTAAGTTTCATAGACACAGACAACAATATGGTGATTACCAGAGGGAAGGGGAATAGGAGAAGGCAGAAGAGGGAAAAGGGGGGATAAATGGTGATGGAAGAAGACTTGACTAGGGCTGGTGAACACACAGTATAATATACGGATGATACATGATAGAATTGTATACCTGATACCTATATAATTTTATTAACCAATGCCACCCCAATAAATTCAATAAAAATAAAAACTAAATGTTTTATTCAATGAAATAAAACCTATTACACCAGCATTATCTGTTCTCACCCATATTATATGTGTTATTTGCCTCATGCTGATTAAATAAATATTTAGTGACATTTCTAAAGAATGACTTCTTGCAGAGCAAGCTAGAAACTATTGCAGATATAAAGTGATATATTTTTTTTCATGGTTAAACAATTTCCCAGGTTGACTTAATTTAGAGTTATTTCCATGCTTTTTCTCTACATCTACCTACATCTCCAGTTAAATAGTGTTAGAAATTGATGAAATGTTCTACCCTATGTCACATATGCTCACAAAGTTCAATATCAGCACTGATACTCTCATCTACTGGCTTGGTTCTACTCAGGGAAAACCAAATATTTCCTTCCCAGCCAGGTAGGCACCTCTGACAATGAGAAACAAGGAAGAAAACTAATGCACTGAACACATGGTATCTTCCAGGTGCTCTTTTTATATCAGTAATGATCCTCACACCACCACGGGGAGATAGACATCCTTGTTCTTTCCAGGATGATTAAGCCAAAAGCAAGCGAAAAAGCAGGGGGAAGGAAAGGTCTAGGAATGAACTCATATGCTAAAGGTAGCACATCTAGTAAATGGTAAAGAATGAATTCATTGAAGAAACAGATCCATTTGTCATTAAAAACCTTGTTTGAGCAGGTTCACGGCCTACAGTAGAACTTCTTTCAGCTGCTGCATGTCCGGTTTGAAAAGAGCAACCAAGAACCATGAGGAGGCAGACATAGTCTTCCATTTGTTTAACTCCAAGGGGGCTGTGTAGTATCTTTTTCTCTATTATATTTCAAGATAAGAATTTTATACCACTTTCCTGAAACTTCTCTGGGATTGTTTTATCTTATTTTGAAAACCAATTTGAGTCCTTCTAATCCATGAATCCTTCTCTGATTCCATCACCAGAAGTAAATGTCTTCATTCAATTATTCTGGAATTCTGTGCCTTTCATCTAGCATTTAATATTTTCTAACCTGACTTATTTGATATTTTGCAACCAGGGATATTATAATCATTTGCAGAGATGTAGGAGGCTGACATTTTGAATCTAATCAGTGACATTAGTTTGTTCGATCTGTGATTTCCTCACAAAATGAAAGACAGAGAGAGAAAGAAATTATTTAATTGGTATTTCCAGCCAGTTATCCCTGAAGCTCAATTTCTCCTTTGTTAAAGAGGAATAAAACTAAATAAAACCACGTTTGATGCCTCTCTCATATATTTGACCCTCTAATATGAAGATCAAATGATAATGTAAAGACGAGAGCTTTTAAAAAATCCTATAGTTAATATTACTGTTAGGGCAACAACAAAAACTGTAACAAAACCTCCCAAATCCTTGAACTACTTGAAAAACATCTCTTTAAGTTAAAGCTCTTATAAGACTATTGTGAATATCATTTATGCTTTTCTTTTTTATGTTTATTGCTAAATTCCCAGTAAAGTCTAATTTATTTAGACATCTTCATATTTTAGAATCAGTAGAGATTTAACAAGTATCAGACTATTTTATAGGTTTTATAGGCAATAAAAATTGAAAACAAAGTTACCAAAGGGAGTGGAAAAAAAGATGGTTTAAACTATTCAAGAAATCAGAGATTATTCAAGAGTTCATAAAATCTATTTAGTCATATCCAATTGCTTGCCAAAAATACACAAGTCATTCTTATTTATATTCATTTCTTTATATCTCAGTAAGTTTGCATGTACCAAAATGGCATTTAAAAATGCACATAGTCTAAACCTCTCTTTTTCCAATAGAGGGGATTTGAAAACATCAGCGGACTAGTTATTCTTCCCATCTGTAAAAAAAATGTTGGATTAGATCAGGAACAGAAAGACCACAGCAAGTTGGATCCAACACTGTCTAACTCCTTCCCCATGGCAGACATCACTAATGGATTACAGCACTTTCCCACTGAGCTAGGTAGTAGCCTCAGTATCATTCTCTTTACTGATCCCAGTAGCTGCCATCAATCAATTGGAACTATGCCACTGTAGGATTAGATGATTTCTAAGATTTGTTGTTTAACTCTGACATATATAAATGCAATGAGTTTGTCTAATGCCTAAAACTCATTCTGTCAAAAAAAAAAAAATCTGTTAGTATTCTCTGGAAAGTGATGACAAATTTAAATTGGCATTTCTCATTTAGTTGTCTGTCTTCCCTGTTCCCCATTCTGTGAATGGTACCAGTGTCTCTCAGTAGGAGATGCCAACTAAATGAAACAGCCCAGCAGGAAACCCTGTTTGGCAATTCTAACAAGGCTTGAAGAATTGGTTTCCTTATTAGAAACAACTAAAATTTCCTTTCTGGTGAATATGCAAGTTCTGGGCACTTGCATATTCTGATGGGGTGCTCTACCTGAACAAAATATTGAAGCATTGGGAAAATACAAATGAAAAGCAAATACTTGGTAATGATGGGATTATCATTCACCTTGAGTATAGGAGATAAAAATTCCATTTCCTTGCAATGTGTTATCTGAGTTAATAGACTTTAGCTCTAGGAGTGGAAAGACTTTGTCTTATAAATGATGAGCTCCTACTATGTGCCTAGGTCTTTCATGTGTATCACTTCATTTAAATCACAATAATACTAGTTAACATGTATTAAAACTTTCATATGTGTCAGGGACTGTTCTAAGCACTTTACATGAATTAACTCATTTAATCCCCACAAGAGCTGTATACAGTAGGTACTATTAGTTTCTCTAACAAATGAGAAAATAAAACAAAGAGAGGTCAAGTAACTTGCCCATATAGTAGTAAGTGGTATAGCTTGTATTGAAATCCGTGAAGTCTGGCTACAGAGACTGAGCTTAAAACCACTGTATTATTCTACCTCATGATGTTCCAAAAAATGGTTATACTTATTTTTCTAATTGATAGGGAACTCAAGAGTTAAAGATTTTAGCCTTAGTTGATAGGCTTAGGTGATTAACACTTTTGGAAAGCTGTTATTCTAGGCACTGGAATGCATGACCAGGAGAAACACAAGCAATTTAGCCTTTGTGCCCCAGGGGGTCTGCAAGTGATAGAGGTGGTATCTGAGCCATTGTGTTACAGGGAGGAACTGCCCAGGATGCAGATAAAGAATTGCTGACCAACAAGTACAGGAGTACTAGGAAAATCAGTGAGGGACTGCAACTCATCCAATTAACCTTTTTTCCAAACCCCTTAGCTACCCTTTCTTCTCCTTATAAAAAGGTCTGCTTGAAATGAGATGTTAAAGATGGTTTTTGAGGGTACATAACTTGCCATCTTCTCAGATCACCAACTACCTGAATAGGGCGCCCATAAAGATTCAATCCTTGTCTCTACTTACTGGTGCTGGTAGGGACAGGCAGCAGGAACACCAACTTTTCTGGTTGCATAGTGAGTAAAACATACTTCAGAACCTATTGCCTCTTGGCCAGAGAGTGGCATAGAGTTGGACAACAGGGCGGGACCACCACTTTTAATCTGTGGTATCGTGTAATCTTTGCTACAATCCCACAACACGGATGGAATTTACCCTACTTAACAGATGTTCCCTGGGGACTGTAACTTGCAGCTGATCACACAGCTAGTAAACAATAGTTCCAAGCTTTGGACAAGGCAGCCTAACTGAAGAATGTACATGATTCCAAGTTCTCAAAGAACTGACAATCAGATCTAAAAGATGCAACATGTTTTCCAGGTCTGGAAGTATCATGGGACAGCATGAAGAGAGAGAAACATCGGAGTGGGGGGGAGTTTCAAGAATGAGGTTGGACAGTTGGCTCTTTAAGGGTAAGTGGATGGTAGTAGGTTAACGGGTTTTCAATGAATGGTGACTGTCAACACCTGCTGTGCGGTGGGGAGTGGTATTTATATGTATCTGAGTAACAGTTAACAATGACAAGTAAGGAAATGGGCATTCAGAAGTCAGTCCCCTAAAAGGCACTAATACCTGATTGATAAAGGAAAGAAGAATTGGTTGAAGATATGTTTGACTAATAACTGCTTCATCAAATGCAATGGCAATGTTCCTCAGACAGAAAGATCCTAGAATTCGTGTTTCCCTAACTCATTCTCATTTTCCTTTCCCTTCCCATCCCCTCCCTTCTATTCTCTCTGCCTCACTTTACTATCTCACAGTATTCTTGGAACTACTTTTTAGCCCTTAAAACTTTTTGTTCTTTAAGCAGGGCTTTTAAGAATTGTAATCCTTAGTTTATTTTTATTCCATCTCAGCCTTTTGACACTTTGGTAGTAAATTGCTCCTAAATTCATTCCTGCCAAACCCCCCACCCCTGTAATTGGATTTATACTTGTCTACTTCTCTGATACATTTAGCCACAAATAAAATGTATACATATATAGGTTATACACATTCACTGCTTGCTCACAGTTTGGGGGTTTGGGGGTTGTTGGGTTTTGTTTCCCAATCATAAACAATGTTTCTATTCTACTGCCATCCTCTAGAGAAGACCAATAAAATTTGACTCATGAAGAGAGAAAGGAAAAAAAAAATTCCAGGAGGCGAAAGTAATATGGGGAGAAAATGAAAAAGATTTAGTGCAGCTATCAACCGACCGTTGTGCTGTCTTTAAGAGTCTGTTGAAACAACATAATAAAAGGTAATAAAGGCTGGATTTATAGCCTACCTGGTAGAAATGGCTGCCTATTTGAAACTTGCCCACTCATAGCCCACTGTGGATCTTTGTCTCAGGAGTGGGATGGATCTTTTTCCCTGAAGTCATCTTTCCCCTTGGACTTAAAAAGCACTGGGTAACCCAGAGAGCATCCAGATCAGGTTGGCAGGTAAGTTAAGCATCCCTCTGGTTTTTTCCCTTTCCTTCTTTGTCCTAGAATTTAATGACCCAGCTTTGTTTCTTTTTAAAGCTGTATTTGGTTCACATTGCCTTCAGTGATTCACTAAAATAGGCAAAGGGAACTTTGAACCTTGGAAATAGTCCTGTCTGTTCCCAGAGGATCAAAGGCTTATTGCTTCCGCTTCAAGTTCAAATAAATCTCCATAAACTTCTAAATCAACACTAATCGGGCTCCTGACAGAAAGTGGCACAGATTCCCCAGGTAATTTGAGAAAATCAAGAATCAGGAGGACAACAGAAAGGGTAATGTCTGCCCACAGAAGAGTTGGGACCTAGTTCCAGGAGGCAGTTGGGAAAGCGGTTAGTCTCTTGAATCCGTGGTGCTCCCTGATACTTGCTGGATGATCAGAAGATCAAAGCTTGTTCATTCATTAATCAAGCATTTACTCAGCATTTACTTTGTTCCTGTGCCTGGGGTTCACAAGTGAATAAGCCCAGGGCTCCATCTCGCAGATCCCAGTCTAAGGGAGGAGATGCACCCGCCTCAGGTGAAAGATTACAGATGCACTGTTGGAGCTCATACTGTTGGTAAATATGTGCGAGTTTCAGGATTGCAAAAGGTAGGTGAGGACCAAGCTAACCCTAAGAGTCTTGGAAGTTTTCAGAGCAGAGCTGGCCCTTGACACCTGATTCATGTATTTGCTTGAATGGATAAATGAATCAATAAATTGAAAGAGTAGGGAGGAAAGAAGTTACGCGTTTAAGATCTAACTACCACTCATGGGGAGATCTGGGGTCAGTCTCATTCCCACCCTGGGCCTCTGTGTCCTGAGACATCTATCAGTCTCTTCCGCCTCTGACATTCTGAAGGACAGTGTAAAGGGATATAAACACTCTTCCAGATCTGGGTTCGTGGTAGCAGGTCCAAGACTCCCTCCTGCGTCTTTAGAAAATAAGCCCCATCTTCTTCATAATGTGATTTTCTCAAAACTTGTTGCTAGACTTGGTCTAGCTGAGTGACTCTGAAGTTCTGACTCTTTGCAATGTAGAAATTATAGACACCCCAGAATGGTAGCTAAGACTAAGAGAGAAAGTAGGAAGTTCTGGGGGGAAAACACAGACATTGAGTCACTGGGGGAAGTGAGGGGAAGGGTGCCAGCAGCAATGCACTGAACCCTTGGAAGAGAGACCTCATTACTAAAGTATGAGTCATGGTAATAGGCTGAGTAAATCCCCATAAGGTCAGGACTAATGGTGTCTGCTGGAGTCTGCTTCCTTCCATAAACACAGAGCTAATTGTCAGGCCCAAAGAGAGGGGCTGGGGAGCATGACCTAAAGGATTGTTTAGTTCAGGGATGTGTGTGCCCAGCCTCTCTGGGGACTTTGGCTCTGCCTCTTCGCTGGCTAGAGCTCCTCTGTCAGAGGGCTGGCCAAGGCAAGGACAACCAGTTAGAGGGGGAAATTTCCTTACAGGTGGGTCCACAGTCAGGATTCTGAAGCCAGGGAGTGACCACTGAGCCCTGACTTCACAGTGGGATTCCTGGTTTACTTCTTCTTCCATTTCTTTCTTCCCTGTCTTTCCTAATTATCTTCTTCCTCCTCAATCTTCTCTAACACTTTTTTCTTCCAGTTTTCTCTTTTTCTTTCTCTTTCTTTTGCTTTGTCCTCTTTTCTTGCTGCTGTCACTGCATTGGTCCCTACCTTCTTTCTCATATGATTCTTTCTCATTGCCCTCCTCAGCCTTTCTCTCTTTTCTCCCATCTTTTCTCCCCATTTTTTACTTCTTCCTCACCTCTCACTCCCTCCTTCCTCATCTTTCCTTTCTCTCTCCTACTCTCATTTTTATTTTCATTTTGTATACATTTCTTTTCCTATCTCCTGGCCTCTTTCTCTCACTTTTCTTCCTGTTCCTTCTGTTTGTTTTTTCTTTTTTCTCTTTGCTTCTTCTTTCTTCTTTCTCCTTTTCATTTTCCTTTCCTCATCCAAGCGTGGCAGCAGGTAAGGTGGGGTCTGGCAGACCAAATGACTGAGCCCTCTGCCTCATTGTCACCTTCAACGAACCTTCATGACTAGATCCTCACAAAAATCTTCTGATGAAAATACATTTGAGGACATTAAAGCTCAAGAAAGCCACATAGTGGGCTAAGGTCACACAGCTATTAAGTAGGTTTGGGATTTCATCCCAAATATGTCTGAAATCACGTTTCTTACATAGAATTTGGAATTGGGGGGTGGGTGGTAAGAAAACCAGTCTGAACTCATTGACAAGGTGATAGGATCAGATGTATCCTCCCAAGACTAAGGGGAAAGTTGTAGCAGTTAGCCCCACCTCCCTCCTCCTCAGGGACTGATTTATTTAACAAACATTATATGCCCACCGTATGCAGGCATTAGCTTTGGTGCTGAGGATACAGAACCAAGCAACTCTCCACACAGCACTTACATTCTCATGGGGGTGATAGTCAATAAACAAGTAACAACGTACATGCATCGCATAATGCACTCTGACGCAGGTGTCAGCACCTATAGGAATGTGTGGGAAAGATTATGGAACTGATGAAAACAGACAATGGAAATTGGTACAATTTTGGAGCTCATAAAATCTTTGTGAAGGTCTCTCTATGATTTAACTTTAACCTGATTTTTGCCTCACTCCCTCAGTATGGGGTATCACCAGCCCACAAAATATCATAAAATTCTCATGCCAAATGCTCTCTGAGATAATCTTAGTTACTTGGAGACTCAACAGGCCACTGTTGCATGGCAATGGGCTGTAGCTGCCGTCACACTCTGCCTTGTCATGGAGAATTTCAGCCCTCCCTGAGCATCACAAATAGAGCTGAGTTTTTTTTCCCCTTCCATTCAGCCCTGTTCTCTGTCTGCGTGTAGCTGGGTAGTGTCACAGACTCAGTTAACTGTACAATGGCCAGTAGCCATCTAGGGACCTTGCCATCTGGCAAAGGATGCCAGGTTTTAGTCACAATAACTTCACGATGCCTAGGGCTCTGGCTCACTGTCGGGGGAGCATAATTGTGCACGTCTCTTGGTTTGGAACAGAAAAGGGCCCAGAGAGGGGGAGGGAAGTACATGATGGCTGCCCCTGTGAATTTCGTCACACTTTACTCCATATCTAGGACGCCTATTGTCTCCCTGTGCAAATCTCTCCTCTCTTTCAAAGCCCATTCAAAATGGCATTTTCTTTTCCATGGAGCCTTCTTTAATAACACAACCATCTATCTACTCATCTTCTGAAGCCTCAAAGCAAAATCTGCCAGAACAAGATTGGCCTGGAGTCGTACCCAAGCTTTCCACCATATACTGCCATAAAACTTAAACTTTGAGTGTTTGTCACAGTTGTGTCTCCCATCCCACAGCCTCTTCTGCAGTATGACTTTTCCATTTCCCCATTACAACCTGCAGTCCAATTTCTAAGGTAATTCACATTTGCTTTATAGACACTGAAAGAATACAGCAGAGTGGCATTGCCTGACTTCCAAAGCTATGTCAGTAGAGCTCAGCTGCCATCAGAAGCTTAAGGCACCCGGAGAGGCCACAAGTAGGTGTCTCTGACAGACAGTCCCATCTGAGCCCAACCTCAGCTCATCCCAGCTCAGGCTCCAGACCTGTAGGTAAAGAAATTTCTTGATGGTTTCAGCCTCTAGCCATTTGACGCTTCCCCACTGCCCCAGACATCATGGAGCAGAGACAAGCTATCCCTGTCCTAATTCCTGGCCCACAGAATCCATGAGCAGAATAAAAGGGGTTTGTGCTATGATTGGATGATCTGATAGGCAGCAATAGAAAACAAGAACAAGGTTTCAGTGTTCAAATCAGCAAGATGGGATGACTCCACCAACCTTAGGATGTACAGTAGCCCTCTTATCCACCCTTTGCTTTCCATAGTTTCAGTTACCTGAGGGCAACAGTGGCCCTAAAACATTATCTGCAGAACACAGAAATAGAAACTCATGAGTTTTAAATCTTGTGCTGGTCTGAGGAACATGACTAAGTCTTCTGCTGTCCTGCTCCAGCCCACTGAGGTTGGGAATCATTCCCTCATCCTCCACAGTGTATGCCACATGGCTCTGAGTCACTAAGTAGCCCTCTCAGTTATTAGCTCCGTTACCAGAGAGAGAACACACTCCAATAACCTTTATTGCAGTATATTGTTGGAATTGTCCTATTTCATTGTTATTTATTGTTATAAATCTCTTTCTATGTCTACTGTATAAATTAACCTTCATCACAGGTATGTATGTATAGGAAAAAACATAGTATATAGAGTGTTTGAATATATGTGGTATATACATGCGGCTTCTGGCATCCACTGGGGGGCTTGGAACATGTCTCCAGTGGATAAGGGTAGGGAACTACAGTAGTTAAAAATTAAGTGAAATAATATGTGAGAAGAACCTGTTGATGCAAGACATGTACAAGACACTTCGTAAATATAATCCACCCTGCTCCTTCTAACTATAGAAGTTTCAACTGTCTACTTGCTTTACTAGAATTTTTGCTCCTCCATGGCAGAGGCTAAATCATACTCAAATTGTAAGCCATGTATTACTCTGCATTATACTGTTATGTATATATTCTGTGTTTTACATGTAGTTTTTGGCTAGCAGATAAATAAATAAATACAAGTAACCCTGGATCAGGAGTCAGAAGCTTCGGTTATTACCTGTGTGATTTTGGTTGTATTTCCCTCCTTCTGGGGGTTATTTTCTTATGTGTAAAATGAGAAGGTTTAGGGTGAAATGGGTATATAGTGGCCAATTAGCAAAGATATGGCAACTTTTCTCAAATTCTTAAGGAGTTAGTATGGGGAAGAAGAACATGTTTCTTTGTTTGACTCCCAAATGGCATGGTCAGAGCCCTGGATGGAATATACAGGCACGAGAGAATGAAGAGCCACCTAAAGAGTCAGAAATGCTGAAAGGCTAAAGAGATGTCTCGTGAACTAGGAATGCCTTGTCCCTGGAGGTGTTTGTGTGGGAAACAATGTTTTCTTGCAGCTCCGCCTTAGACAGCAGACAAGCACTGGACTAAGTGGATTCCCTCCCCTACCTTCTCAACTCTACCACAGGACAACTTCTCCAGCGGCAAAGGTGTTCAGATTTACAACACACCTAACTTTATGGTCTTTTCTGTCTTTCCTAACTCTGTGGGTCTGACATAGTGTAGATGGGGATCTGGCAGGTACAGCAGCCCGGAGTGTGGGCCACCTGGGGATAGCCTAGCTTGTTTATTTCAGTGATGCACAGGAAGGGAGTAGGAGTGGAGAAGCCAGGGGAGGAATATTGATCAGGGGCTGAATTTTAAGTTCACTTCCAGAGATGATTACAGGGCCATGATTAATGGTCTGTAGGAGCTCACCAAGGGAGTACTGAATGTAGAAAACAAACAAACAAAAAAAGAACTCTGGAAAGTGTGGGTACAGCTACTCTTACCTAAGGGGGGTTGCTTAGAGGCAAGAAGTTGGGTTTGCTGTTCTTCACAGGAGCATCTACGTTTACCAAGTGAGAATGGGTTATGCTGCACTAACAGACAACCTCCAAAGATTTTAGGATTAACGCCACTAAAGTTTAATTCTCCCTATGTAAAGTCCATGCCTCTCTGGAGGATATTAGCTCAGATATCCAAGCAGCTTTGCTCTTGTGACTCTATTTTCTCAAGATGCGGCTTCAACAAGGGAAGAAGGGAGCATGAGACTTTGACAGGGAAAAGGGATGCTGGAAAAGAGCTTACACCAGCAATGAAATGGTTTATGTCCCCAAATGGCACGTGCCACGTGGCTCTTGTGACAGTCAAGGCCCAGGAAGGACACAGAGGAGAGAAGGACCAGGTATGTGCGCACACTAGTAGTTTCTAATACAGGAGGAAAGAGAATGAAGAAAGAGAGGAAACTCACAAAGTATCTGAGAAGTGAGGACAAAAGAGAACTCAGTAATCTCACTGAGTTTCAGTTTACTCATCTCTCAGAGAAAGACAATCCCCTCTGCTATGCTAAGGATACTGTGAAGATTAAATAAGAAAACACACATATCTTTAACTCTTTGCCAATGGCAAGATAAAAAAAGACATAATATTGTTTTTATAATTGGTGGTTGTATTACTATGAAACCATAAAATGCCAGATTTGATGGGGTCCAAAAGACTGCCTAGTATTGCTTTCTCTCCAGCCCAAGATTTTTTGTTCCAGTAGGGGATCTGAAACATGACTGACAATCAGAATCAGCTGGGAAGAAACACCCATGCGCGGTCTGACTGAAAGGGATCGGAGCCGTCGTTTGCGTTTGTCCATATCTGGGGCCTGAAGCTTTTACATGAGCCTCAAAGGAAGCACCAGCGAAGAGACTGGCAGGATGGCTGGACATTTTCAATGCACCAGGTCAATTACAAGAAATCTGATGCTACGTTTGGGAAACTGCAGGCTAATAATAGTCATAGTTTTCCTGGATGTGGCTTTATTTTGATGTTGATCTTTTTGACCTCTCTGTTTTTGCCATCTCTGCTCCATTCCGGTTGTTTTTACCTCCTTTCATCATCCATATATGAGGCATTCAGAGCTGTGTCAGAAACACGCGTGCTGTCCTCCACTGATGGTTTGATCCACATATTCATTTATGCATCATCCATTTACTTATCCATTTATGCTTTTCTTTCTTTCCATGAAGTCATCTAGTCTTTTCTTCAAAAATAAGTTTCTTCTCTTGACCCATCCGTGAAATGAGGATGATGTGGACGTTTTACCAGCCACGGGGCCTCATTTGGAGGGTCATGTAAAGCCATGTGATGAGTTAGCCCAGGACTGCAGGATGCCTAGCGCTGCCTTAATTATCCAGAGGGTAAGAATTCCTATTGCTGTTCTGAAACAGGGTACAGAGCAAGAGGCTCCCCAAAGCTCCACAGCCCGTGGTTGGGGATGAGGGGATCAGACAGTGCAGTATTTAAGATACTTTGCATATCTATGGCAAGCTGGTGGTTAGTCAATAGCTGCGCTATGGGCCTGGGGCAAAAGGTGTGGAGAGAGTTTCAGAATGTGTGATGACTGCTGACCAAGCCAGGCATTTGTACAGTGCCCGCACGAGAGGCAGGGAGGCAGTTCCCCCTGTGTCACACTCAGTCACTCTTGCCCTGACTACAGGTGGCAGCCGGGAGAATATAAATTATACAGTAAACTGGCTAATGTAGATCGCTGGAGAGAAGCTGCAAAGGAGGTCACGTAGGAAGCTCTGGGTCAGGATGTAAACAGCGGGGGCAGACAGAGAGAAGCTGGCCTGCCATGAGGGCAGAGAGAATAGGTAGCAGACATGCTGGCCTAGAGTGAAGAGGGCAGCCATGTGAGGGAGATTCAGCCATGCTGCCAGTTGTGAGACAGGAGCCATACAGGCAGAGTGAGTGTGGAGAAGAAAGGGCCATGATGCAGCAGCGAGGCAGCTGGCAGGCAGGATTCGGCTGTGCAGCCTGGTGTGGTAAGGGAGAGAATGGCATGCTTCTGCTCTCTTTGTGCCTGCTCCAGCTGACTCTGAAGCAACTGAGGCCCCTGCCTTGTAGGATGCTGTCCTGCTGCCTCACAGCCCTGGATTCCATCTGGACTCTTGGGACTTGGGACATACAGGGAGACCATTATTTGGGGGCTTGTGCCTTTGCTGGACTTCGCCATGATGCAGTGTAACATGGCACATGTATTCCTGGTCTACAGCTTGGAGGCTGAGGACAGCGTACCCCAGATCCTGAAGGAGAGAGCTGCTCTGTGAGAGGATGGAGACTCTGAAACCCACAAGCGTACTTGCCAGAGAGGATGGAGACCTGCTTGCACAGCTGGCATAAGCACCGATAAGGATGTGTGGAACTCCTGGGCTTGGTTTTGGCTTGCAGGCTTTTCGGGAGCAGGGGAAATGCTGGGTCTCGTGGGAGAACAGGGCTCTGAGCAGAAGTGCTCTGGGCAACTCCAAGGTTTCACTGCAGTAAATAAAAACCTGTTTCTCTCCACACTAATTGTTGGGCCATGCCTCAAGGCCCCACGTGGACGGCCCCTATTTGCTCAGTTAGTTTTGCGTGGGCACATGCACAGAAACCTCCCAGGAGGGAGGTGTATACCTTTCTTCAGGCAGCACTTGCATAGGCTCCAATCGTCCTCCTGCATTGTCTGTCTTGATGAAAAATGACCAGTTATTATTTCCTACCTTTGGGTCTGGAAGGCCTAAACGAAATCAGTAGCCATATAAAATAGCTGCTGTTATAGTAACAGCCTTTTCATTGATGGGCTTAAAGTGTGAGGTGTTTGGTATCGATTGCTAGCATCTGTCCTTGGAGGCTGTGCTGTGGGAAAGCTATGATAACAACAGTGGGAATGGCACCACCAGGGGCTACAGCAGGCTGAATGGTTTCCCCAAAGCTGGCGGAAAGGGTGTATTTGGGCTACAGAGGCATCTTGCTTTGCAGGATAAACATTCACCTACAAAAGGTGTTTGCAAAGGCGTAACCCTGCAGAGCAAGTGCTGCCTTCTTACTGAATAGCTTTCTGACTTGAGAAATTTGAAACTGTCTTTCCAAATCTGATAGCCACTTGGCTCCTAACTCCCCTTCTTTCTCTACTTTTGGTCCTCTTTCTCTGCAATCATCATTTAAATGCAAAAAGTGCACTAACAATGAAGCATGTTTTATGTCTTAAATGAGTCCTGTAAAACAATACAACACTTTTTCATATTTCTCTTCCCTTTTTCCTTCTTTTCTGTGTTTTATACATCCCTTTTCCTCTCTTCCTTGCTTGAATTGTTTCCCCTTACTTTTTCTACCTTCAGAAAACAAAAACAAAAACAGTATCTACCACATATAAAATGACAAGGTGTTAATCACCGTGGGAAATCAAAAGTTGATTATAGGCTTTGTTGTGAAAGCAAGAGGCAAGGGCCTGTGGTCTGGAAATGTGGTGCAGAGATGCACAGGGCGGGGACGGGGTCAGTAGTCTCAGCTACAATGGTTGGGCTACATGGGACAAAGTGGCCATGTAGGCACCCAGGCTGGGGGGGACCAGCGGCCAGGCCATGGTGGGAGGCAGGTTGCATTCCCTGAAATCCCAAGGAGCCATGGCCCATGGGCTCCCTGAGTAGCCCCCCAGCAGAGTACTGCACCATCAGGGGGGGATCCTGAGCCCAGCAGGAGCCAGGTTCTAGGGGGTGGGGTCACTTGGTCTGCTGGCCGGACCCTGGTGGCCACACAGCTGGGCTGGCCAAGGCTTCTGTTACTGCCTGGCTGCCGCAAGTGCAAGCGGAGCCCTGGGCCCTCTGCTGTCGCCTCAGACAACTCCCAGACAGAGGAGGATGAGGAGGAAGGGGATGAGCAGCGGTGGCTCCTCAACACCCCTCAAAGAAAAAAATGGAAGAGCACATCCAAATATATTTATCAAACATTATTTCTGAATGCTGAAAATAGCGACATTAAGATTTGTGAACAAAATAAGCTAATAGACAAAGTAGAAACAAACTCATAGGTACAGAGGACCAACTGAGAGCTGTTAGCGGGGAGGGAAGTTGGGAGGCTGGGGGAAAAAAGTGAAAGGACTGAGCAAAAATAAACCCACAAGTGAGCAAACAAGTAAATAAATAAAGTAAGCAAGCAAAAACAAAACAAACAGCAACTCATAGACACAACAGTACGGTGATTACCAAAGGGAAAGGGGGTGGGGGGAGGTGGAAGAGGGCAAAGGGGGGTACACGGTGATGGAAGGAGACTTGACTTTGGGTGTTGAACACACAACAGAATACAAAGATGATGTATGATAGAATTATACGCCCAAAACCTATATACTTCTATTAACCAATGTCACCCCAGTAAATTCAACAAAAATTAATAAAATTAAATGACTTGTGCTTGAGGAGAGTGGAGCTTACATGAAATGTATTTATGTCAATATGGGTACTTTTGTAGTGTGTTCAGTGGTTCTTGGAGAGAATCCAGCATGGGTGTTACCAAACTGGAGATTCCTGACTGGAATATTGATGTTGAGGTAGATTGCATTTGGGCCACTATATTGAGCTGATGTCTTAATGAAGCCCAGGTGAGTTATTGCCGTTTTGGCAGCAGCTTGGATGCTACAGTTGGATGGTTTGATACAGCTGTGTGGTGAGACAACGAAGGAAACAATTAATGTGAAAACTGTAGCACGTGGCTATTGCACATCAGAATGGACCTATGAGTTAGATTTGGTAAAGAAAAAATGCCTTGAATGGCTTCTAAACAATGTGATGACTCATCAGGATGTTGAACTTTTTAAAGAGCTCAGTATAAATGTCACGAGGCAGGTCACTGGTTCATCTAACCTACTTGTGATGCAAGTGAAGATGGATGTATACACAGCTCTTAAAAAGTGCATGTTCCTTCAACTCGTGCCTTCTTGGAGTAGGTTTTTAAAGCGGCTTTTGACTGAAACAAATGTCTAGTTTTCTAAGAGGAGAAAGGATTTTGAAGGTATGACCTCTCTTGAAACTGAGCAAGGAAAACCATTTGCGTCAGCGTTCAGACATTTAAGGTTACAGTATATCATCTGTGATTTGGCATCGGCAAGAATTATTGAACAAGATTCTCTAGTCCCTTTAGAATGGTTGCCTTCTGTGTATAAACAGCTGTGGCTTGCTATGCTCCCAGCAGAGTAAGACAGCGAGGTGGGGCCTCAAGAAGTCAATAAAGAAGAACTAGAAGGAAGAAGTGTGAGGTGTGGTAGCAAGCTTGACAAAGATGGTGACTACTGCTAGCAGTGGACAGATTTTAACTTCGGCTTTGACCTGCTTGTAACTTACATACCAATCGATACATCATTTTCCAATGCAATACAATGAATCAGCCATGCAGTGGGTCTGTCAGTTCATAACCTCGAAGGAGCATAGCATTTAGATTATGTTGAGCCTCTCTTGATAGTAGTGGAAAACTAATATATAGTAGAGCAACTGGCCATCAAATACACCTGAAAAGGATCAGGACCAAGTAGTGATGAACTTGGACAGCAGGCTTCTGACCTTCTTTTTATGTATCTGCTATAATTTCCTGTACATATTCCCAGAAAACAATCATCATCCAGAAAATCCAGAAAACTGAAGATCTTATCAGTTAGAAACTAGCACTTGGACAACTTTTTCAGCTAGCTTTAACCGAATGGTGCTGTGATGTTCACATCTAAGGTGACTAACAATGACAAAGGCCTTACGAACTGTACAGATGATGCAGAAGACTATTCTTAGCATCCTTACATTTCTGTGCCTATATGAGAACACATTTTAAAATATATAATCTTTATTATTTTTTTCCATTGCCATTTAGTCCCCTTATACTCCCCCTCGCCCTGGCAATCACCACCCTGTTGCCCATGCCCATGAGTCCTTTTCCTTTTTTGCTCAACCCTTCCACCTCCTAACCGCTCCCTCCACCACTAGCTGTCATCTGTTCTCCATCTATGAATCTGCCTCTGAAAAACACATTTTTAAAGCCAAGAATATATCTGTCAATCCACTTCTGTTACAAAGATGTCAGCTCACGCTTTTAATTTAGCATCAGTAGAAAACCACTATAGGTAAATTTCACATTTCTCTGCAACCAAAGTTAGATTTAATTTTTAGCTTACCCTTGGATCCTACCTGGTATTAATGCATCTTAGGGAAGGTCATGAGTGATAGACAGAGTGACAGAACCTTAACGTGTTACAACTTGATGAGACACCAGAAACTCACCAGAGGTGAGTTTCTCTCATCTTACAGATGGAGGAACTTCAGCCCAGGGAAGCAAAGAGTCTGGCCCAAGGTCTCCTCATGACCCACCTGTGTTTTTGATTCACTTTCCTGAGTTTTCTGCCCCTGACTAAGCTTCAAACCCTCCCTCAGACTTACTGGCTGTCAATGTAGCTAAGCTCCGTGAAGCTCAGTTTTCTTATCCTAAAAGAACACCTTTTGGATGATTGTGAGCATTATGGGAAAACCAGGTGTTCAATGCACCTGATACGGTCGTGTTGGATACACACCCTCCTGCGCTACCCCCAAGCCAGCAGTCTCCTTTGGGAAGTCATGGGGACTATAACGAATCCCATGCCCTTCCTTAACTGGGTAGGTTCTCCCTTCTCTGAACCCAGATGGATGAAGACACATTTTGGCTGGGTTGTTTGGGTGTTTATCTCAAATGCTAATGATGACTCACTTGGGCAGATAAACAAACTCAGGCCAGTGGTTGTCTTGGAATATTAGCCCTATGTGTTAACAAAAGAATCTGTCTGTCAACAGGACCTCCTGAGCAGGTACCTCAGACAGAGGACCCCAGAGGCACAGATGTGATGAGTACCAGCCTCTCACACAGAGCCCAAGAATCAGGAACCGTAGCTCCCTTCTCTAATCTGTCAGATGACCCATTGCCTTCTGATACTTATTCCCTTCCCACCTTTGCCCCCCCCCCATACATCTTTAAAACCTGATGCTCAGAAAGGGAAAATAATTGTCCAATGTCATAGAGCAAATTGGTGGTGAAGACTGCACAAGAAATCTAACTTTCCAGAACCTAGTAAAAGCGATTTGTTTCTCAGTCACAGAGACTTCTGTGCAAAGAGCCAACCACCCCTGCTCTTCAGTGAGGTAGACCACCTCCTTGTTAAACTGTCTTAGGACAGTGGGGGTAAGATTTCGTGTGTTTCTCTGTGGAAGTAAACATTCCACCAAAGAATGGGTGAGGGTGTGTGACAGGAGCTATGCCTGCGGAATACAGCAAGACAGGAAGGCAGGAATTTAAGATAGGGACTGAGATCTAGGTTGAGTCAGAAAGAACACAATCAGAAACTGAAGTTTAGAGAAGGAGAGAGGGGGAAAGATGCTGAAACAAGGATGTAGGGAATCAGACACAAGTGGCACAGAAAAATGGTGAGGAAATAGAGCCAGACACTTAGAGAGCGTAAGAGAAAAACATAATATGACTGAAGAAAGAGCTAGCACGGAACGGACGATGTGGAGACAGAAGACACGGAGAATGGGAGAAGCCAGCAACCAGGGCAGTGTGTGGATCTTGCAGCGGGCGAGAAGCCAGCAGCCAGCAGCAGGGGGCATCAGAACTCCATGGATATTCAAAAATAATCTGGGGATAGAGTACTGAAGAGAGTGAGGAGCGTGAGAGAGAAACAGGAGAGAGAGAAAAGGGATGAGAAACCCTTTTTGTAACTTTGACAGTAGAACAGTGAATGGCTCTTCTTCAAGGACCTTGCGTGCAGCAGAGTGGTTAACTCCCCCAGGCATCTTTCTGCTTCATATTGGCACTGAAAGTGTAGAAGTAGTTGTTCTAACTGATATTACAGGCTTTCTCATAAAAGAAAACTGTGTCCAAGGGACTAGGCCTCTTCTTGGGTCACCTGATTTGCACATTCATTTACAAATGGGATACCCAGCTGGAACTAGCTTACCCAAACATTCCCTGCCAACTCACCTCCCTCAAAAAGAGAGTTAAGAGAATACTTGGAAAGCTCACAGATAAGGAAGTGATTAAAAAAAAGTGAGGCTTGGGGAGAAAAATCAAGGAATCAAAACACTATTTTTTGGTTTTGTCTCCCCCCTTGACCAGTTCTTGTCTAAGTAGGTCTTATTTTTCTCGTCTCCTCTCTGCAGACCTCTCTTATCTGAGGTGTCTTTCTCAATCTCTGACTGCTTTCAATTTCAGTTTTAAAAAATCCCAGAGGAGGTTTCTGAATGGCTCAGCTTGGATCATGTGCCCACCCTTTGGGCCAATCAGAGTCACCAAAGGAGGGGCATATTTGGATTGGCCCAAGACTGAGTGACACACCCACACAGGGATCATGACCCCTGAAGCCACACCAATGTAGACCTACTAAGTACATCTTGAAGAAGCAGGTTGACTGCATTAGCTCCTTTTTGCCATCTGTCAAATGGAATCTGTCACCTGCCTTGCCCACCTCCAGGAGTCATTATGGTGGTATGATTGAAATACAGACCAAATCCTAACACCTTCTACTAATAGGTGTGCAGATTAGGGCAGCATATAATACAGATTGAATATGAGTCAGAAGACTGGGGTGCTAATTTGACTGACATAAATATGATCAGCAATATGAATATGAGTAAGTTCCTTATCTTGAAGCATTTAAATATCCTTAACTGTAAAATGTAGGGGTTTCCTGAGTCAGTTCATTTATTTTAACCTTTTTGTGGTCATCAAACACCTCTGACTTTCACATCTGAGGAAAGATAGGTGAGTTTCCTGTCCTGCTACCTCAGTGTCAGGAAGCTCATGAACCCTCTACGAGCTTACCCTTAGTCCCCCATGACAAGGACCCCTAGATTATATCATGTTCAAGGTGATATCTGACTCTCTTAAATTGAGTGAAAAAAGGGGCTGCATTCTTAGTGGAAAAGACAGTTCTGCAAATCCAAGAGTTGTACATCTCTTTTTGGTTTAAATCCTATTACCAGAAATATCATGCGTATTTCTCATTATCTCCTTCCCCTGGATTACTCCTTCTCTTCCTTTTTTGCCTTCACCACCTCATCTTTCCTTCTCTACAGGTCGTCAAGTGTCAGTGTGATTGAAGTTTCTTTTCCATCTGTGTTAGCAGCAGAAAGTGTTGCTATCAGGGAAATGGATGGGACATATATCATCTCTTATCTCCATCTCCAAGAACTTAAATGATTTTGTTCCCTAACCAAAATAAATCAAAGGCAAGGAATTTTAATTGTAGTCACCAGGTGGTGAATTTAATACTTCCATGAGTCTCTGTGCTGACAGCATTGTCAGAGTCGCTTGCCTCTCCGGTCTGGAGGATAATGGGATTGCGAGAGTAGGGACAGAGGGAGAACTCTGCGGATTGTAACAGCAGCTCCCTGATGGAAGGAAACAGTCAGCCCGGGCCTGTTAAACACAAAGGCCAGAGAAACATCGCCTGTGTCAGGGTTGCTCCATCATGAACAGTTTCACCAGGGGACTCTTGGGGGCTGCTCACACAGGCATTGCCCACACAAGTCTGCAGTGGATGCTATGCATCAATAATTTTCCTCTGATCAGTCAGTTTGGAGGAGTGGACAGAGCTCAAGCTTGGACCTCAGAGAGATCTGGACTTATAGCTGCTCTCCTCTCACTATTAATTGTTGAAACTTTTCAGTTAGTAAACATTTATCTAGGACCTATTACATGCCAGATGTCCTCTAGAGAGTGGGGATATAGCAGCAAAAAAATAGTGACTTAGAGACAAGTTAAACACACACTTAGCCTAGCAATCCTACTCCAGAGTATTTACCTAAGAAAGGAAACATACTCACAAAGACTCACACAGGGATGGTCACAGCAGATTCATTCATAATAGTCCAGAACTGACTACAGTCTAAATATCCACCACAGTCAATGGATAAACAAACGGTGGTATATTCATTACAATGGAGTACTACTTAGTAATACTCATATCCAGAAGAACATGAATGGGCCTCAAAAACATGATTTTGAGCAAAGGGGACCAGGTACAAAAGGGCACACACTGCATGATTCCATTTCTATCAATTCTAGCAAAGGCAAGACTAATCTACAGTTCTAGAAATCAGATCAGTTTGTTGCCTGGGATGAGGAGGGGGAAAACAGAGAAGTTTTGGGGGTGATAAAAATATTCTACATCTGATTATAGCAGATTTATTTGTCAAAACTCATGTAACTATGCATTAAAAAGAATACATTTAATTTCATGTGAAGACTAATTCTATAAATTTGGGTAAAATAAATTTACTCCTAGTCCACATAGAGCTGTGTTCTAGTGTTGCAAAAAAGGAAATGAATTGAAAACATATCTAATAGCATAGTGAGTGGCAAAAGGCATTGAGATGAAAAACAAAAGGACTTGGTGAGTGGCAGGAGAGGGAGGATTGCTTTTTCTGTGCCATGATCAGCGGAGACCTCTCGGGGAAGCTGACATTTGAGAAGACCTGGATGAAGTGAAAAATGTGAGCCATGTGGGGAGAGGCATTTTGGACCAAGGCAGGAGCAAGTGCAAAGGCCCTGCTGCAGAGGCACTTGTGTCCTAACCAACCAAAGGCAAAAACGTGAAGTAGCAGGGTTGAGCAGGGTGGGCCAAGTGGAGAGTAGTGAGGCTTCACTCAAGGTCTTAGAGGTAGAAAATAATCGGACACATCAGGCCTTTGGGACCATTGTTTGATTTTAGCTTCCTGACTGTGACAGAAAACCATGAGGATGTTTTGACTTGAGGACTGACCCAGGTTAACTGAAGTTCCAAACGCCTCACCCTGGGAGAAGATAAGAGATGCAGTTAGGGAGACCATATGGAAGGCTAGGCAAGTGATAATGGGACTTAATGGAGGTGATGGGATATAATCAGAGTCTAGATGTATTTTGAGGGTAGAACTAACTATAATTTTTAGAAGAACTTGATATGGGAGGGTGAGAAAGAGAGTCATCATGGGTGCCTTCCACATTGACCCAAACAACTGGAAGGACAGAGTAAGATTGTGTGAAATTTGTCAAGACACTTAACTTTGGTCGTCTTCAGCTCTGCTTCACAGAGCTCCACAGTGGGGTCAGAGAGAATATAAGTGGAGTGCCTAAGACAGGAAGAATTCAATATCTTAATATGTATTTGTGCTCCATTACTGAGTTGGAAGTATTCTATTTTGTAGAAGACTTCCAATTGTATTGTTTCATGATTATAATCCCCAAATATCTGAAAACATCATTATACCCATTTTGCAGGACTAATTGGCACTTAGTGAGGTACAGTAACTAACTCAATGTCAACTATTGTTGACTAGTGCTAGACCCCAGTGCAGATCTCCTAAGGTCACAGAAAGGGAACTCTGGTGTTCTGACTCCAAACCAGCTGCCTTCTCTGAATTTCCCAGGTCTTCTGTAGATGTTTGGTTGAACTTAAGCAAACATCTCTTGAACATCAAATGTCAATACTAGGGAGAAAATAAATAAACCATTGTCACTGAACTCCATGCATCTCTATTTACTCTTCTTCAGAGTAAAATCATACTGATAGTAACTAAAAACACATTTAATATCTCTTGATCAAATAAGTTAACATCTTACATTTTTTTTCTGGCATAATATCATCTAATATTCACATCCTCCCTATAAAGCAGATTTTATTATCCCTGTTTTATAAATGAGAACAAGGCTTTGAAAATTTAAGTGACATACAAGATTAAAATCCAGTTATCAGAAGGATTGTTGGATTTGTTTGACTGGAAAACCGTTTAGCTATCACACAGTATTGCCTCTATCTATTCCCTGATTATCCGTCACAGTCGAATATAAGGAGAGAAGAAAGAGGCCGTCCATGGCATCACTAGGTGAAATGCCAGCACAAGAATGTTGGAGAACTCAGTGGGTGATGAATGTCTGAATCCCAAGAAGTTCTCAGGTCTGTGGTTGACCGCAACGAGGTCAAGCTTTGGAGAAATGGGATATCCCGTGAATTCTGAGCCTCCAACACAGAGGCCAAGGGAGTTTCTTCAGCCCGCCAAAAGTGAGAAGTCGCTCAGCTCAGATTGGAGCTTTCTGCCGTCTTTGTGGAGACACCATTAGGCAAATGAGTTGGTCTGAGGGAGGCTGATAAGGCTCCTGGACAGAACGTGTGAGTCTTCCCAGAGAGGGTCTTTTGAGGCAGCCACAGAACAATATAGCTGCTGGCCTGAGATAGGAAAGGCCTTGTAAAATAACCAAATGAGGGCCTCTTCCTTAATTCCTTAGAGCTGAATTTTATCAGGAAGGCCACTTGTACTTACAGAAAGCTGTAATCACTCATGGTGGGACACACATTCTCTGAGAGACTGCAGTTGCTGAGCAGGTCTAAATATTCAGGATCTTGTACAAAGACATGTCTCTCACTGTGCAGCCTAGCCTGCCTGTTCTGTTCTCACAGCTTCTTTTCAGTTTCCTAAGCACCTGGACTACCTGACAATCACGCTTGCCAAAGACTATTCCTTTATTCCAGAAGGTTTGAGCTTTGAAAGGATTACATTAGCTACTCCTGTCTCCATCATGCTAGCATTAATAAGTATGTATCAAGGGCACATGATTACCTGCCCACCCTGACCTCTCAAGTCTGGTGGTTGGAATCCTTGGTGTCAAGAGGATTGACTCCTCAAACTTTTCTCCTCTTTCTGAGCTCTTCTCTTGGTCAGTGGAAGAACAATGGCTTTGGGACCAGAATACTCAAGTTCCAAACCTGGCTCTTTTATTTAAATTTTATGTAAGTCATGGCCTTTAATTGGGATTCAGTTTTCTTATTCTTAAAGTGAAGACAGTGGCCTTATTTCACAGGGCTATAGAAGGGTCTATTACAATAATAATTTTAAGGAGTTTTTCATGTAGTTTGTGGTATATACTTGTAGCCCTAGTCATATTGGACTTCTTCTAATTCTCAGATTTGCCAGACACTCTCTCATTCCAAGACTCCCCTTAATCCTGCACCGTTGCTTCCTCTCTGCACCCTCAACACATCTCTTCATCTGGCTCTCAGTTACTCATCTTGCCCATATAAATTTAGACATCATTTCCTCTGGAATATCTTGCTTGATCATTTCCCTAAGTCTGGTAGAGAGGCTCCCAAAGTACTGTGATCTTCCCTATATAACTTTTACTAAAATGACAGTGTTCTTGGTCATCTTCTGCACTAGATATGAATCCATCAGAGCAAGGACTGTATCTGTTGTAGACTTATGTCAAAGTTACCTGTTTTTCTGTTTTCCAGAACTCTTCCCCAAGCTTTATCAACATTTGACTCTTCCAATTAAATTAACATCCCTATGGAGTTGTGTTAAACCGATCATAAAAATAAAGAATTATGTTCAAAAAGGTTAAGAAACTCACTCAAATTATACTAGCTAATAGATACCTTGATCATCTAACATCAGCTATAATTTGATCCCAGTTATGTGTAATTCCAAATAATAAAAGTAAGCATTCATTAAGAACACTTTGAAAGTGCCACACATTGCGTTATGGGTTTATACTACAACCACACTATACAGGTACCATCACAATCTGTATATTATAGACACAGCTGTTAAAAAAAAGACAACTCACACAAGGGCACTTGGATAACAATAGAAGCAGATTAAACTTGCTTCTGTCAGACTCTGGAGCCCAAGTTCCCCATCAGCAACTCACACACTCTTTCAAAGCCCCAGTAAGTTCCACTGCAGCAAAAAGTATTTCTTTGCTGCAACAGAAGTTTTGCTTTTTACACTTAGAAATGAACTCATTTTCTCTTATTCGACTCTCGACAGATAACAATTTCCTGTTCAATATCCCTATAAACAAAATCTATGACACTTGAATGTGTCTGCCAAGAAATTTAAGTTTTACTAAGAATTTCCTGAAATGGGAAGGTTCTGGGTAATGAATGAATCACAGAGAATGACTTAGGTGTCCAAACTTTTGGTGTCTCTGGGCCACACTGGAAGGAGAAGAGTTGTCTTGGGCCACACATTAAATATGTAAACACCAATGAAAACTGATGAGCAAAGGAAAGGTTTAAATAAATTTATGATTTTGTGTTCAGCCACCTTCATAGCCATCCTGGGCTGCATGTGGCCCGTGGGCCATGGGTTGGACACCCCTCTCAAAGATTAATTATCACATTTTATTGCAAGTTTATATTCAAAGAAGAGGATAGCAAAGCACAACCAAGAATCTTTCAACTATTGTACCCAAGGGGTGTTTGGAGGGTTTGGAACTTGTAACTCAGGGGAAAAAAATCACTGGTTGTGTGTGTGTCTATGTGTGTGTGTTCATTCTTATGTGAGGTATGTGAGTTGAGTTTAGTGATGGGAGAGAAGTTAGTCATGATAGCTGTCTTTAAATATTAGAGACTGATAAGTGGGAGATATGAAAAAGCAGGTCTTTTCTTAATATCAGGAAATGCTTTAAATCAGTTGGAGCACCTACTCCACCATGGAATGGGTAGGATGCTGACATCATGAGCATCCTATGACTAGAAGTATGCAAGCAGAAATTACTAGAGATTCTCTGTAGAGTGATCATATGTTCCCAATCTGGACTTCTTTTTACATGAGAAGGTGGCATATAAACAATTTTGTGAATACTAAGGGGCCAAGAGTCACCCTATGCACACACTTAGTGACTTCTCAGGTTCCTTTAAATGCTAATATCCTGCTATTATATTGTTACCAACTTTGAATAATATTGTGGGTAAAAAGTTTTGAGGAGGAGTTGGCCATATAGAAGTGAGAAATGACCTAATTTAAGAGTTTCATTGACCTTTAACTACATATTTGATTGACTGGTACACTGGTAGGTTGATTTGGGGGGTGTTTCATGACTTCACTCATGTCTAGCAGTTCTTTGGCGCTGTTATCCTAGGCACCTCGATTCTCCTCCATGAAACCTCCCCACCTGGCTACTGTAGGCTTCTGTTCATGGAGGTTGAGTTATAAGAGATTGGGAGAGAAAGCTGAAAGCCTTCTTGAGACCTTCTTCAAAAATCACACAATATCTAGTCTTTTGGTCCAAGCATATCACAGGTGAGTGCACATTTAAAAAAGTTCAACATTCCCAAGTGGTAGAGAAACAGATTCCACCTCCTGATGGGAGGATGGGCAATGTCACATTGCAAAGGTACATGCGTAGAGGAGTATGTGGCCATATTTTATAAACAACCACACTGGAAAAGGGGACATCTCTTTAGCATCTTACCAAAACTCTTGCTGACCTTTTACCAGCCAAAATGACCTTTTTATGTATCAAGCATCAGGAAAAGAAAGTCCAGGTGCTCATATCTCCTAAACACCCATTCCTCAAAAAAAGTGTTAAGAACTATTTCAATGTATGAGTTCTGAATATAGTTTAGACTTTGAAATACTGGTTCTTGAAGAATAGCATACTGATTTATTACAAAAGAGTGGGTTCTTAAGTTAAGGTTATCCCAGAAAATCCAGTTGTCTAATTACCATGTTGATTTTGGTGTCAATCAAAATCAAACAGTCTGAGCACACTGAGCCGCTGTTCAAATCTTAAAGCATGCCTCCATGGTCTGTCTACTCACCTAGTACCCAAATTATTTAAAGAAATTTAAAATCCCTTAGGAAACTTGTTTAAATTCCTCAGGGACAGCGAAGAGTGATGGGAGAGAATTATCATTTATCATACTGCTCCTCTGTCCCCAACATCTTACCATACATGATGGCTCACTAAATCTTCTCAGTGAAGCTGTTACAAATGAGCGTACCTGGGCTCGTCACCACTTGCTCAAGGGTTCGGATAGTTGGGATCAGATCACTGATTCAAACTTAGATTTCCTAACACCGAAGCCCTAATTAATTCCCAGTATTCAATGCTGCTTCTCAGAAAAACAAAGGGTTTCAAGATGTTACTCTCTTGTAGAAAAGAAATCCTGAGAAATTGAGTATGAGGTGGTCACTGTTAGGAGGTGGCAGACTGAAACCTTTGGGATCTATGGGAAGAACAAAGCGAGTGCCTAGTGATACATTCTGTTCTTCAACAGCTGAAGTAAGAGCAGGAAAGATAACAATAAAAGACCCCTTGGATTCTTTGCAGTGCCCTCCTGGCATCTGCCACATTTTTTTTCCTTCTCTCTGCATCTTAGGGAAACAGAAGAGAAAGATCTTTCTGAACAGAGAGCTCCCCCAATTCTATTGGTCACACACATATTTCACTTCTTAAAAGCTGCCGACAAACAGCGAGATTCGCTTTAGTGCCAGCCTGCCATAAATTTATTTGCTTGTTAATGCAGCCTCCTCAGTTCATGTTTTTGCTAACTAGGAGCATCAGAATGTCAGTCTGTCCTCAGGGACGTATCAACTGAAGTCGGTAACAAGATTAGAGTATGGACTGCTCAGGAATTCACGCTGCCTCCAGATCGAGGCATGCTGAAATGTTAACCTCGTAGAATTCTACGATAGTAGAACAAGATTTGCAGAACCATAGGCTGATAGAATCTGAGAGGTAGATGGAAACTTAGGGTTTATCCTGCCTTGTTTTGCTTTTCTTTTCACACCCCCTGGCTTTAATTTCCATTTATATGGACAGATGAACCCAAAATCTGGCATTGCTTTAACATAATAGTGAGCGTCCTAGTCCACCGAAAGACAGAAAGAGGAGATTGGGTTAAGTGGCATGATTCAATTTAACACTGAGAGGCCCTCGGCACAAAACAAAGACAAATATTTTTTGTTTGTGTATTTAAGTGTGTGTTTGCTTCTCTCTTCCTTATTTGGGCAGAAGGCTCCCTCTTGCTTTTCATTTGGAGAATCATCCCTCCTCACATATAATATCCTTACCTTTCTGAGGATGTTATATGGGAGGGCTGATCCAGTTTCCTGGTTCCTGTCTGACAATTGGCTTATTTCATCTCCTTGGTCATAGTTCATGAATAATCATGGTACCTCCAGCAGTCAAATGAGAATTAACACTGGGCTTTGAAAAAACATGTAAGAAAAAAAAAAGTATTTCCTTTTCCCTGAAGATGCTGATCTAGTGAAATATTAGCCTGATATTGTAGTGACCTTCTGGCCACCTTGTAATGAAAGCCTGACTAAGGATGAAGCCTGACTACCAGAGAGGAAAGCAGAACCAAGATACTAAGAGAAAAAAGCCCGATGAGGAGGAGACCCTCACATTCTGCAGCCCTCTGTAGTGAGGCAGGGATGTGTGGCTAGGTCAGGTTGATACTCTGTGAGTAGAAGTGACATACCCTCCAAGGAAGTGATGAGCTGCATATCCAAAAGAAGAGGTGACTGGAAGTTAACATGCAAATACCATGTAACCCAGCCACTCAAATCCTAGGTATCACCCAATACAAATGAAAGCATATGTCCATACAGACTTCTGTGCAAATATTCCTAACAGTAAAACACTGGAAGCAACCCAGATGTTTATCAATAAATGAATGGATTAAAATTTTATACTCTGTTTATAAAATGGAACACTATCCAGCATTTAAAGGAATAAATAATTGATACACAATATGGGAGTGATTCTAAAAATAATTATGCTGAGTTAGAGAATCCAGACAAAAAAGAATACCAGATGAATGATTCTATTTATAAAAACTTGTGCAAAAGGCAAACCAAACAGCAGTCACAGAAAGTAAGGTCAATGTTTGCCTGAGGACAGAGGTGAGGGGCAAGGATTGAGTTAGGGAGAGATTACAGAGGTGCATGATTAACCTTTGGGAGGCAAAGGACGATTATTGTCTTGATTGTGGTGATGGAGATTGTGGAGATGCATATGTCAAAATGTGTCAAATTGTGCGATTTAAATATGTGTAGTTTACTGTAAGTCCATTACACTGCAATAAAACTGTTAGACAAAGGAGATGGACCCTTTGTTGGCCTGAGTCCCCTAGCAGAGCAGAAGCCCACTCCCACCAATGGCTAACCCATATTTGATATGTGCCTTGCTGCAATAAAGCTGCACAACAAGTTATTCCAAAATTCAGTGGTTTAACCACTGACCACTTATTGTCACATTTAAAGGTCTGTGGATTAATCACAACTTAGTTGGTTTAGGCTGGACTCCAGGATCCAGGCTGAAGATCGGGTTTAGCTCTGTTTCATGTGTCTCTTATTTTCCTTACAGCAGCATTTATTCAGGCCATGAGACATGGTCTGTGCATCCCAGTCTCGGGCCAGGTGTATAGGCAATAGCTCCTCGGCCATATTCATTTCCTGGCGCATCACAAGAGTGTGAGAGCCCAAGACAAACTGGATGTGTGTGTGTGTGTGTGTGTGTGTGGCCTCTGCTCCTGTGCTGTCTGTCAATGTTGCATTGGCCAAACAAGTCATAGTTGAACCCAACTTCAGTGGGGTGGAGAATACACTCAATCAGAGTGGGAGGGGAAGGAAAGTGACTATTTATGGAACAATAATTGAAACTAACAGTGTTTGTACCGTAAGCCAAAAAGCAATCCTCTGAATGTTCAACCCACCGAGATATCTGGGGGTTCATTGTTACAGCACATGAATTCCTTTCTGTCCTAAGAATAACACCAGAGGTGCCCAGGAATCCAATGCTGAATGGAAGTTTTAACTTTTACAACCAATAAATGTATTTACTTGATTCCCGTTTTAGTTTTGTTTTTTTTTCACTTGAGCCTGAAGTCTCTTTACTATTATAGTTGCATAAAACAATGACTAAGGAAGAGCAAAGTTCAATAAAATAAATCATATGTATCATTATTTGAGCACCTGCTATGTGCCAGTCACTTCCCACAAATTGTTTCATTTAAACCTAATCATCTGCAGCAAGTTTGGTATTACACACTAGATTTTTGCTGAGAGAACTGAGGTTCAACATCTCAAAAAAAAAAAAGGATGGAGCTGAGAAGCAAACGCGGGTCTGTCAAAACCAGGACATATTCTCTATCCAATTTACCATGATTTTTGCTCATGAGACAAAACAAAACATAGCACCCAAAGGCATTTACAATATTTCTCCGTCTCCAGCAGAACTGTAGCTAGTTTCTTTCTGAGAGATTGACGTCTTTTCTTTGTTTAACTCTCTCCTATCACCTTTCTCAATTGTTGTTGTCACTGCGTAACTACCCTTGGACCTGAACATTCTTCCTCAGTGTTAAGAGTGTGCTCATGCGGCGAATGTGCTTGCTGTTCAGTCTTCGAGCCTGATCTCCCGTGTAGTGGCTGTGAGAACACTGGAACATCACATCCACGTTCAGTGCCTCAGTTGTTTCTTTTATAAAACGAGAGTACAATTTATCTCCTGCCTGTCTGGTTTGACAGTTAAATATAATAAACTGAAAGTAGTTTCTAAATTATAAAGTGCTCTAAAATATTATGTAGGATTAATATTATCATCTTAATTAAAGCTGCTAGTAATGATTCAGAGAGACTAATCTGTCTGGGTAGAATTTTAATTGTTGTAACAGCTGGTTTTGTTGAGAGGGGCATTTACAGATATAAGATGGCATCCTTGCCAAACATCTTACTTTAGATTATATAGACAGGCATCGTCTCTGCCTTCATATAAGACAGTGACTTCTGCTACATCGGGTAGATTCAATACCATATCTAGCCCTAAGGTCTCTAATGACCCACAGCTCTCTCCAGCAGTCTGTAGACACTCCATGGCCACTAAAAGGTCTCCCCATAATGGCTGCGGTTCTTTTTCTTTTCTCTCAGAGGTCTTTATTAACTCCTCTGCCTCTGCTGGGTCCTGGAGGCCAGGTAGGTGATTAATGGCCCTGAATTATGATCTAGCTATAAAGGCTGTTGGTGAAAATTTATACTCAGTGTGGTGAGCTAGAATTCTTTCAACCCAGGTACTCAACATTCATTGCACAATTTAATTGTGAAGAGTAGTAGTTAATGAGAACACAGGGGAAGAGGGGAAGACAGGAGCTGAGAGTCTGGGCTGAAGGCCAGTGCTCCCAGCAGTAAAGTTCCATCTGGGAGGGATGAATCACAGAGTGGACAAATTGCAGCATTTGGAGGGGATTTTCATCTTCATTATGTTTTATCAATAAGGAAACTAAGGCACGAAGAGACTAATGAGTAAAGGCAATAGTAACACCACCACCAACTGCCTTTTTGTTTTAGTATGTTTCACAAATCAAGCTCTTGGTAGGAATCTTTACAAGCATGAAAGCACACAAAACTGATCTCAAAAGCAATATGGGAAAATTAGATGCTATCATCTTTATTTTACAGATGAGAAAGTTGAGTCTCGGGGAGATCAAGTGAGTTGCCTAAGAATATGGAGCACATCTTGGTTCTGGGATTGGAAGCAGGGTCTGTCTAGACTTCAATATCTCTGCTCCTTCCAGTATATCCAGATATGCTTTCACTATTACTCTTGGCTGCTACCACCAATATAGAGTTTGTTGTAAGCACTATGTATACATCTTATCACTATTGTGCCCATTTTACAAATGAGGCAACTGAGATTGCTCTCCTGTGGGGAGCAAGGGGCAGACCTGGGATGCTAACACAAGTCTGTCTGACTCCAGCGATATTTATCTTGGCCACTACATACCCAGCTTCAGCTGCCACTAATAAACAACACTCTCACCATATACCCAATACTATGATTGAAAACTCATCTCTTAAGACACAACACTACTGAAACGCTGCCTAGAGGTATTAGGGTGAGATGCGTCGGGGGCGACAAGGGCAGCAAGTAAGAGGATGTGCATACCTCTGTTACCACTGAGCCGATATACACAATCCAACGTCATGACGAAGAACTTATTTTGATAATTGACTATAACATTTATCAACTCATGGAATACCCAGAAACCAAGAGTTCAAAGTAAACTCACTTCCTACATTGGACGAATCTTGATGCTTAATAAAACCACATTATCCTTCTAGCTGATTGGAAAATTGGATGAACCAGGCTGCCAAAATGCATGCAAACCTCTGGGCCTTGTTAAGCCACCCTGAGTAAATTGCAAAAATAAAGTATCTTTTTTACTTGCATATGAAAACAAGAAAATGAATGTATTTTGCATAATTGCTACAAAGGGCCCCAACTAGCCATTTCCATTTGCAATTTCATATTTCTATAAAGTTTTATTCATTTTCATTTGCAAATGAATTTGCTGTTTGTGAAGAGAAGACTCATTGCTCTGACTGGTGCCAGATTGTTAGGAGGAGCCTCTACTCCCACCAATGGCCTTTATGCTGACCAGGAGACCTCTGAGCTTGTCTGCTTGTGTTCCCTTTCCTAGCTGCCCCTGCCTATTATTGTAGTTATAATGTTCTTTCTTCCCAATTGCCTTATTTCCTCAATAGAGACTACAAATGTGCTAACATTTATCTATTCAACAAATATTTATGGAATACCTAGCATGTGCCAATAACTGTTCTAACTACCAAAAGTACAGCAATCACAAATCAGACAAGAATACTTGCATTATTGAATGAAAGATCCAGACAATTATTTGTGTTTGTTCATAGTAGATATTTGGGGCTGGAGCATAAGCAGCATTAACACTCCATAGCAGTGGAAAAAGCACGCATGCAGGTCCTGATGTGAAAAACAACATGGAGCACTGATGAAATAGGGAGATGCGTGGCTGGAGTACAGTGGGCAAAGGAAGAGTGGGGGCAGGTGAGTCTGGACAGGTGGCAGGAGCCAGAGACCTTGTGCATCTTGCAAACTCTATCAGGTATTTGAGAGACAGCAGGTCGGTGTGAAACTAAGTAACTAACTAAAACTAAAGATCCATAGAACATTTCTTTAACAGGCAGAGGAGAATAAATTCCTTTGAAAAGTGTGTGGACATTAGCTGGATCTCTAAATTCATATCACTTATACTGTTTATTCTCCAGTGTCTGTAAACTGTGGTGGGGATTTATGTGACTCAGAGTTCGTGAATGTTCAAATCTGATCTTGAGCCAGCCAGTGCTCATTAAAGGTCCAAGGATAAGATCCTTTTTTCCCTCAGAGGAAAGAGAGGGAGCAAAGTGCACTCCTGATGTTCTTCATTCAAAACCCCAAGGTGGTTCTAGGGTGGGCTAAGCGAGGCTTTGCCCAAGCCAAGGTATCACCACGTGGTGAGAGAAGGAAAGCCCCAGGAGAATATCAAGAAAGGGTACATATCAGAGCTAAAGTATTTTCACCCTCAGACCGAGAGCTTAGCTGTTTGAATTTATCAACATATGAGATTTCCTTGGTTCTGTCAATTCTCCAGGTAGATAAAGGTCAGGAAATCTTAACTGTGGCTTTTTATAAGAAAAGTAGATAGAAAAAATGGAGGGGAGAAGAAAGAGGATAGATTAAAAAACAACAACAATATTTGCTCTCAAGATCACAGAGAAAGATATTTATCCCAGGCCTCCAAGGATGAAGTTAATCCAATAACCCCTTGGAAGAAGCTCTGGGGCCATTTTATACCTTGGTCTAACTTGCCCCTTGGGACACTCGGACCTCACAGTTTTGGTCAAATCAGTGGATGAGGGAAGTTTCAAGCAGTAGATACTGGGAATTCATGTTATTGAGGCAGGTGAAAGCTTGAGTGAATCATTAGAGAAATTGAAGATAAGTCCTTTTGTAAACTCAGTTTTGTAGATCAATCCATTACCAAAAAAAAAAAAAAAGTGTCTAGTTTTAGTATTGGTAAGACCAAGTACCATTTTATTTATTTTATTTATTTATTTTTTAATGTGGTATTCCACTGAGCCTTTTAAAAAATATATATTTATTTATTTTCAGAGAGAGGGGAGGGGAGGGAGAAAGAAAGGGATAGAAACATTAATGTGCAAGAGATACATCAATCGGTTGACTTGCGCATGCCCATGCCCTCAACTGGGGACTTGGCCTGCAACCTAGGCATGTGCCGTGACCAGGAATTGAACCAGTAACTTTTCAGTTCTCAGGCCAGGACTCAATCCACTGAGCCACAGCAGCCAGAACACCATTTCTTTAAAAGTTCAATTGTTAGTTGAACATATCACTAAATGTAGAAATGGGATAAGGAAAACTTTTAAAAACCGTTTTAATTTAATTTAATTTATTTTTAGAGAGAGGGGAAGGGAGGCAGAAAGAGAAGAAGAGAAACATCAATGTGAGAGAGAGAAACCCATCGGTTGTCTCTCAAATACACCCCGACTGGGGACTGAACCCACAACCTAGTCATGTGCCCTGACTGGAGATCAAACCAGGATCCCTTTTCTTGGTTGGACGACATCCAACCAACTGACCCACACTGGTCAGGGTGGGATCAGAGAAATTTTTAACTAGTCTTGGGGCCTAAGATTTGTGGAGTGCTGGAAGGGACATCAAGATAAGATTTAATCAGCAGTGCCCTAGGTGGTGCCCAAATCTGTTTCTTGCTTCAGTAGTGTTTGGACAGAACAAGTCCAGCGACAACCCTTTCTTTAGCTTCTGACCACACTCTAATCTCTTTTACAATGGCCACCTTTGGAAGCATCTCAGCCAACCTTGGCCTCTGAGACCAGCCAATACAATTTTTGTGAGCCTAACTCCTTGTTCCCTAGCAACCATGAGCTCCCATTCTTCAGAATTATTCCACCAAGGTGGAGGCCACCATCAACCACCAGGTCAACCTGCATCTGCAGGCCTCCTACACCTACCTCTGTCAGAGCTTCTGTTTTGACCAAGGCAATGTGATTCTGGAGGGCATGCACCACTTTTTCCTCCAGTTGGCTGAGGAGAAGCATGAGTGTGCTGAGCATCTCTTGAAGATGCAAAACCAGTGTGGTGGCCATGCCTTCTTTCAGGATGTGCTGAAGCCTTCCCAAGATGAGTGGGGTGAAACTCAGGACACCATGGAAGCTGCTGTGGTCCTGGAAAGAACCTGAATCAGGTCTTTTTAAATCTGCATGCCCTGGTTTCTATTCCCATGGATGCTTATCTCTGTGACTTCCTGCAGAACCACTTCCTCGATGAGCAGGTGAAACTCACCAAGAAAATGGGTGACCACCTGATGAATCTCCACAGGCTGGCCAGTCCCCAGGCTGGGCTAGGAGGTTATCTCTTCCAGAGGCACACCTTCAAGCATGACTAGGAGCTATGGAGCCCAGAGGCCTTTGAGAGACCCCTCTGCCTTCCCCTGGTGTCAGGTTTCTGACTAAGCCTCTCCCTACAACCTCTAGGCATCCTTTTAACCACCCTGCAACCTATCCCATGCCTTGGACCAAATGGAAATAATAAAGCTTTTGGCAGAGAAAAAAAGATAATTTCTTTGAGTCCCCACATCCTTTTAGCAGATTAATGCATCAGAAGTGAATTATAACCTAGCTGCTCCAGATTCCCTGGTCGGGGTTGTCTCAGAAGCACCATGTCCCTCATTCCAAGAATGACTAGGACAGAAGGCAAGTGGCATAGTGTTTGGACATTTTCCAAATGGTTGGAGGCTTGGCCCAAGCTATGTCAGTATGGAGCTGCTCACCTGGTGATGAATGCTGTTATTAGCATTCATGGCACTTACCATTCCTTGCTTATAAAGAAGGACAGTAATTTATGGCTGTATTATGGGTCTGGATTGAACAGAGGAGGAAAACAAGGCCTGAAGATTTTGTTTTCTTTGGCTGTGGCTAATAATAAAATTTCTCAGTTCCATAACTACCATTAGATTTCCCTCTGACTCATTTCTACTCTTTGCTCATTGCCCTCCTCTCTCTCTCTGCCTTCCCCTTTATCTGCCTTGCTGGCTCTCTACCAAAGGGAAGATAAGGAAATAAGAAGGGATGGTGATATTATTTAAGTATCTTTAATATACTAGGCCCTGGGCTAAATACTTTTGTGCCTGTCTTTCCATTTAAGCTGCATAATAATGCTGATATGGGTAATTTACCCCTACTTACAAATGAGGAAACTTGCCCACAGTTCAGAGAGTTGGTGGGTAATAAAGCTGGAATTCAAATTTAGCTCTATCTGACTCCCCAAAGTGGGCTCTTTCCATGTATCTTCATTTATATCACTCTTCTCCATCTGTCCAATAGTTGTTCTTGCTCCTTGTCTTGGGTATATATGACAGCACATTCATGTAATAAACACTGAGATTCTATTATGTGCTAAAAACAACAACTAGAGAACCAAAAATATATAAAACAGAGTGTCCACTTTCAAGTAGCTCACAGTTGGTATATGCATGTGTGCTTGAGGCTTGGGACTGATAAAGAATGTACATACATTAGTAAGTACCTCTTAAGAAAGAATATTTGTTCATTCATTTATTCATTCATTCTGCAAATATTCATTAAATACCTATTCTATGCCAGGCATTATTCTGTGCCAGTGTTCCTCAATCCTGCCTGCATATTGGAATAACCTAGTCCATTTAGAAATCAAACAAACAAACAAAAAATCCCACACAAAACAACTCTCCCAAAAGCCAACAACAACAAAAAAATCAAAACCAAAGCTAATCCCTGGCCCATTCAACTTATTCTATTTAATTGACATGAACTGGGGCCTTGCATCAGTACGATTTTAAAACCTCCTAGGAACTCGTAATATGCAGCCAGGGTTGTGAAAACACTCTCTCGGGCCCTAGAGAGACAGCAGCAAACAAGCCGGAGAAGCAGCGCTCCAGGCACTCACAGGATATTTATCTCTCTATTCAGATGGAAGAAGTGGTAGACGAACAGGGAGAGAGGAAGGTGAGGCTGGAATGTTCAGCTTGTACCTGAATCATCTTCAGCCTTAAATTCAAGGCAGTTCAGATGATGTGAAGCAGGGAAATGACATACAGCCTGAGGCACCTTCATGTTCTACATTTTTTGTGACATGGACTCCATTTCTATGGACTAGATAGAGGGATTTACCTTCCTAAGATTTTTGATCAGACTGACTGAAGCAGAGATTGCTAACCTAGCAGACTAACTTTTCTGAGACTAGGGGTCACTCATTTGTGTAACGTCAGTTCACCTGTAGGAAGGAGAGAAAAATATCTCTCATAAGCTGGGCTTCACACTAGACCAAGCCAACAGAGAGGACTTAATTAGCATATTTAAATGTCTTTCAGTTCTGCTTTTATTTGTACCATGAATTTCATTCTGTTTATGCCAGTCATGGCTTTGGAGTCAGACGCATGTGGATTTGAGTTCCAGTTTCATTTTGACAAACTGGGTGACCCTGGGCAAATGTCACGTTTCAGTGCCTCAGCATCCTTGTATGTAAAGTAGGGTTTACAGTAGTACGCACTTTCCGAAACTTCTGAGAGGGTGGAATAAGATAAGGTACCTACTGCATTTCTGGCTTAGAGCAAATACCTACTTAATGCCAGCTGTCATTCTTATTATCTCAACGTTTGTTTTTACTGCACAACGTTGTATATCAGCAAGTGTGTACAGTAGGAGTGTGGCCAAGGCTGTAAAAGCAAGTGAATAAGACAGTGCAAAGAAGTGAGACATTCAATACAGCTTAGCACCACTTACTACATGGGAAGCACTCTGCACATTTTAGTCATATTAACTTCTCATGACTCTGAGAGGCTGTATTCTTACATTTTATTACAGAAAAAATTTCAGAGAAAAATTCATCATTTATAATGAACCTTCATGTACCCATCTCTCATCCTTAGCAATTACCAACATTTTGCAAGTCTTGTTTTACCTATTGATTTTGACTTATTTTTCTGGAATGTTTTAAGAATAATCCAGGTTATTATGTCATTTTACTTACAAATATTTTAGTATGCATCTCTAATGGATAAATGTGTGTATCTATCTATCTACCTACCTACCTACCTACCTACCTACCTATCTGCCTGCCTACCTACCTACCACTTATGCTGTCATTGCACCTAACAAAATGAACAATAATTCCTTAATGTCAAAGACTTATTTCATATTGAAAAGTCCTCAGTTGCTTCAAAGATATATTTTATAGACACTTAAGTGGTATGGATTTTATCTTCAATCTATCTGTAGCTTCCTACAAAATGTGACACAAATTCTCCAAATTTCAGCTCTCAAATAGGTGGTTCCAGCTCACTCCAAAAGGTGAGGGAGAAGCTGATTTAAAATTTGTCTTCGGATTTTTGGAGGTGTGGTGGTGCATGGGAAGTTTAGAAAAATACACACCCTTAGATCTAGGTCTTTTCATTCATTCGCTTGTTTATTCCAGGCATTCTCTGGGCTGTCCCTGTGGGTTTCACTCAGCACAGCACCGTGAGCCCTGAGTACAGAAGTGAATAAGAAAGAGCCTGTCCTCAAAGAATTTCTAGTCTAGTGTGTAAACTGAGGGTGGGGAAGGAGGAATTGCCAAGAAACAGTTCTAGCACCGTAAGAAGCACTGAGTTAGAGGGGATGTGAGGTGCTGGCAGAACATCCACTCTGTCACGGGAACTTCTAAGAGCCAGTTTTGCAGAGTCACTACAGGTCAGTGGTAACTGAACAGGAAGAGAAGTGGAGGAAGGACTGTACAGGCAGAGGCCACATTTGCAAAATGCAGAGGAAGGAGAAACATGGGCTGACACAGTTTCCAAAGTAGTTCGGTTCAGCTGGAACATCTAGGTGAGAAGGGAGAAAAGTGGAAGTTCAAGGTTAAAGAAGGTAGCAGGGCATAATGGGCCCCATAGGACACATCACAGAGTCCCTTCTTTTGAAGGCAATTGTTTGAAAGGCTATAAGGTGACATGGTCATGACTGTACTAGAAAGCTTCCTCTGGCTGCTCTGTGGATAAAGATGGCTGTGGAAAGAGGCTGGAAGCCGGGAAGGTAGGTGGTGGCAGTGACTGCGGTGAGAAGGAAATGGAAAACCTCATCAAGTGGAGGATAGAGATTACAGGCATGGCCTTTGGGGCTCCAGAAACTTACCCCGCTTCCACACCAGAGAGCAACATGGGGTTCTGCAGGAATCATGGGAGGGTGAATGAGTATAGGACAAGAGGGCAGAAGGTCTGGGCTTTGGACCTGCGGTCCTCACCTCACTTTCTGATCTTGCCCTCGTGGGCATGTCACTTTACTTCGCTGTCTATATCTGTAAAGTCGGACCATGATAGATAGCTACCTTCCTTCCCAGAGAGCCCTTGGGAGGGTTAAATGAGTCATACCACACCGAAGCAGTTTGTAAACTCTACAGAACTCGGCAGTTTGACATCACATTCTCCTGTCTCTGAACCAGCCTCAAACCACGAGTCGTATCTATGTGGACCACATATAGGATTGGGGCTCTGGCAGATTCCATTTCTAGAAGAGACTTTAACATTCCTTGAATGAGCTTTAACTGTGCTAGCAAATTTAATCTCAAAATATTCTCACAGGCAACGTGTTTGTCTCCGAAGTTTTGCCAGCACATCGGTTTCTGATTAGAGTTACAGTCTGAGTGGAGAAGTGACTTTGGAAGAGACATGAGTGCTGTCAGCAGATGGGGAAAAGGGTTAAGAGAGAGGGAGGGGGTTGCTGTAACTCACCCCTGCTCCGGTTGGGATTCTGGGTGAATATGAAAAGTAAGCAGAAACTCAATTAGTAACCCCTGAACTCGCCCCATGTTATCTCTGAGAACACACCCCGCCTCTCATTCTATGCCTTCGAGGGAGAGCAGACTTCTGTCAAGCTATTGCAAAGAAGGATGCAGACCCAGAGGAAATAGGATGAAGCAACTCAAGGCTGCTTCTGCTTTCCCCAGCATCTTTAATTCAGGGTTTTCTGTGAGGATTAGGAAGTTCTAAATGCTGAGAGCTTAAAAGAAGATAATTATTTCTATTAAGTACCTACTATGTGCCGCACAGGCATTCCTTTCAAAGTTTTATTTATTTTTATTTATTTTTTATCTTCACCCAAGGACATTTTTTTTCTTTGCTTTTAGAGAGAGAGAAAGGGAGAGAGAGCAAGATCGATGCGAGGGGGAAATAGCGATTGGTTGCCTCCTGTATGCATCTGGACTGGGAATCACATGCAATGGGGATTGAACCCACAACCCAGGCTTGTCCCCTGACTGGGAATCCAGCTTGCAACCATTAGGCTATGGGATGACACGCCAACCTACTGAGTCACATGGTCCAGGGCTCAAAGTTGTATTAAAGTGCTGGTATTATGTCCCCATTTTAAAAATAAGGAAACTGAAGTTCAGAGAGGTGAGCAAAGTATTAAGGACTTCTTATGCTTTAACTCATTCAATTCTCAAACAATAATGTGAGGTAGCTACCATCTATCATTTTTTCTGTTGCCAACTTCATTTCTGCTCTTCCTTGTTACTCTTTCTGCAGTGTTTCTCCCTGTGGGAGGACTGTGCTTCTTGTTCCCTGAAGGCAGGCTTGGCCATGTGGAAGGTGAGTGGAACTGACAGGTGTCATTGCTGAGCAGAAGCTTTAAGATTCTGAGTCTGCTTTGTCATTGCCTCTTCTTTCTGTGCCATTAGAAAAACAGGGGCTTGGACTGAAACTGCCCAGTTGACCTGGGTCTTAAAGTGAAGGTAATACAGGGGGAAGTCAGCCAAGTGTGGACATATTAAAAAGAATCCAGAGGGTTTAGGATCATTCGTTACACCGTGTAGCCTAGCCTAAAACAACTTAAGTACCATTTGAAGAAAATGAAGTTAAGAGAGGTTAACGAGGTGTCTAGCTATTAAGTGGTAAAGCTGAAACTTGAAGTCAATTCTGTCCTATTCTAAATTGTCCACTTTTGACCACTGTATTACTCTTCCTTGACAGTTCTGTTTTTGTGAGGTTTTCCTATATTTTATAGTGACTGCTTTAGAACACCAGCAGCAGCTAGTTTCAATAGACTGAAGAGTGGGAAGGTCCTTGGTAAGAAAGGGAAGTGAGTGAGAGTGAGAGCAATGATCTGTAATTTCAGTGAACAAACAATTCGTCTGGGGATTTTGTTAACGTGCAGATTCTGATCTAGTAGGTCTGGGCAGGACCTAAGATTCTGCATTTCAAACAAGTTTCCAGATGCAGATTATACTGAAGGTGCCTGCACCATTCTTTGAGTAAGAAGCCTTGGGGATGCCAGTTATTCACCATGGTGATGCTAGAAAGGTAAAATAAAATGGTACTGCATAGTGGCTAAGAAAGTGTAAATGGGACTGGAACTAGGGTCAAGCAAGCTAGGTGATGAGGGGACAGAATTTAAGGAAGCAAAGGAAAGCAAGTGCCAAGTTCGTACTGTCAGGGCCCTGAGGGTGGGTGCCTCTTAGTTTAATCTGCCACGATTTGTTTCTAGGTTGATTCTAATAGTTGAATTTGAAACCTCACTTAACACAGAGCCAAAGAGTATGTTCATATGCTTGGTTTTCACCTTCACATTGGTTCTGATGTCATTCATTATTATAAGGCTATTCCAAGGAGGATGTTCTTATGCTAGTAAAAACACAGACTGCCTTCTATTCAGAAAAAGGCTCAAAATCATGTCATGCTTTAGTTAGCTTCTTTTTGAAAAAATTATTAATTTTTGGTTTATGTATTGATTTTCAGATTTTCTGATTATCTTTTGTTCTTACGTTCTGTCCCTTTATTGTGTCTTCAAGTTTTTCCAAGCTGGCAGTTATAGTATAGTGTCTATCATGTCAATGTCCTCCACCATCGATATCCCTCAAAAATTTTATCCTAAAAATTTTTTGCACTATTTTTCTAAACTGGATTGAACATTTCTGTAGTAAGGTGTTTAATAAAACATTTATATTTTTGTTTTCTCTAAATTATAGCTAAATCTGGAAGCTAAGGTTAAAATATCCTGAGTCACTTATATTCTAAAGAGAAACCTAGTAATCACCAGCTTTGGGCGCATTCTATTCCAGTGACCCCCAGCTCTCCCCACGAAGCAGCAACCAATTCTATTATCAGAGACACCAGCAGCCCTTCTCCTTACCTCTCAGTCTATAAAAGTAGGGTAGGTACAGGGGATGGGGATCCTAAGTTACCTGAGTCATTGCTGGCCTTGTGAAAAGTCTGTCTTGACAAGTGGTTTTTCCTTTTCAGAAGGCAAGAAAAAGGAAATTCCCAACATCCCCCAAGCCAAGTAATGGGAACATGAAGAAAATAACCCATAAAGATTTGGCAGACCTACAAGGTAAGACTGACATAGTCCTTCCCTGATAGATACCACAGAACTTGCAGGGACACCTGGTGGTGGGAGAGTTTGTGAGGGACTCACGTCTGTAACAAACTGGGCAGGTCAATTCCTTCTCCAGCAGAAGTCTGCTCCATGTGCACCCTAGGATGTGGCTTTCTTACTTCATCTCGTTAGTCAACAGACACTTCTGATCCTGAAAGTGTTTCACTTCTCTCATCCCACACCTTTACTGGGTTTTTCCCCTGTCTCTTTCGCTTCTCTTTCTTCCTTACATTTTAAGTTTTCTGTCTTTAACCATTCTTTTACATTTATTATAATAGGAATCTTAGGGGAAGATGCTATGGACTAAATGTTTGGGTGTTCCCACCTTTCACATCTTGAAACCCTAACCAACAATGTAATGGTTTTTGGAGGTGGAGCCTTTGGGAGATAATTAGGGTTAGATTAGGTCATGAGGTGGGGGCTGTAATGATGGGGTTAATCCCCTTATAAAAGAGGAGGAGACACAGGTTCTTTCTTTCTGTGTGCATACACCAGGGAAAGACCATAGGAGAACATACCCAGGACAAAGGCCCTCACCAAGAACCCAACCATGCTGGCTCCCTGATCTCACAATCTTGGACACACAGCCTCCAGAACTGTGAGAAATAAATATTTTCTGTCCAAGTCACCCAGGAGTCGATGATTTGTTGTAGCAGCCCAAGCTTACTGAGACAGAGGGGAGATTGATGCAGGCTTTCGGTCCCCCAGTTTTAATGGCGTGTCTCTCGTAACATTAGGTTATGCATCTATTTTTTGATGCTTGCTTCCATTACACATCGTTGTTTGTGTGTTGTTTACAAGAGTGGCAGAATGATTAGAAGGAAAAGAATGGGCGCACACATTTCACAGACCTGGTTTAAATCCTAGCTCTGTCACTCACTAGCTACGTGATCTTGGGCAAATGTTACTGTTTTTCTTAACTGTGGTATGTCAATGACAACAGCAAGAAAAATAACAGTGACAACAATGGTAAAGTCAACACCACCAGCATCTCAGCTGGTTTTTGTCATGAATAGATATTGAATATTTCCCACACCTAGTTCAGGCATTAATTAACTTAATGAGTATATGTGAAGCACCCACTGTGAGCCTGGCACTGTAATGGGTACTAGAGATGCCACAATGAGTAAGAGAGATATTGTCTGTGTCCTGATGGAGCCTATGGTCCAGTGCAGGGGTTGGCCAGCTTACAGCACAGCCCCTGGCCCAAATCCTGCCCTTGGCCCATTTGTGCACAGTCCTTGAGGCGAGATCGGTGTTATGTTTTTAAAGCATTGTTAAAAAAAGAAGTAAATGTGATAAAGACATGTATGTGGCTTGCAAAGCTTAAATTATTTACTACCTGGCCTTTTCTGAAAGAGTTTTCCTATCCCTGGCCCGATGGAACATATACGAAGCGTTCAATACGAAGCTTTTCATATATCAGCTCTTAGTCAGACATTCCTTGTGTGGATTTCTGAGTAATTTATCTGTCCCTTCAATCCACCATATTCTTACTGTTGCCCTTGAGATGAAACTCAAAATTTTTCACACGGTTACAGGTCCTGCATGGGTGACCCGTGCCCCTCTGCAGCCTTCTCTAATTGTATTCTGCTTATACCCCTGCCACACTGGATTTCTTTCTTTCCAGCAAATATTGCGCATTTGCCTCAGCCCAGGGGACTGTTACTCTCCACTCCTCCCCATTCTGCTAGTTTACTTGCCACTTATCCTTCAGAATCTACCTTTAAAGTCATACCTTTTGGGAAAATTTCCTTGACCTCTCCTTGCTAGATCAGCCTCCCCACCCCCATTTGCACAGTTCCTGATGCTTATGGTATCTTTATATTCATATTTGTGGTTATTATTATTACCATCACCTCCACAAATCAGTTCCATGAGGGCAGGGGTTACCTCTCTTTTGTTTATTGATTCGTCTTCAGCATCTACCATTCTTGCCTGGGGCTCAATAAAGATTAGGTAAATACATGAAAGGAAGAATGAATGATTGAGTTTCATTTTTGTTGAAAAGAAATAGATCGGGAAGCTTATAAAATTCTTGCAATGTGGGAGTGCTTTCCTTTCCCAGGGAAATACACCCCCACATGGAATTTCTGTGGCTCCATTTCATTCTCCCTGTATAATTAACGGAGGCCCAGTGAGCTGTTTGTGCTGATACATCATCTGCGCCACACAGCAAATGCATTTGTTACCGAGCTATCTGGGCCAAAGCTAATGAAACATTTGCAAACGTCCTGATTTACAAAGAGAAAATTGGTTCACCTGAATGACAAGCTTTGTATGCAAGGGGAATATTCCTTGCAATTTTCTAGTTGTATTCTGGAAAGCCTCAGACTCCAAGGAACCACACAGCAGCAGTTCCCTCTAGAAGTCAAAAACCAGAGGTCACCTTGGCCGTGCACAAAGGTCCTGAGATCAACATTACTCAGTGCGGACCCTCAGGTGAGCTTCAGGATGCCCGAGAGCCCTCTGAAATTGTCCACGAATTGTATATCTGCATGTGTGCACTGTTCTAGGAAGAGCTTTTTAAAGGTTTATTAAGTTTTCAGCAGAGCCTGTGCCAAATAGTTGAGAGCTAGTGATCTAAGAAAATCCAGGGTTTCCTTAATTTGAATTTTTAAATTTTTTTAAAAGATAAAGAATAAGATAAAGACTAAAGAAAAAGATAAGGAATAAAAGATAAAGAATAAGAGCAGAGATATGTATGAGTATAAATTCTGATGGGATCCTTTGTATTTCTAGTCCCAAACTTCCCTGATTCGGATCAGGTTGAAGAGGTGGCTTGCCCAGGGCTTCACAGCAAGGGAGACGCAAATCCAGGATGAAAATTCTGTCAGTCCAATGTCCTTTATACCACCATCTGCTTTCCACTAATAGGATAGCCTTTGCTTTCTGGTTTTATCTGTTTCCCCACCCACTCACCCAATTTCATTCTCATTCAGTTATTGTTTCTCGCTGTCCCATACTACCATTTTCTCAACACGAATTTTTTAAACTATTTATCAGTTGTGACCAGATTATCTCTAAGAAGAATTTTTGGCTTCAATAAATGATTGTTCAACAGGGCAGATGAATTAGAAATTGAAATAAAATAGGGCAATATATTTACCTTTTCCTTTCCAAATGTATCTCTCGAGTGATAGTAAAAAAAATAAATCATATAAATCAAGAACCAAAAGAATTGATGATAAGAAACAAGAGAACTAAAGAAGAAAGAGTATTGCATAGGAGACTTCAAATTTTACAAATTGAAACTGGATACTAAGTGAAAGAAGCCTGTCTGAAAAGGCTGCATTTTGTATAATTCCAAGAAAGTGACACTATTTGGAAGAGGAAAAACTCTGGAGACAGTAAAAAGGTACGTGGTTGCCAGGGGCTGGGGGTGGGGAGGAAGGGATAGGCAGAACATATTTTTAAGGCAGTAAAAACACTCTGCACGATATTATAATGAATGATGTGTACGTGTCATTATGAATTTGCCTAAACCCATTGGCTGTACAACGCCAAGAATGAGCCCTCATGTAGACAGTGGACTCTGGATGATAATGATGTGTCAAAAAAAGGTTCACCAATTTAAAAATTAAATGTATCACTCCAGTGGGGGATGTTGAAAATGGGGGAGGCTATGGATGTGTGGGGGCAGGGAATATATAAAATCCCTGTAACTACTGTTCAATTTTTCTGTAAACCTAAAACTGCTCTAAAAAATAAAGTTAAAAAACTGTGCCAGCCATTTATGCATATACTGCTTGTCAGCTCCAAATGCATCCATCCCAGCCTTCTCTGAGATAAGGAAGATGTGGGTCTTATAAATATTTCTCCTTTGCCAGTTGGCATGATATTACATGTTGCCTGTAAAGGAATTTGGAGAGACACTGGAGAAGGAAGGGTTTTTCTTTCAAGTTCTAGTTTATGCCTTTCCCCGACTCCCCCAGTTTCTGCAGCACTCAGTTCTTGTAGAAGTTGGTAGCCAGTAATGTCCAGTTGCCAGCAGTACCTGGAACCTCCCCAGGACCCTCTTGTGTGGTTTTGTGCTATGTTCCTAGGCAGAGTACCTCCCTGCAGAGGGCTTCCCCCCTCCAGAGAACAGACTGCAGTGCGTGCTCCTGATGAAGCGCCTCACTGAACTTCTCTACCATCCACTGAACCACAGCACACCCTCTCCAGTGAGACCCGGATCTCGTCCAGGGCCTAGAGGGGGGATTCTGCCTTGGTGGGCTGTCATAGCACTAGGGGTAGTGGCCTCTACTTACCTACCAGCTATTCCCACATACTCTAGAGTTGTTTTTACTTCTCCCCAGCCCATTCTCATTACTACAATGCCATACTGTCATTTGTAATTCTTTACATTAAAATTTCACTGTTAAAATTATTCTGTGATTTCTGGCTCTTGATTGGATCTACCTGTTATGGTTGAAGATAAAAGACAAGAACATAAAGAACCAATTTAGGTAGAATAATATATAGCTAATACGAATTCTATTTAATTTTTTTTAATTAAAAGGCAAAAGAGTTTCCATATTAAAAGTTCTTAATAAGTGATCAGATTTTTTTGCTAAAAAAAGATCCCCCATAAGCCACATAATCATAAACTTTCATACCATGACCTTTACCAAAGGCAAAAAGGAGATTCTAAAAATTTCCACTTTGGATGAAAAAGATCATCTATGAAAAAAAACCATAAAAATCAGAATGTCTGAGTGTAACAGTGATGCTCAGTTTATAGAATGTTATGAAAATAAAGTTAGGCCATTACTAACTCTAGTAACAATACACTCCAGAAATATTCAAGAAAAGGAAAGCAAGTGTCATGTTCACTTATATAAACAGATAATATTAACACACAAATATTTTATTTAAATTAAAATTATATCATAATTATGTTTTATATTAAGTGTAGAGAAGCTAATGTCTGAAGTTGATCAAACAATATCATTAGGAATATAAGCTTTAGAAACCTTTCTATATACTACAAAATAATGCTAACCACGATTTCACGGAATGAGGTACCTTCGAGCATCAGGAATAGGGAGAGAACAGGGAGTGGAGCTCTGGTCACCTTATGGTCATAAAATGTTCTGCTCATCTTTTCCAACTATGGGCATGTATCTATTTTCATTGAATTGTAAAATAAAAGGCACAAATAAAACTCTCTTTGGGGAGATAAATGAGATAACAAATAGAAGAAATCAGCCAAGTGTTTAGCAGGCGGTTATTATTCAATAAGGTTGGTGAGTTGAAGAAACAAGTTTGGGGGAAAATACCTATGACTTAGCATTAACTTATGACTATCGTAACTTCAAGGAAGGTGGTAGAAAAACAGGTAAAACTTGGCTTGGCATAAGGAACCATACCCATTCTTGAGATTACACAAACTTTTTTTGGTATTCAATTTTAGATAGATGTTACCACCCGGATGGTTCAAAAAGAGTCGATGAACAGCACTTTAAATGATGTCTTAGACAAGAGTTTGACTGGAAGAGAAAAATCAATCTTTCCAGGAGTGTTTGTTTTCTTATACACTTGACTGGCCACTAACAAACAATACTCCCCCTGGCATCCTCCTAATTACACAGATAATGGCATTAAAATGTTAATAAATATATACACATTTAAGAACTGTAGAAGACTATCAATTTATGTGGATGGGTTCTAAATTTAAAATATCCTGAAAATCTAATTAATAAAAGATTCAAAGATATAATATTTGGAAGACTGGATCAATAATAAACTTTTCAACTATCTCCATTCCAGGACTGAGGTCAGTTGAAAGCATTTTGACATCATTTGCAGTCAGGTAATTGGCCTCTTTTCAACAGAGGTCAGGCATGGGCTGACCACACACCGCAAGCATGCCCAGGAATTCAGAGGTTGGGTTGCCCAGAAACAAATGACTCACCAAACCTTTAAAATACTCTGCCGCTAAAACCAGTTCCATGCGCCAACATTTCAAACAGAGTTCTATACCTAAAATCAATGTGATATAATATGATCGAGTCACAGGAGCCAGTTTCAATGTAAGGCTGGCAGGTTAAATTTTAGTAACAAGAGTCTCACCATGAAGTGGCATTTGCCTAGGAACCTATCCAGAGGACTCTGATTAAAACCCCCACGTACATTTTTTTAGTGAGAGAGAGAGAGAGAGGGGACAGAGAGATGGACAGACAGACAGAGAGATTAAACTCACATACAGACCACAGTGTTGAAGGACTGAGTGGACTCCATCCTCACTTGCAGGCCATGGAATGGTAGAATATTGTCATGACAAGCCGGTCATGTGACAGGCTTCACATGACCACTTAGTGCCAGGAATGAAACTTCAGTGTGTGGCCTGGTAATCAGACCTCGGGATGCCTATGGTGAGAGCTCTGCCCTACATCTCGGAAAGTTTAATTTCTCTCTCAGCTTCAACTACAGTTAACTCATCCAAACTCAGCGGCACCATTCCTCTTCCAATTTCGGTTTTTTTCCTCAGGTGGAATTATAACATAATACCAACTAATCTCACAGCAGTGACTTGAGAGGCACACGAGATAATGTCAACAAAATGGTTTTGAAACAGCTCACAATTCTGTGAATATTTAGAATAATAGAATGGGTGTATAAAGTGTCTGTATAAAAATTTCAAAGTTGGAGCAAAAATGAGAGCTTATTGGCTCTTGTAATTGGGAAATCCAAGGGTACAGATGGCCCCAGGGAGCACTAGGTACTTTAAAATTATCCAGAATCTGTTTATTCTTTATCTATATTACCTGCATCACCCAAAAGTTAGACTTATTTTTCTTATACCAATGAGGTTTTCCATGCAATTGGGTATTGCCCTTTTATTTCCACTACCCTAAGTACAAATTTTATTTCAGAGTGGAGGGGCCAAACGGCATGTATCTCTTGGCTTATATTAGGTAAGTTTAGTTATATAGAGGGAAGAGAGATTTCTTGTCAGCATTTGCTTATAAATGTCAAGACAAGGACTCTAGCTGGAACAACCAGAATCACATACCCCATATTTGAGTCAATGATTGTGACCAAGACGAGGGGTTTGTAACCAGGCAGACCCAGTCATGTGAGTGTCATGGACTATGCAGAGTAATAGATCTTTGGCTTTTCAAAGTAAGTTGCTGCTGTTACCAGAGGACGGAGCAAAGAAATATTGGGGGAGAAATATCAGGTGTCTATTATCTCGGTGCTCCCAAAGCTCCCTGAGCACCCCTCTTGTCTCAGTGATTATCACAATAGAATGGAATTCTGTCTTTACTTTTCCAGATTGCGTATGAGTGTCTAATTCACTTTTGTATTCCCAGCACACAGGACCTAGCATAGATCAGTTGCTCCCTGATTGGAGGAATTAATAAATAATTTTTTTGTTAAAACTGCAGAAGACTCTGCTCTGCTAGTTCTTCTACATATATGGAGAAGCAACTCCTGTATGTCTCCACCCCCAAATTCTCCCAGGCTCAAGAGTGTTACTTGGGAACTCCTTCTCTATATATTTTGTCAAATATTTAGTTGGGATTAATTATGAGCAAAGCCCTATGCAAAGTCCTTCAGATGATTCAGAAGAATGGTTTTTCAGAATTACTTCTTAGTTTCCTAAATGGTGAATAAGAATCTCTGCCTCAAGAATCTTGCAGCCAAATTACAACATTTGGTCTAACGTAGAGAATCCTTAGAAACAGGTGGCAAATGCTGAAATGACCCATTTACATGATATATGATATTGAGGTTTGGAGACAAGATAAACTAAGACCAACTGGAATCCATGGAAAAGCTAGAAGGTCAGGAGGGAGAGCAAGGTTCTGGTGAGGATGAACAGGAAGGAACAATTACATTGGGTCTACTCTGATACAGACACTATGCTCAGTATCTTATAAACGCCACCTTATTATATCTCTCCCAGCCCCGGGAAGTGGACATTTGTATCTGTACTTGGCGAGGCACAAAACCGAGGCTCAGGGAGGTTAAATAAATCAGAGAAACAACACAAAAATTGTGAGGTTTATGACCATGCACTGCTGTTTACAATGGTGCAGCACTTTCCCCTATGATGTAGTTAATCCCACACATCACATCAGCCAGTGTTTCCAAGTAAAGATGGCCAAACAGGATGTATAATTGATAAATTATACATACATTAATGCAGATAATTACAAAAATGTTAATAGGTGATGGGAATTGATCATAGGTAATAGATTACAAAGATGAATGGAAACTGAAGACACATGAAAATATAATTTAGATTGATAGATATGTATATACTCACATGGGGCCCATGCCAGCCTTGTTTTGTGAAAAGTCCATTTGGCCAGGTATAACGTGCTCTGGTGCGGAGATAACGGAGTAGTTATGGGGAAGCCATGATCTGCTCCCACCTTTCCACTCCTTCTCCGGCCCTGTGTCCTTGTCTTTTCTAATCCTCAGTTTCATCGTCTGTACAACAAGAACCATAAACGAAGCCCAGCCTGCTCTCACAGGGTAGCTTCGAGAATGCTACAAGGTAATTGTTGGGGAAGAACCTTGGAAATTGTAACATGCTGTGTTTCCTCCTTGGGTTTGGCCTGAGGTGTTTTGCAACTTCCTTTGAAAAGAAAGTCACTCCCATCTCACATCAGGGATTAGATTATTTTCAGAGAGGATGTGTATGCTTGGCTGCTGCCTGCCCATCACCGGATACATGTTTTATCAGGTTTCACATTGCCTCTACCTTGCAGCTCAGCTTGTATAATCAAAAACCACTCTGGTGCTTTCCATGTCAGCAAATGATTCTGCTCAATCTCTTGCACCATCTCCAAAGCTAAGCTCAGTAACAGACCGTTTTTTGATGCCAGATGATCTGAAAGCAGCATGAAAAATCAGTAGACTGTTTTCCACTCAAGATCAATTCTCCTTTAACCTTCCCTTGCTCTGTCCTAGGGGACTCGGCTCTTCTCGCCTCACTGGCTTCTGCCCTCCCACACTCCTCTTTGATTCTCCCCTCTCCCTACTCCCCTATCTCCTGCACTGCCTGGTTACGATTCAGCGTGTCTTCCTTTGGAGCTCCCCTGCTAATATCCATCACACCAGGTTCTGCTGGATGGCTTTCCCCAAACACAGAGGCCCTAAAAACCAAGGATTTACTCTCTTAGAGGCAGGAGACAAAGATTTGAGTCTTGCAGTTACAACGACCCACATGACCTAGAGAACTGATTTCACCTGAGTCTTGATTTCCTTTTTTGCAAATTGAGGGCAACAATGCCTGCCCTGCTGCCTTTATCCCCGGCAAGCATGAAGCATTGAGAATGGAAAGGCCCTCAGTGTTAAATCCTATATTTGAAATTTTTAGTAGCAAGCAGTTTATTTAATTTTTTATTTAAAAACGCATATGGAGTGCTTTTAAAGTGCTAAAAAGTAGTCTAAATTTTAAAAATACTATTCTAATAATTCAGTCATAATGCTAGCCCTTTAAAGTATATATTAGCAATATCTCCACATTATAGATGAAAACTCAAGAGACAAAGAAGGTGAGGAAACTTGTCCCAAATTATGTATTTAGCAAGTTGTGGCACAAGAATTTGATCCCGGGCCCTTGGGTTCAGAAACTTTGATTTAATCACTTCGCTGGGTTACCTGAGCAGTTCCGTGATCCATTATGTGTCCTGTTTTGGCTTACATCACGGTGTACTAATTAGTGCCTGGAAGCAACATATGAGGATGGGCTAGGTTACTCCATGGTAACAAATGAGCACTAACAGAAGTTTATTTTTCACTCAGGCAGAGTGCAGCAAGTGTCTAGACAAATCCTTCAGGGCAGCCGCTGATTGTCTGATGACCCAGGGAACAAGAGCCTGATATTGGTGAGTTACTTACATCTACCACCGCTACCATGGCATGCTATTCATTAGTTAAAAACCGTGAACGAGATGGACAGATTACAATAAGAAATCCTAGGAAAGACAGAGTACTACTTGAAGGGAAAAAAAAAGATCATAATATAAAATTCAGTTTCATTTAAAGTTAAAATACGTGCAATAAGACAATACACATTTTACAAGAATATGCACAAAGAAAAATATGCATTGAATATATTAAAATGGATGTACATGTATCCATTTTCATCTATCTATCTGGTGAAATAGAAGAGGAAAATAGATACATAAGGAGTATATATATATGAGGTCTGTCCAGAAGGTATCTAGCCATGTACTATGAAAAATAGAGACACTTATTGAAGAAGATACAAGATACAAGAAATATTGTACACAGGACAATGATGCCTCAGTCCCCTTCAAAGTAGGCACCTTGGGACCTCACCTAGTTCTCCCAATCACCATCAGCTGCCCTGTCATATTTTCCTGAATCTCATCAACAGTCTGAAATCTCTTCCCTTTCAAAGGTGATTTTAATTTGGGGAAAAGCCAGAAGTCTCAGGGCAACAAATCTGGGCTGTAGGGGGCTGAGTCACCTGGATGATTGAATGTTTTGCAAAAAAGCTCTGCATGAGACATGATGCATGAGCAGGCATGTTGTCATGATGAAGCTGCCAATCACCAGTCGCCCATAGCTGCAGCCTTCTGAATCATCTGAATAGCTTCCGTGGAGGAATGTTCAAGCTTAATGCAAAATTTGATACAGATTTGTTGCTCTATTCCCTCATTCATTTTGAATGTGACAGCCACACAGTACACATGCTCACTCATTGGCATCTACTGCCCCCACTGACTGGTACAGTGGAGTCATCATTGTTCATGCATGTGCATTCCAGTCCACTTGCCCTGGCTGCCAGGTTACATCGATGTCACACAAACCATTTTGTTTATATTAACAATGCTTAGACTTTTTATGGACAGACCTTGTATGTTACAAAAAAAATAAGCAAAGGACTTGCATGAATAGATGATGACCATCGGTCATGAAATGAGAAATAGGTTTAGCTTAATTCTCTAAAGCAGAGTTTGGCAAACTATAGCCCCTGGGCCAAATCTCACCTGCTCCTTGGTTTTGTAAATAACACTATATTGGAACATTCACTTGTTTACATTATTTTGTATGGCTGCTTTTGCAATACAATAGCAGACCTGACTAGTTGCAACAGGGACAGACTACCTCACAAAGCCAAAAATATTTATTGTCTCTTTACAGAAAAAAGTTTGCCTCCTAGAGAACAGTGAAGAAAGAACATATCTTTCTCCTAATGAGTTCAGTCAAGTTCAGGATTCAGTCAAGAAAATGACATCCTCTCTATGTATTCTATATAAGAATGACTGAATATGAAAATTGAGGGTTTACCCAGCCACTAAGAGCTAAGGGAACAAAGGTTAAGGAGTCACCCCAGAAGAACTTCCTCCTGAAATACAGAAGTGGTGGTTCTCAAATATTTTCCAGGACGCTACTGCAGTTTGCAAGAATCTCTGGGAAGCTCCTGCCCTGCGTCTCAGTGTGCAGTAGTGAGAGCACATGGTTTCTGAGAGCCTTTGGGCAAACCACCGTAAATCTCATGACATCCCCACGTACCTGGCTGCAACTATCCCAGATAATATCTTCCTTTTCCATTCTGCTTTCCAAATTTAGTGTCTCCCATCGTCAAACTTTAACTGAGAACCATACTGTGAGAGGGGGTCCTAGGAAATGCAGTTTGGCTTTTTCCCCACAATGCAAAGGAGACTGAGAAGGGTGGTAGTTGAAGACAGTCAATGGAACATTGCTTTTATTTCCACTGCCCTGAATATGGCAGGAGTACAAGAAATAGTTATTCGTTCTAATGACACTTTGTTCCAGAATACTCTAAGCTGAGACTTACGGACTTCTAGGGAGACAATGCTTGGTCTTAAAAGGGTCAGAATAGATTCTCATATCCCCCTCCCATCAGTGCAAATGTGTGTGTGTCAGTGTGTTATGTGTGTATGTGTATTTCTAGGAAGGCGTACTCATCATTATTACTGCCAACTGAAAAGTTCCAGGATCCCTCAGAGGGGTTTAGACCATTGTGACCACGGTCCACTAGACTCTGTGCTCTTTACATGTAGAGGGCTTTGTCTTTTTCATGTACCTCAGAAGTCTGCACAGTGTCTGTTACAGAGTAAGCGCTCCATGAATGTCGGTGAAATCAGTAATTAAGTTAACAAGACATAAAACACTCTTCCCAGTGAAAATAGAGAATATGTATCACTAATTAATTTTTTTAATCCAGCTACCCATAGTTAATAACATACTCAAGTGTGACATCAAACCCTTTCAGATGTGTTTCAGCCAAATTTATCTCAGCACCTGATGCGGAAAGAGATTAGACTATTGTACAGATAACACAAGCAATGCTGTCCTTCCCGATAGGAGAATGCAGGAGACACGGATAGAAAGGAGGAAGGCAGCAAGCCAGGAGGGCAGGCTCTGGCCCCTGTGCTCTCCCCATAGGGTCATGTTTTCAGAGCTTCATTCTATCTGGCCAATGGGAGCTTCCTCTCCCATTGGCATCCTGACCCCTGGCTACGTCTCCCTTCCCTCTGGGTCAAGATGCCTTTGCTGCCTCAATACCTGGCAAATCCTGAAAACTGAGAAATAACTATAGATGCATGGTCTCCTTAAGCCACACCATCCTAAAAGAATCCTCTTAGCATTACTAGAATTTAGAACATATAGGCCCAAGTCCGAACACTGACCTTCCTATTTGTGTCAGCTTCGGAGAATCACTTGACCTGTCTTCATTTTAGTTTCCCACTCTCTAAAATGGGTGTGTTGATGGGTATTCTAGCAAATAGGCAGTCAGATATAACATAATCCTATATAGTATTACATGTCAATAAAATGTAGACTGTTAGTAACTTTATTTATCATGCATACTCCAGGATCCTCATACTTGCCAGAGCCTGGAAATTTTAACTCTTGGCTTAAATGAGTTAGTCAGCAGCTAATTTTGAGACCCAAAATGTCAATAGTCACTGAATAGTGAGCTGAAACTAACATCTCCCCCACAAAACTGTAACTCAAGCCAACATTTTTTTTTATGAGCTTAATAGCCTCTGATTAGCTGGCTTTCCCTCTATTTTTCCCTTCTTATTTCCTGGGTTTATGCAACTTCCTTTGCCAGCTAAAAGCTAAATCCCTGAAAATCTGAATTGAGTGTGCCAAGCACAATTCTGACAGCCCTAAACAAACTTGGGATTTAGTTAAGGCCTCTTGTGTCTGAGCTAAGTGCTCATCCTCTGGGATTCCAGGAAGTCCCTAGACATTCACTTCCTCCACCTCCTGGGTTCTCCTACATCTGGTCTCCTTGAAATATAATTAGATGGTCAGCAAGGCCAGAGAGTATGCAGAGAGCCCACAGTTATTCAAACAGGTAATTTGCTAATTCTCCCTGCTTAGTCCCTCTCTTTCCAGACCTCAGTTTCCTCATCTATTAAATGGGATGATGGTTACTAGGCTGACGCCCTTGGAGGCAACTAAGAAAAAGAAATGAGTAGCTTTATCTGGGACATTAGAAAATGCTTCATAAATATTCCACTTTAGTTGGAATATAAAAGATAAGAAAGAAATGACCACTAAAGAAGGTGGGAAAGATTTTGCCAGATTTTGATATTCTGCTAAAGGTAGATCAAATAATACTACATGAGAAAGTCAACAAAAGAAATAGCAGAAATCAAGGCATGAGAAGGTGAACATTTAAAGCACATTCAGAGAAGAGAGAGACCTTTGATATGCTTGCATTTTCCAGTGATACAGGAAAGCAGTGGGAAATAAGACTGGAATATTGTGAATGCTCCAAACTACAAAGGGTCTTGAACACCATGGGAGGGGGATGGACTTTATACTGAACCGGAGAACTCTTTTTAAAGAGTTTTCAAGACTTTGACTTTTTAAAAACTTTTTTAGAGCTTAAAAGTATTTGTATATGTGACTATATCTAGTCTTTAGAAAATTGCTTTATCGGCTGTGTGAAAGATACAATATAAAAGTATCCCACAAAGTGCATTCTGAAGGCACCAATTCAACTGGTCGTTAAACGGTGTCACACATATTTAACTAGACACTCATGCCCACAGATATCGCACATAGGAATCCCGCAACACATATTTTTGAAAGAACAAATGCGTTGGGTTTAACAAATTTTAGGTTTGAGCAACCTAATTAAGATTCTTGTTATCGATTTTGTTTCCTTTGCCTATTTAACTGTAGAGCTTCCTAGGATATCTGATACACTGATATGCTTCATGTATCTCCAAAAGGAGAAAGAATAGGTGAGTTTTCATAATTTTATTTGTCATAGAACCTCTTTCATCATGCAAGCCATGGGGACCGGTGCTCTAATACGGAAAACACAGTGGGGAGCATTAGATTAAAAAGAGAGATTGTAGGCAGTGAGCCCTTACAAGGAGCAATTTAGAGAACTCAGGAAAGCAAGCATGGCACCTGAACTACAATAGTGCCAGATGGGTTGGAGGGGAAGAAAGGCTTAGGGGACTCACTATGAAAGAAACATGGACAAGACTTAATGATTAAACTGATGTCAGGAAAGAAGGAGATGAAGAATCAAAATGATTTCTGGGTTTTTAATCAGGGAAATTGGGGCTGTATGCTATTTATATAAATTGACCCTGAAGTAATTTATGAAAATCCATTAGAATTGAAGTGTTCCTTTTATCTTTGCTTTCAAGAAGTACCCAAAAGTGAGAAAAGTGAAAATCCCCTGAAACTGTCACTCACCTGCATGATTCGGTGTAGGTATGTGTGTGTGCATCTATCTACCTATCTTATATATTTATACGTGTGTAGTTAAAGATCTATGTATATCTTGGACTTTAAACCCAAATATTTCATACAATATGCACACAAATGAATAAAGTCATTGTGACATCTTTATAATTTAAATAAATGTTTTAAATGTCAGGAAAATTGTTGAACACATCTGAATATATTAATACAACATAATTCTGTGAAGTCATCATAAGCCATGTCTTAAAGAAGAAAAATCTCCCATTGTATAACATAAGTGTCAAAAAGAAGCAAGCTTATAAAGCAGAATATACTGACAATTTTGTTAAGGAAAATTTGTTGGCCTTACATGCATGAAAAACAACCATATAGAAACATAGCAGTTTTTAACAGTAGTTTTATTCAGACAGGGGAATTAATGGTAACTTTTGGTTTTGTCTACATATATTGAATTTTCCAAATGCCTATGTGGTACTGATTAAATAGAAAAATATTTGTATTTTCAAATATATTTTGGGATATATTTTTTAGCAGAACATAATCATGATTATTATTATTGCCAGAAAAGATACAGTAGCTTTGCCATTCACTTTTCTATCCTTCTTTCTGTTGGGGGAAGTTATTGAGAGGATGTGACTGCTGGTTACCTGTGAGGTGGACCTGGGCAATTGGAGGCTATTTATGTCTTCACCTGCCTTTGGAATGGTCATTCTGCCCACTGTTCCCATAGTGGGAGCCATTTCAAGGACACGACCTTAAAAGAGCAACGTGCTATTGAGACCACCTAGATGGTATTACATGGCTGATCCTGTTAAGGCCTCTATATAAACTTTTCAGATTCTGGTGCGTGGCTGTAGAGATCTACTAGTCTTGTGGCTGCCCAAGACCAGCCTAGTGTATAAGTTCACTTTCTTATTAAAACCTTTACCTACAAATCTGGAATAGTCTGCCTCTTTCTTTGGTTTCTCCTTGTGCTCCATGTATGTAGGCCAGTTTTACTCAGAAAACTCCTGATGTTGCAAAACAATTTCTTTCATCCATCCTTCTATCCTTTCCATCCATTCACCCATCTCTCTAATCAAGAAACATTGAATACAAACAGTATGTGCCAAGTTATCTTCTAGGCTGCTGGGTTAGACAATGTCCTCTAGGCACTCCAGCCACAGAGTTAGTGGGGGAGGGCCAGCATCAACCAGTTCAGTATATTTTTGGCCCCCAGTCTTTGCTGAAGGCAGGAAGCATATCAAGTGCAGAAGAAGAGCCATTTGCTTCTCAAGATATTTGTCAAAACCAGAGCTAACTATGCAGAGAGAGGAAATCCCCATGGATAAATCCTTCACATGTATCTGGAGGAGCTGGGACAGGGTTGGGAAGGGTGAAACCTAATGTCTTATGAAGTTGAGAAGTGACATATGGACAATTACAAGAAATCGGGATAAATAACAAAACTGAGGGCTTTTGGAACCTAAGAGAAATGGCTACAACTTGAAAAGTCAATGAAATCTTTAGAAATTTAAGCTATTCAGAGGCTAGGAAAATATGATGATTTGAAATTAGGGGGCTGTAGATGGAGATAACAACGTGACTATGGAACCCTTCTTCTGTGTACGGGCAAGTTTGTGTGTAGGTATGTGCTTTTGAGGTGGGGTACTGGGGAGGAATTGTGGACAGGTCCAAATTAATGGGTTAGAAGCTACTAATTTGGCTATGAAGAGGTCATATGGAGATATCACCAATCATAGATGCACTGAGTAAAACTTGGTTTTAAGAGCCCTGAGATCTTGGGGAATTTGAAACTTGGAAGTACATCATTTCAAAAGATTAGCATTCCTTTTTCTTTCTTCTATCAAAAGTTGAAGAAGTTTATTCTCTTAGACAGACAATTCCCTAGCTCCAAGTTATTAGCCAAAGGGCTTTATTATGACACACACAGAGCAAACCCACCCCCACCCCCTTTAAATTGGAGGATTTGTGGAGCTACTCCATGACAGCACATCCAATGATAAGCTTTGAGCTTAGTTGAGAATGGTGGAGTCATGGCAAAGCAGGGATTCAACTTCAGTCCTTCAATACACACACACACACACACACACACACAGAGTGAGAGAGAGAGAGAGAGAGAGAGAGTCAGATCCTTATGTGGGTCTAAGCCTTGATGGTTAGAGAGGTTTTGCCAGAAATGAATGCAATGTCCTAGCAAAACATTAGTGAACCGAGTGATCTAGCCTTAAGCAGAGATGTTCGGAGACCCAGTTTTCACAGAGTAGAAGGTAGCTACTGTTCAGTTCCACCCGGAGGATAAGACTCTTTGGAGAAACATTGGGTACTAGCACCCTGTGCCCGGGCTTAGTGGTTTTCAAGGGGCATGACAACTATGGCAACTTCCCAGGTAACAGGCACTGACAAGCAGGAGAGAAAAAATACAGGTCCTCTTCGTGGTGATGGTGGCTGCCAGACTGATTTGTGGACACATGTTAAGTCCTCTGAGAGCTCCCAAAAATTACTAAGAAAGGGTGAAGGGCAATCAGAGTGGATGGCATGAGTCACTGTGAGAAGGTAACTGAGCCTCTGTAATTTGAGCATAAATGTCAATGCAATTACTGTTGTCCTCCCGGGCTAAGAAAGACCCTGATTTATGAGCTCTGTATCTGGAGAAGGAATGAAACCAAAGCTGAACTTCTGTTCATTATTTGCCCCCACAGATGCCTGCATTCCCACATCCTAAATGTGTCTCTTTTTCCACCATCTGCTCCTTTGCACTTGACAATAAGACCAAGTTAGGGGAGATCATGGGCTATTAATTCCTTTTTCTTTCCACAACCAGGCCTTTCTACTATCCTAGCAGGTAAGACTATTTCTTTTACTTTTTAAAATTAGTTTCTTGTTCAGCTTTGGATAGGGCTTGGGGATTGGCAAATGGAAAAGAGAGAAGTGGGATTAAAATGTAGGTCAGCTAGTGAGTTATTTACAAACATCTAGGGTGACAGAACAAGGGGATACTCAGTCGAGTCCTTGGAGAGGGCCTAAAAGACAGACATAAAAAAGGACAATTGCTTTCTGTGCAACAGTCACCTCTTTGGGGGTCAAAGCCACTTTCCCGAGATGCTGAAGCAGATCTTTATTTTTTCCTAAAACTCAACAGACAGCATCTTCAGAACCTAATTTGATTTTGATTGATTTTTGAAACTTGAAACACTTCTAAACTAATTTTCAGTATATTACTCTTGTCAACGCTTAAAGATTTTGTCAGGAAGAATTTGCTGAACAGACATAGTAATTTTGTTTCTCACTCTGGTATATCACCCCTAAAGAGGAAACCCGGGGAGGGGGTGGCCCTGTTACTACAGCTGCTGCTATTAGAATATCCATTGCAATTACTTTGCTGCTATTTGGGGGGCCTTTTCAAGCAGTTCATGCTGTACCCATGGGAGCTACAAGTATTTAAATAAGAATTACACAGAACCTTTGACTCCTCTTAGGTCAGCCGGGGATATAGATGAGGGAATCGAGGGCCGAGGAGAAGGGATTCATCCAAGGTCATAGAGCAATTTAGTGGGCAACCTGTGATCGAAGAGCATCTTCACCTTTTTAGCCTGTTTCTGTCTCCACTCTATCAAGAAGCACAGAAGTCGTGTGAGCCCTGCATTGGTCATCGTTAGTAGGATCTAGTGAATGAATACATCGGCAATAACTTCAATGGCAGAAGGGGCGTCCAACTGAGGTCAAGTCACCAATCGATAGGCAGTAAAAGCCACTCTGAAAGCCCAGCACAATGCTGCTTTTACAAAGTACAGTGTTAACAGTGTCTCCACCTTTTGTCAAGCCGGTAAGCAGATCTATCGGGGGCCACTGGAAATAGCAGCAACATGACAAAATAATAACCTCTGCTCGTGTCAACATTATGCCGGAAGGGCTGTCAAAGAGTGGTTTTCTTCTATTGCTTTTGCCACCCAGGGTGTGTGGCATGCGGACAGATGGACGAGCTCATCCTAACAAATAAGCAATAGGGACAAACTGTGCTGGCTCAAGTTGGTGATCTCTGTTCGACAAGCAGGCACCTGTGATTGCCTGGGTAAAAATGTCAGCAGAGGCAAAGTGAAGCTTTATTCAGGAGAAGAGCAGAATTAATTATGATTCCCCCAAAATATAAACATGCTAAGCCTCAGCCTCACAGGAAAGATAGCAAACTGTCTGTGTGGTAGCATTTGGGGGAACATGAGAGATTTCTGGGGTAGAGTTCATTGCAGAAGCTTTTTGGAAAATATGGGAAATGAATTAAACATTACAATGTAGGGTTTAGTTGAGAGAGAGGTTCTGTAAGCATTGTCCAGGGCCCTGGATCACCAGCATCATCAAGGAACTTGCTAGAACTGTACATCCTTGGGCCATACCCTCTCTGTCCTACTGGATCAGGAACTCTGGGTATGGGTCCCAGTCATCTGCATTTTAAAAAGCCCCATAGGTGATGCTGATGGCCATTCAAGTATGAGGACAATGGAAGTAGGGAACGTGGTGTAAAGCAGGTTAACAGAAGTTTGGGCCGGTTCTTCTGCCAGCAACTCTGCTGCAGCTATGAAAGTCCAACAACTAAGATATAGTGATTATTACACTGCACTTTCCTATCACAAGGCTCCCAAATATTTGTTAACTACTGCCTTTTGTTGTTATTATCACTTGCAAAGTATTATTGGAACACAAATACTTCACTTTTATAGTCAAGGCAACTAAAGATTAAAGAAGTATGTTACGTGTCCAAACCACAGGAGAGGAAATAGAAGCCCCGGATTTCTGAAAGTTAATCAATACTCTTTCACCTACACCACGCTGTCATTACATTCTCTTCCTGTTGATGAGAAGTATTTTGGAATCTTCTACATTTTCAGGATTTCCCTAGCATGTGGCTGGCACCTTGCAGGCCATTTCTGAAGACTGATAGTGATATTTGGAACCCTCTGTTGAGGAGGATTCTGAGCGTGCTTCCGGAGTCAGTGTGAAAGAGCACTGTGAGGGAGTAAAGATGTATGCTGTGGGCATCAAATGGGAGATGGAAGCTTTTGTGCAATACCTATGAATGTCCCTGCTTTCAGAATGGTCTTGGTCTGGCTCTTCCTTAGGATCCAAGAAGTACAACTTACAGAGGAGTAAGATTTGGTTAGGAGGATTACTAAATAGGGATGAGCTAATGAGGAAAGAAATGCCTATTCTTACTCACCTTCCTATCACCTCAATAGTCATTGTAGTTCATGCTAATTCCAACCAGCATTCTCCAGTTTGAAGAGAAACTATCAAAAAAGCTGACCTTGGCTGTGTGGCTCAGTGGATTGAACACTGGCCTGTGAGTCAAAGGGTCACTGGTTCAATGTCCAGTCAGAGCTCATGCCTGGGTTGCAGGCCAGGTCCCCAGTAGGGGAATGTAAAGAGCAACAGCACATTGATGTTTTTTCTCCCGCTCTTTCTCCCTCCCTTCTCCTCTCTAAAAATAAATAAATAACTTCCGGCCAATATGGAGGCGTATGTAGACACGTTGTGACTGCTTGCACAACCAAAAGAAGGACAACAAAAATTTAAAAACAAAAAACAACCAGAACTGCCAGAAAATCGAACTGTATGGAAGTCTGACAACCAAGGAGATAAAGAAGAAACATTTATCCAGACCAGAAACATTCATCCAGAGGGGCAGAGACGGGCAACTGAGCAGAGAGGACTCACGGCAAGGCGGTGGCTGGAGGACCAGGGCCAGCAAGACAGTGGCTGGCGGACCCAGAAAGGCAGCAGACTGTGGAGAGGGGCAGGCAAGTCTGTGGCTGGCTGGTAAGGCAGCAACTGGTGGACCCAGTGACAGAGTGCACAACTCAGGGCTCTAGCTCGGGGAAATAAAGCCGCAAACCACTAATTGAAAACACCTGTGGGGGTTGAAGTGGCCACAGGAGAAACTCCCAGCCTCACAGGAGAGTTCGCTGGAGAGACCCACAGGGTCCTACAACATACACAAACCCACCCACCTGGGAATCAGCACCAGAAGGGCCCAATTTGATTGTGGGTAGTGGGGGGAGTGACTGAAAACCGGCAGAGACCAGAGCAAGCACCATTGCTCCCTATCAGACCAATCCCCCATGTACAGCATCACAGCACAGGGAGGTGCATTACCCAGCCCAGGTGAACACCTAAGGCTCCGCCCCTTTATATAACAAGCACGCCAAGACAAAAAAAAAAAAAAAAAAAAAGGCCCAAATGAAAGAACAGATCAAAGCTCCAGAAACAATACAACTAAGTGACGAAGAAAAAGCCAACGTATCAGATGCACAGTTCAAAACACTGGTAATTAGAATGCTCACAGAATTGGTTGAATTGGTCACAAAGTAGATGAAAAAATCAAGGCTATGCTAAATGAAACAAAGGAAAATGTACAGGGAACCAACAGTGATGGGAAGGAAACTGGAACTCAAATCAATGGTGTGGACCAGAAGGAAGAAAGAAACATCCAACCAGAAAAAAATGAAGAAAGAAGAATTCAAAAAAATGAGGAGAGGCTTAGGAACCTCCAGGACATCTTTAAATGTTCCAACAGCTAATTATAGGGGTACCAGAAGGAGAAGAGGAAGAGCAACAAATTGAAAACTTATTTGAACAAATAAGGAGAACTTCCCCAACCTGGCAAAGGGAGTAGACTTCCAGGAAGTCCAGGAAGCTCAGAGAGTCCCAAAGAAGCTGGACCCAAGGAGGAACACACCAAGGCACACCATAATTACATTTACTAAGATGAAACGGAAGGAGAGAATCTTAGAAGCAGCAAAAGGACACAGTTACCTGCAAAGGAGTTCCCATAAGACTGTCAGCTCAATTCTCAAAAGAGACCTTACAGGAAAGAAGGGGCTGGCAAGAAGTATTCCAAGTCATGAAAGGCAAGAACCTACATCCAATATTACTGTATCCAGCAAAGCTTTCATTTAGAATGGAAGGGCAGATAAAGTGCTTCTCAGATAAGGTCAACTTAAAGAAGTTCATCATCACCAAGCCCTTATTATATGAAATGTTAAAGGGATTTATCTAAGAAAAAGAAGATAAAGCATATGAACAGTAAAATTACAGCAAACTCAGTTATTAACAACCACACCTAGAACAAAAACAAAAGTAAACTAAGCAAACAAGTAGAACAGGAACAGAACCACAGAAATGGAGATCACATGGAGCGTTATCAACAGGGGAGTGGGAAGGGGAGAGGGGGGGAAGGTACAGAGAATAAGTAGCATAAATGGTAGAAAGAAAATAGACAGGGGGAGGGTAAGAATAGTATAGGAAATGTAGAAGCCAAAGAACTTATAACTATGACCCATGGACATGAACTATAGGGGGGGAATGTGAGTGGGAGGGGGTGGGCAGGATGGAGTGGAGTGCAGGGTGGGGGAAATGGGACAACTGTAATAGCATAATCAATGAAATATATTAAATAAATAAATAAATAAATAAATAACATATTTTTTTAAAATTAAAAAAAAGCTCACACTCTGCCTTTATTATAAATACACTGCACTGCCCTAGAAATCCATGCCTCTAAAATGATGGACATGTTCTTAATGGCACATTTTTTTTCATGGCAAGTTTCTTGGAATGATTTCTATGTGCCTGGTCTGCCAGTCCTCTTGAATTTCCCTGATACTGTTCTCTTAGGAATGAAGGGAAGCTTTCCATTTTTCTGTCTTTGTCCTCTTAACCTCCGCTGCCCCCTCTGAAAAGAAAAATCAAACCACAAAACAAACAAGCAGACAAAGGCCATACAATCAACCCACCAAAAATTTCTAAAGCATCAAGTGCTTGGAAACATCTGATTTTATTGTTGGGTGTGAGTCACTTGCAAGCTCAGGCTCGGTTCTTAATTGCTCCCAGTTGCCACTTTGTGCTGAACCGACAGACCAAACCTTTGTCCAAATCCTGTGTGATAGAGCAGTATTTTCATTTCCTATAATGCCAGCAATGAACATTAGCTTTCCCTTTGGCTCTTGCTAATTTCTAGGGATTTCACAGCAATTTGGAGAAAGGCCTCTCCCTATGGTTTCCAGCCCCATTTGGCTACCTTGGCACTGCTCTCTGATGGTCCCCCTACCCTTTGCTAATATCGTATCTGCAATCATTACACATTTTGCTGTGATTTTAATTAGAGGACATGTGGTATCTTTTAATATTCTTCTGCACATTGAGGCTCCTGAGCACTTGTTACTAACCAATGCCTCAATATAATTTAGAAGCTGTGGCTTCATAAGCAAGTCCTCCAATCTTTTGATATTAAATTTGCAAATTAATCTCTGCTGTATGCATCACTGGTGATTATCTTGGCCTAAATTATGCATCCTTCTTAAAGTTGGAAAACAACAGCCCTTCCCATCTGACAGTGTATCTATATTCATATACCCTTATCTCTAAGGAGAGGTTTGTTTTTAACCCTCTGTAGTTATAAACAGGGATCTCTGCGACTCCTGACTTGCGACTCCATCATCCCACACAAGGTTATAAATAAGAGCAAAACTAACCCTGTGGGTCTCCACTTAGTCCCTCTTGTGGCTTCCCATTGTCTCTAGGAAAAACCCAACCCCCATTTAGCTTTCCAAAAATAGTTTAAATATCAAGTGAGAGTTATATAATTATAACTCTATTAGAAAAAGATGTATAGGATTAACTCATAATTTCATTCTGTGTTATTCCTCAAAGGGCGATTTTATGGTATAGTGGGATGTACACAGTCCCTGAAATTTCAGGGACTCTGATGCATATCCAGGATTCAATATTTACTACTTGTCCCATTCCTAGAAAACTTCTTCCCTTTCCTACACCTGAAATTTTATTGTCAGGACTCACGGGGTTGCTATTATAGCATCTACTAGGTTCTCAAAAGGCAAACTTCCTTTCCCTTACTTTTCAGGGCAATCCTCAAGTCTTAAAGGACTGAATTTAAATATGGACTATCAGGCAATGTAAATTAAAACAGTGGGAGTATTTGTAGTTTTATTTTTGGAAGTGGGGTTGGAAAGAGCAAATAATCTTTGTAGGCTGAGCATGAAGAAATCATGAAATTAGATCATATACCCAATACTTCCATATGTGGTACTGTGGGCTCTTCCTATTGGAGATGGGATCTGTTCTCTTAATTTAATTTGAACCCCTTGGCTCTGGCTTAAAAGTGGGTTGCACAATTTAATTGTAATTCTTCTCTCAGCATTTGTGTTAAAGTGCCCAAATGAAGCCAGTGACCCACCAAATGATCTGACAATCCTCCAGCAAAAAAAGAATAATATCTAATATTTGATGTTGGAAACTATCTATGACAGCATAACAATCAATCAGTAGATTGATTGGTAGATTGAAATCTGTATCAATCAAGTCTCCAGAAAATTATGGTCTATCTGCCCTGGCCAATGTGACTCAGTTGGTTGGGCGTCACCCTGTGCAGCAAAAGGTCGCTGGTTCGATTCCCAGTCAGGGCACATGCCTGGGTTGTAGATTCAGTCCCCAGTTGGGGTGTATTCAAAAAGCAACAGATCGATGTTTCTCACTCACATCGCTATTTCTGTCCCTCTCTTTCTCCCTCCCTACCCCTTTCTCTATAAATAAATAAAATCTTTATTAAAAAAAATAAAATTATGATCTATCCTAAAGCTCAGAAAACTCAGACCAAACTATAACCAATAGAGGGGGACTAAGAATTCAAACCAAAATAATTCCTTTTCTTGGTGTTTGACAGTACTAGGAACAGGCATACTTTCATCTTTCTGGGCTAAACTACTCTAGGTGAATGCATACATACCTGTTTTCTTTGCTAAACAATGCTGAGAATAAACAAACCGTTTAACTGCTCTAGGAAATGCCTGCTCCTGGAAGATAAGACTTTGAACCAACTAACAGCTTACTTATCAAGATTAATACCCTGACCATCAAGAATTACTTTAAGACCCTCACCTCACTATGCCCATCAATATGAAACTATGATATCACAATCTCTGCTCAATCCCAACTAATTTCCATTTTGCAACACTTACCTTAAATTCGCCCAATACAACCATATATATATATAATCTGGAAACACTACTGAGACTCTGTGTACTTTCTTGCAGCAAATCTAATAATAAACTTAGCTTTTCTTGACTCTTCTGGTTGTCTTTTGGAGAATCCGCAGTGGACTCCATTAAGTATTTTATTACAAGACTAATTGTATTTAACTCTTTAAAACTTTGTTTTCTACTTTTTCATCTTTTTAGGTATTTCCCCAGGACAAAATGAATTGTTGAGCACTAGGAACCATCCCAGGTACTGAAAACAGACTGTCCCTGCCTTCATGGAGTATCTGTTCTAGTAAGGAGACAAATATTTTTTCTAAGATGACAAAAATAATGATATCATTACAGTTGCGATAAGTGTGTTAAAGGGACATTTCTGAGTGCTGAGAAAGCATATTGAAGGAGGATTTCTTTAAACTTTGTGTGGGGGTATGTTTTGAAGAGCGGGGACAACAATCCTGAGCAGGTAGCATTTGAAAAAAAGAGAAGTTCAAGTGGAGAAATGCCACTGACAGAAATGAGAGCATGTCCAATGACTCAGTGTCATAAAGACCTTGGTTTAGGGTAGGGGCAGAGTGAAGGCCAATCCAGTGAAACCATAGATAGCAGGAGGGAGGTTCACTAGAGCTAGGCTGGTATTCATCAGACTTGTCATATATGAGAAGCCTTTATATTTGCAAGTTAGTTGGTGCAAGCTGTTTCATCAATTCCAGCAAGTCTCTGACTCAAAGATATGCAGCATCTCACATCTAACATCTGAAGATTTGTCCATGTTAACATCTTTTTATGTTCTCTCTTCTGCAGCCATCTACTTCCTCTCACTACTTTGACCTTCTCTTATTTTACCAAACTTTGTCAACCCCCTGTGCTTGTTCTGTTTCTCTTGCTATGCTTTACCTAGGAGAGGGCCCCTGCAGCCAATATTTCATCTTATTTGGGGCCTCTTAAGGGCTGGAGGAGTTCTTGCCTCCCTGGCATTAAGTCCCTTAAAAACAGGTTTTAAAAAGACATAGTCAATAAAGTCTTTCTACAGCTTAAGTAACATAATGGATCATTGACTCTTCCAGATATAAGGTCCCCACTGCTGCCAGCAGTAATGAAGGAACTTTCCCTAGTTTGCCAGAGTTAATGGGCCTCTGGCCTTGCTCAACTTATTCCTGGAGCAGTTTACTCCCTGGGGAAGTGTGATTGCCTCAGCTGCATCCCAAGTTGGGAGGTGGCTTTTGCTCCAGGACCATAAAGAGAGTGTATGTTTGTTCATAGAATGATTGTTGCAGTTTGGAATTTGTTAGATATTCATGCCATTGGACAATACAATTTATGCTCTTCATACCATACCTCCAAGTTTTCTATTACAAAATATAATGCAGGATTCAAAACATTATTAACCCCCTACACGCAACTAATTCTCATTCACAATCCCAGTTAAACAGATAAAAGCAAAGCAGCTCTGCTGCAGGCAGGGGAGGGACTGGGAGCCAACATACTGGACACCAACAGTGCTGCCCACTCCCCAGAATCAGTGGAGGACTGTAGGATGAAACAACCCTGCTTGACTGTGGGTTGGGGCAACATGGTCAACAACAGAAGCCAAAAGCAATAGACGCTTAGAAATTATCAACAAAATAATGCAGACTTTCTTCTAAAGGCACATCCCAGCTTGTCAGAACAAAAGGCAAATCTCCCATTGGCATGAATTAGAAAGGAACTACAGTTGAGGGTAGAAATGGATGAGCTAACACTACACCTGGGAGTGAGGGTGGTCCCGAAACTAGACACCAGAGGGTTTAACACACATTTAGGTAGATGACCTTGGGCTTACCCGGAGTCAAGATGAGAACTGTTTCTAAGATCCATTAAAGTGGGACTCCCTCATGGAAAGAAGGGAGTATATAAAACCATTGTTCACGTAGTATAAATTCATGCTGTATGAAAACAGGTAAAGTTTAAAAACTTGTCCCTTTGTCTCTGGGTGAAAAAAATCCTTGAAGAATCTGTGAAATCAAAATCATAACCCTATTTCATTTTTAGTTGTTCGGTTTTAATTTGTATATCTTTATGATTTGTGAGGTTATGAACTTTGCTATTAACATACCAATGACCCCAGGGCAATGGTCCTTTTTCGGCCACCTTGAAAATTTCAACACATTTCCTCCCTAGAGAGATATGCTCTCAACTCAGTCTGTACAGGAAGAGGAGCTTAAAACCACAAATCACTAAACATGAGAGGAAATGATCCAGAATGAGCAAGAGGCAACAGATGAGGGGAACAGCTGATATCACTACCATTTCAATTAATAGAACCATATGATACTGTAAACTATAAAATATTTTTAAATAAAGACATACAAAGTGAATTAAACCATAAAACATCACTCAAATATGATGGAAATTAGCAGGTAGACAAAAATAAACACTAATATAATAACTGGATAGCAAATACTTGTCCCAGTGGCAGAAGAGCAGTTTAGACCAGCCAAAAAGAGAATTGAACATGACCTGGGCTCCTTATCTGTGAGCTATGAACCAAACTTTGTTATGCTGTCTCAGTTTCTCCCATGTGCTTGAAAATAACCAGGGCCAAGGAGACCTAGATCCGAGCAAGCACTACTTATTGCGTACATTCTTGTAGGACTGCTCTAAATCATCTATTTAACAGAACAGTCTGCAAATAACTTCACAGAAACAAATGCCCACCTGCTAATGAACTCTGAAATGGTATGATGTGTCTTAGATCAGTAAGACTTGGTCTTTTGTTTTAGTATTTCTGACTTTGTAACAAAACCTCTTCCTGTTCTGTCACCTCTTTAATGCACAGAAAGTGAATTAACATCGGGATGGACAAACTCAATGGTTAGCAAAATTTCCCATTCTAGGATAGCAATGTGACTCATGCAAAAACTACTAAACTCTTTCAAATTTCATACTTTCCTGAAAACTAAATCTTCTAAGCCAGTAGAATAACAAATATTCTGCATTATTTTTATTTAATCTTAACAATAATCTTCATAATTTAGCACCTTTTTTTTTCATTTTATAGACAAGGAAAGCAAGGTCTGTAGAGGCCAAGGGAATTATCCAAATATAAACAGATTTGGAAAAAAATCCAACGCAAAAATAAAATAAAATTTAAAAAACAAATATGAGCAAATTTTAGGCTTTAACACTAATGTCAAAACTCATGTTCTCAATCATTATACTACTTTATATGTCTTTCCTTGAATTCCGAATCATGATTAATGCTTACTCAGATTTAGGGTTGAAATTCTGAGCACCCGCGTTGGGAGTTATAAGACCAGCTGCCAAATGAATTTGATGATGTGTGTCTTTGCTTTGTTTTATTTTTACCTAATCTAGTCGTAAAGAACAGAAACTAACAGGAAAATTCAAACCTACCAGCTCCTACTAGGGTCAGCTGTTCCGCTAACACACAGCTGCTAGAAACTCTCAATTCAAATGTAAACCAAGGCTCAACTTATGGCAAGAATGTGTCTCTCTGCAGACTTGTCCGAGACAGCCTCAGCTACACAAAACAGTGGTTGTGATGAAGGACACCGAGAGTTCATCATTGATACAGAAACAGTAGGACAAGAAGGACATGGGGGTTATAGAAAGCAACTTAATTGTCAGGGTACATATAAGGGCAAGTAGCAGAGAGAAAGCAGAAAGCATTGTGGAGTGTTGTATGGAAGGCATACTGGGTGCAGAGAGTGCTCCCTGGAAGGGGAAATAATGAAAACAAACTCCAAGGAGTCTCTCTCCCTCTCTCTCTCTTTCTATACCTCTCTCCTTTTCTCTCTCTCTCTCTTTCTCTCTCCACCCACCCCCTCCCTGCCCCAGCAAACCTTTTCAGGATCTCTGTCCTCACTCTACTATATCTCCAGGACCAAATTCGGGAAGAATAAAACATCCATGAGTTTACCACTGTATAGTCTTCCAGGTATTTCTTTTAAAAAAAAATTTCCACTGTTAGCCCTGGCTGGTGTGGCTCAGTGGATTGAGCACTGGCCTGTGAACCAAAGGGTCCCCAGTTTGATTCCCAGTCAGGGCACAAGCCTGGGTTGCCGGCCAGGTCCCCAGTTGGGGGCATGCAAGAGGCAACCACACATTGATGTTTCTCTCTATCTCTTTCTACCTCCTTTCCCTGCTCTCTACAAACAAAAATAAATAAATCTTTAAAAATTGTTTAAAAAATAAAAATGTCCATTATTACTACTAATTTCATCATGATAATCACTGCTTATTTCATTCAGCTACTATTTTCTAAGCCTACTGTACATGTCTGGTACGAAGCTCATTTCTTTAGATGCATTAGTGTTTGTGAACCTAACAATTTTGCAAAGGTAACTGTATTGTTTTCCTTTTACAGATAAGGAAAGTGCAGTTGACAGATGTCACCTTAAAAGTGGAAGGACGAGAATTGGAAATTAGATCCTTCTTTCTATGGTGCACTCTATTAACCAGTAGGCTACACCACCTGCCTACATCAACAGATATCAAATAACCTTAACAAAAAGGGTGCTATGGTAAATTGTTTTGAGAAATGCCAGGTTAATATAATTAAACTGCTTAATATCATAATATGCATGTTAAATTTCCCAAAGAAAGATTGAATTTAAAAAGTATTACCCCAATGTTTTATTTGACGAGTGGGTCTTTTTATACAGCACATCTCATAAGACAACTGCTCTGCAGAACACAGATTGGAAAATGCCTTCATAGACTGATATTTCATTGCAGTAAATTCCACTTAATTATAATTGCCAAAATGTAGGTGCTCATAGTGGGCAAAATCAGGCAATCAGCCCCTTTATAGAATATTATTTTGGCCAGACTTCTTTCTGCCTGCATATGTTGTAAGTTTCACTGAACATCTGGAAGAGATGTGTCTCATGTCACTCCACGTTGTGTGGGGAATGTTAATGACACTCACACTCTTCTTTCCAAGAAACTTCATGACTCTTTCTCACTTTTTTTTCCCTTGAACACCACAGGAACATCTTATTTAACCAGAGACATTTAACAGAACCACTCATTCGGTATCTTTCAGAGTCCTTTTCTTGAACTCAACTTTCAAAACTAAAATGTGTAAAAAAGTTACTAAAAAAAAAACAACAACATTTAACTCAATCACTTTTATCAAAAATGAGAAAAAAATTACCAAGCTTCTCACAAGTGTCCAGCCATTCGTAGTTTTCCTGATCTGGACAATTGGTATTTATAATTTGTTTCTGTCTGCATTCCTCTCAATCTATTGGCAATTACCATCATGGAGATAATCAATAATGAAATGAAATGGGAGAAAGATTGATTGAATGTGGAAAATGGAGAGATGTTCCCTGACAGATGTGGAGAAAGAGGTCCAAAATGTTAAAGGGAAGTGAAGGTATGGTCTTCGTCTCACATTGGACCCAAGAAATAGCCCATGGGATTTTCCAGCTTTATAATAGTGTATGTTTGTGGACTAGGAGGGAAAGAGGGAGAATTCTAGTCACACTGCCTTTTGAGGCTTCAAAGTTCTTACAAATAACACAGTGAGTCCTGGACCCTGGGATCACAAAACACATGAGTGGAAGTGTACCTGAAGATTACCCAATACAATGATTTTGCACATGGTGTTCCGTGGAGCCATAGGAGAGGAACAAAGGAGCCTGTGGAGATAAAAGCTTCTGGCCCACATCTTTTACATCATTGAAAGCAGCCCCATGTTTTTACTGGGAGAAAATTAAAATCTAATTAAGGTGAGACTTCTAGTCATCATAGTGTTTGGAGTTCTTTCCATTATCTCCATGATCTGTATCTAACACCTGAAATAATTAAAAAAAGTTCTTTAATTGGGTGAGTACAGAGGCATAGTCTAAATAGAGGCTGAGGGGGAATACAAGAGAGGCTCAGAGGCAGTGGGGTTTGACCACAGGAAGCAGAAGCTCCAGAGACTCGTTGACAACTATGGATTGCACCAGCAGGCACAGGGGCAGCACCATGGGCATTTCAACCCCTGGGTGTGAATGCCAAGTGCACACTGGGGAGAAGGGAATTGATATGGGCTGAGGAGTCACCAGGCTCTGTGAACCCTCCTCACTCCAGGCCTTTAGAACAAGCAGTAATGATCAGGGGGACCATTTTTTCCAGGTGGGAGACAAGGCAGAACCTTCTGGAGAGGTCAGTGGAAGAAGCCCTTCTCCTGCTGCTACATTTCACCTATTTCTTACTCTTACTGGGAACAGCCAGGGAAAGACCTTAGTAGATGCTTCTACCCTTAGGAGAGTCCGCTGTTGGCCTGAAGTTACACTCAACTGTAAACATAAGCTTATAGGCAAGAGTTACAAGGCATGTGAATGCTAATCCTAAAATGAGAAAACAACAAAAAGAGAAAAACAGAGCTAATAGAAAAAGTAGAGAAAAAATTATAATAAGCATAACTAACATTCCAATGAAAAAGGAAGGTGGAGATTTCATGACGCAAAACCAAGAGACTATGTAAAAGAAGGAGATCTTAGTATTGAAATGGGAGTCATTATATAATGGAAATAATAATAGGAACAACAGAAGAGAGGGACTCAATAGAAGCATAGACAGAGTCAAGGAGAAATCGGTGACCAGAAAGATCAAGCTGTAGAAATCTCCTGGAATATATCCCTGCCACACGAGATGCACCCCTACATTCCCTTTGAGAAAGGACTTAACATCCAGCTGCTGGGGTGTACTTGCCTGACAGTCTTCAGCTATTGGCTTCATCAGTGGCTACCTTGGCTTTTAAGTCAACATCATACTATTCTCAGGGCAGCCCCCAGCCAATGATCTAGCAAAACATGTGAGGTGGGACTCTTCGAATAAGCCATCTTTCTTCGGGAGTTCTCATTTGAGCTGGTAGGGACTGTCAGATAAATATAGTATTCTGACAGCTCCCCCCAACCCAATCCTGCCACTCCCTTTTGATATCAGTAAATATTTGTACTCCTGATCCCCAGCACAACATCTGATTCTTGGGAAACCAAAGCTGCCACAGCACCAAAAAGGTATAAGGAGATGCAATGTGTAAAAGAGAAGCTAAATAGCATGGAGTATGGATACACAGGTGTGGTAGTCAGAACGTGTGAATATGGTACTAAATATATTTAAAATAAGAATTGTATATACAACTAAATTATAATTTGAATCTGAGAGGAAATAACATTTATAGAGGGAGGACTTAGGAAATCACTAGCAAAAATATTTCTACAGAATCATCAAAACATGTACTTAAAGAATATTGAATACAGAAGGAAATAATGCTAGATGATATAAGAAAATAACACGTTGTCTAGATTAAATGTGAAAAATATATGTACTTACATATTTTCTATAACAATCTGGAGTTAATATTCCAATGTTACCAACCCAGTGGTGGGAGTCGGAGACAAAACAATTACATTCCGTGTCTTGAATACATGGAAGCTACACATGCTGATTGACCTCGAATGTTGCTAGGAAGAAAGTGAAAGGTCTAGTAAAATTTTAGGAAAACCTTTAAAATAACAAAAACGCAATATGTAACTTCCAAACTAAAAGAGGGAAAAATAAAAAGAATACATTGTCAATTTAACAGAAGCAGAAAAGGGAGAATTAAAAACAGAAGTGGATAAAGAAGAAGATAATAATAAGAGCCAATAATATGCTACGTACTAGCAATAGTTCTCTTGAAATAACAAGGTAAAACATATACAGGACATATAAACTGAAAAAAATTGAATAGAAATATTAATACCAGATATATAAAAATGTCAGGCTAAAGAGGGAGAAAAGAGAATGTTTCATGTTAACAAACCTGACAATACATCAAGAAGGTGAAACATTTATGAACTGTGTCTTCACCTAACAATATAGACAGAAAGTCCAAGTGTAGTGTCAGCAAATTCCAAATAATTGTACATTACACTGACTGTATTCTCTGATAAAAGAAATAAAATTAGAAATAAAATAAAAAGGTCGGTTGGTAAAATCTCAGTATCACAAACAAACATTCTAGTTATAAAAAAAATGACTCTTGTTTAGGAACGTTGAAAAGCAATGATTCGACCGTGTGCCAGGGCCATTTTAGAACTCTCGACACGAATGTGGTGTGGACAAGGCCGTGTGATGCAGTTCAGAACCCAGGTGTGCCAACCCAAACAAGGCAGCAAAGTCCAGCTGCTGACATTGTTTGTCAACAAAAGGCAGCTGGAGAAAATGATTTTTAAAAATATACATTGTATAAGGGTAAAACATAAAATGGAATTACCTGTATTTTGCGGTGTATAATGTGCACTGTTTTGCCCAAATTTTTGAGGAAAAAATAAGGATGCGCATTATACATGGGTAGTACTAACTCTCTGTCTACATAAATGTTTTTAATTCTTTTATTTATGCTTCTGTATTAAAAGTATAACTATAGAAAGCAATAATGGTACCTGTATGCAAAATAATACCCTGGGATGCAATAATCAGTTTTGTTTCTAAATATAAATAAATAATTGAATTAAAAAATTAAAATGAAAGTTTTTTTCCTGAAAGTTTGAATTACACACCACAAAATACGGGTAAACAAGCAAACAGAACCCAACCAGAGATCAGATTTAGCCATCAGTGTTGTTTCTAATGTGGAATAAGGGTCTCTGATTTCAAACTAAGTGTCAAGAAGGCTGGAAGGAGATTCAACCCTGGGGGGAAGAGTCACGGAATTTTGTGGGATAATCCCGGACACCAGACAGTGGCTATGAAACTGGAGTGTTCATGTTTAACTTTAAGAATCATGTCACCGGTATGCAATGCTACACTTTTTTCTGTGGGAGGCTTCTTCTTGGTAAGTCATAGCGGTAAATTCTCATTCTACTTTTTTCCTTCATGGATGCCTTTTTCTCATATAAGGCTCAAATTTATAGAGCAGTGGGCCTGGGGTGGTCAACAGTGCCACATGTTCTAAAGGGCAAAATAAATAAAGGATACAAAAGCAATTACCAATAGGGAACTACTGCTATCTTGGAGAGAGATCAGCATCCTAGGCCATGCCTTGGGGAGTTAGAGGAAGTAAGTACAGAGGATGCACAGGCATCTTACTAGATTTTTGTTGGAAGAGTTACACTGAAGAGGGGATAAGGGGATAGGATAATAACTTAGGTTATAATGAGGTCAGAGGGAGCCTTTTGAAAAGCATGAATGACTTCTTTATCTCTGAAGGATGAGGAAAAGATGTAACAGGTAGATCAGTTTAATTGGGAAGCATCTGAAGAAGAGAGGCACCAGTAAAGCTGTAGAGTGGCCCTGTGAGGGTGTGAGAGACAGAAGGGAAAACCCTGTGTGGGAATCGATAATGTATGGCCATGCCAATTGTTAGCTGAGGCCAAGAGGACCTGGCTGCCTGTAGGGTAGGAAAGCAACTATGAACACAGGTACTTATAGGACCTCCCCATCCGCATGATCATCACTGACACTGATAACTGAGGATAATGGGGGGACGTGATGACCCACTGGGTGCTGCTGACGTCCTACACTAGTGTAACCGGGAAGGACCTGAACACTGTGCATGTGTGTGCACACATGGATACACACACACAGCATGAAAACACAGTGGTGTTTTGATTTTCTGGAAGTGGAAAACATGAAAAATACTCTAGCATTTTCATCCTGTCTTGGGGAAAAAATAGAAACAAACAAACCAGAAGGGGTTTTATTTCTAAAACAGCAGCCCACTAACCTCTGTGTATGGAATGAGAATGAGTGGCAGGCAGACAAGTGGAACTCTGGGAGAAGGGGTGTTAAATGAGATGATACTGAATGAGATTTTAAGACGTTTAGTAGTCTAGTCTTGTTACACTCACTAGCTTTGACAAGTCGCTTATCGTCTCTGTACTTCAGTTTCCTCACTTGAAACACAGGAGATGGGCCAGACTCATCTCTGAGGTCCCTTGAAGCTCATTCTGCTTCCTGCTCTACTGCTTCATAATTGTGTAGCTTTGGATTCATTTGGACCTATTATGAAATCATTTTGCACTTCACATTACATGCACACACACATTTTATTTTGGGTCAATTCAGCATCAATATCCAATGAGGATGTCAATCATTTAATGAGTGTGTTTTATGCCAGGCACTGTGCTAAGGACTTTACCTACATTTTTCGCTTCCCTTTTATTCTGACAGTAACCCCATGAGACCTTTTAAGATTGATATTACTATGCTCCTTGTTAAGGATGAAAAACTAAAGCTGAGTTGCAATCTGCTGTGTAGGGAAGACCCAGAATTCAAACACTGGGTCTGCCTGGTCCCAAAATCCACCCTTCGAACTGCTTGCTATGTTAGTTTGTCAGGTCACAAAACTGGGTGAAACGCAATTCTTTTTGTTGACGTATGTTTCAGCTCTAACTGCAGACAACTCAGTGACCCAGACCTTTTCCTTACTCAATTGTAAAAGTCTTGTGGTGCTGTATCAGTGAAGGTGAATAGAAAAAAAAAAAGGAAATCCTCCCTGAAACATTTATCTGACAATCCAGTTTGAAGTGTGTTTTCCAGACACGTGTAGAAGATAAATGTATCCCTTCCTCTTAAATGAGAATATCTATTGAAAAATAGCGTGAGTGTGATCATTGAACTAAATGAAAATTGTGCACCAAATGGGCTCAAATTTATATAGATACACACATTCAGCAATTTCATGGAAAATTGCTTCCAAAATTACATCACTAGAAGGGACCTCAATTAATAATGCTCCTTGAGGCCACATAGATTCCTTTAGGACCTTCTGCTACGTGCAATTATATGGACCAGAAAGCATCCAGCTTCCTAGAGGTAGACTTAGTTAATGAAAACATAGTAGAATTTTTAAATAATGACTCCAGGATTGCCATGGCCACACTAGATACTCCTAACAAACCAAGGGAGATACGTTTCCAGTGACAGAATGTGACCCAAATCTATAAAATCATGATAGGGATAATGATAATAAATATTTAAACAGCCCTTTACTGTTTACCAAATGTATCCAATTCCACAAACTCTTGTAATCTTCAGAGCAACTCTGAGAGGTGGAAGAAATGTCTTTATCCTTAGTTTGTAGCAATAAGAAAGAAAATCAAGTGTCAAAGATGGTGATTGATTTGGTCAAGGGTAGGGCCAGTACATAGTATCACTGGGACTAAAACTTTTCTAATTATGAGAGGAAGGGAAATGGGCTTTTTAAAATATTTATTGTGGATCATGAGCTGGGTCAGGATTTTACATGTTATTTCATCCAATGCTTTAAATTATAATACTAATGAACTTTTGCCATGAGGAGGGAAAGGCAGCGAGAGAGAGTGTGAAAAGGAGAGCAAGAGAGTTGTCCAAGGTCACACATTCATTATCTAATGAATATTTATGAGTTGCTATGAGATATTCTTGGCTCACTGAATACAGCGATGGATGAGATGGGCACAGGTCAGTAAATGTAGGGGCAGAATTTGAACCCAGTTCATGTGAACACCCAGCCTGTTTCTTTTTCCCTCACTGACCCACAGAGATTTTTACTATCTTCCATTGCCTTTCTTAAATAAAGCTATAGCATATACTAAGAAGGACCACAGATGGGTATTCGCTTTTCTGCAGCCAGGTTTGCAGACCACAAAATGTCCAAATCCAAAATGATGGCAAATTAGCGGTGTGATTTGAAGCACACTTGCAGGAACTGGGGAACAGAATTTGAGCTGAGTGCCTTGTGTACTGTCCCCAGGTTGATGACCTCCTTCCTGGGTCTACTTGTACCTTCTTCCCTTTGGGTTAATTGATGGAACATACTCCTGCACCCTGCTCACTTCAAGTGAGAGACACAGGCCACAAAGATGGAGCAAGAACACTGCTATCCAGAAAGAACTAGGCAGAAGGAGATCTCGGGGTTAGACCGGGTGTCAGTCTCCTTGAACTTCCTTGATGATAATGTGTCTTTTCCAGTCAGAGCCCTCCAAATCTTAAGGTATCATTAGAAACAGAATTCAAGAAACTTCAGGGGGAGAAAAGAGTCTTTGTATATTTCTGCCTCATTGACTCTCTATCTCATTTCCAATCTCATCTGAAAACATCTTTTTCTCTCCTGACCGCATCTGCTAATTACCCTCTCCCACAGCTATTATTTAACTGAAATATATGTTATCACTTTTAACAAGGGTATTTAACTTCATGGGGTCCTTGAGATGTTGTTCTTAATAGGCTTAGGTTGAAAATGTAAGTGGCTGAGGTTCTTAAGCAGGAAAGGTCCTTACAAAAGTCCCCATCAATCTCATCTGGGAAAGAGTTCCCTAAACTTTTAAACCCATGACCATGAGGAGATTGGTTAAAATCTTTATTTTCTTATTTTATTTATTTTTATTGTGCTTTTTCCATTGCTATTTAGTGCCCTTATTCCTCCTTCCCCCCCAGCAATCACAGTGTGGTGATTGCTGGGGAGAGGGGGGTGTAGCTTACATTATGAAATAAAATCACTTTATTTTAGTTTCCAAATATACATTTGTAATATTTAGTATTCATTGTCAACCTAAACAGGGTTTTCATGCCCTTAATCCCTCAAAACTCTATTGTGACCCCCTCCTCACCCGGTTTCAAATCTTGGCTTTGCCACTTTGCCGGCAGCACTGGGAACCTTGACATGCTAGATGCTTGCAGTTTCAGTTTCTCATCTTCAGAATGGGTATTGTATGCTTATCTTGAGGGTGCTCCCAGAATTAAATAAAATTCTGTCTAGAACACTGCTTGTAGAATAAAAAGGTTCAGCTCATGATAGCTCTTACCGAGTGGAGGGGCATGTGTGATTCTGGGCCGACTTGAAATCAGAGCAGCTCTTGTTGCAACAGAATGCAAACTCCGTGAACAATGAGCTGTCTGCTTAGTGCTCTCATCCCAGCACCTAGAAGTATGCCAGGCAATCAAACCATCTGTGAATGAAAATGTCTTTTACCATTACACAGTTGCTTCACAACTTACAAAATGTTTGCAAATATGTGATCTCATTCGATCCCCTCAACAGTGTTATGCACACATATGGTGAAATACTCTACTGAATACCTGGACAATTAAATACAAGTTTATAAAAAGGACTCGTGAACATGGACAACAGTGTGGTGATTGCTGGGGGAAAGGGGGATATAAGGGGATTAAATGGCAATGGAAAGAATACAATAAAGATTAAATTAAAAACAGAGTTTATTCACTATAAATCTTATTGCCTTGGGATTCTGCCCGGAGATCCATGCTTGATGGTGTCATCCTTCTTTTTACCACCCATTGACAGTGAGTGACGAAGTCCCAGTAGTTCTGCCTCCTAGGTTTTTTCTTACAATATCACTGTTCCCACTGACATCAGTCAAATGGTTGGTATTCACCCCACCTGCTACAGCAGGTTTTGTTGTTTGCCTTCGGGATCCCACTGCCATTCACACACTGGCTCATTCTGCAAATATGTGTAGAGCATCTACGCTGAGAAAGGCATTCAATTAGGTCCCCACAGGAAGTGCTAAACCAGATAAACCCTTTGTATTTATGCATCTTCTTATATTCTTCTGTATCTTCTTAGGACACTAAACTGACTCTTTCTATTGTCAAGTGACTTCACCATCCCATTCAGTGGTGTCCAGTCTGCAGCCCATGGGCCACATGCAGCCCAGGATGGCCATGAATGCTGCCCAACACAAAATCGTAAATTTACTTAAAACATTATGAGATTTTGTGTGTGTGTGATGACGTGTCAAAGTGTATTTAATGTGTGGCCCAAGACAAGTCTTCTTCTTCCAGTGTGGCCCAGAGACATCAAAAGGTTGGACACCTGTGGCAGGATTCCTTCACATAGCATTCACTCTCTCCTTTACTCTCCTTCACTCTCAATTATCTCTTCCTCTCTCCAAACTCATCTCCTTAACAATTTATTAGACTTTCTACCATGCATCTCAACACAGAACACTCAATGCCCTAATCAGATTTTAGTTTTTTAATGCCAATAATATGCTATGCTTTGCCATGCTCCTAAACTTAGTGTTTTCTCAGTCTGGAGTGTTCTGCTGAAACCACTCTTGCCACATCTCTATCAGAAGTAATCTTAATGCTAATGTCTACACTGAGAATTTCTGTCTGAAAAGCACAGTGCTAAGCATTGCACTATGTGTGGGTGTATTGACATACAGCCACACAGATAATTTCATCTTGTTTAATTCTTAAAAGACCATTTTATGTATGAGATAATTAAATGGAAAATGGGAAGTTAATTAACTTACCCAAGGTCACAGTGCTAGCCAGTGGCAGAGTATCATTCCAAACCCAGTCTGATTCTACAGCCCATGTTCTTAACTGCTCTGCTTTATAAGTCAGCTTCTAGTGATTCTTCAAGACCTAGTCTAAAAGCACTTACTCTATTAACTAGTTCCTGACTTGAATAGCAGGAGAAGAGAGCAGTTCTGTCCTTAATATTTATTTTTACCCATATCTCTATTGTGGCAACTTTTGAATTTATTTTCTATAAACTCATTATGTATAAAGGTCTACCTCCGCTGTTAGCTCCTTTAACATCACTGATTTAGATTTATTCATTGCTATATTCCCTAAATTTATCACAATATGCAGTCAATAATAGGTGCTCAATAAGTGGATGATAAATACAAGATTGAGCACTTACTTATAGGAGCAGAGTGTCAATAATAGAGAAATAAGTGGGAGAGGTAGGTGGCAGTAGTTACTGAAGGTTCTGCCCACCAGGTAGGTCATCACGCATAGGTTTGGCCTGATTTGAGAGAAAAGCCAATCAAAAAGCATTTAGATAGTGGAGACAAAACATAAAAATAAAAACCAAAATTGTGCTCTCTGTATTTTACATTTTTCATCTAGCTGTTTTGGTACTGAACCCTCAGAGCTGCAGGTCAGGGCTAAGTTCACCCGGGCTTAATTGGAAAGTGCATAGGCTTGTTTTGGGAATGCTCTAGGGAGCAGCTAACCAAGAGACCTCTGTCATCAACTTAAAAGATAGCTGTATGAGGACATAAAAAACAAAACCTGCTGTGTTTTGTAGCAATGTGCCTTTCATTTTCCTTGACTGGATTCGAGATACACACACACACACACACACATACATTAGTTTAAGACGAAGAATGAATATGAGATACACTGATTTGGTCTAAAGGCTGGTTTAAGTGCAATGGGAAAAACACACAGTCCATCAGCAGTAGACTGATAACACTTCTGGCCCCAATTCTTTGTTCTTCAAATCTGTACCTTTGCCCTATAGCTTTGCAGGGCCTTCTACTCTGATTCTGGACCAGACCACATGACTGCACAGGTGATCAACTGTTATGGTTTGCTCTGGACTGTCTTGACTTTAGTATTAAAAATCTTGCATTTTGGGAAGCTCCTTAGTCTCAAGGAAACCCCCTAGTCAGAAAAACCAGGACAGCTGGTCACCCTATGGGTCAACGGGATGTGACACATGCAGAGGCTAGGAGAGAACTTGCCAGGTGGGCTGGACCTCTCTTTCGTGCCTCCTCTATCACCAAGGAAACACGCCCAGGTCCCCACAGGAAGTGCGAAACCAGATATGCCTTTTGCATTTATGCATCCTTTTATATCCTACTGGATCTCCTTAGGACACTAAATTGACCCTTTCTATTGTCAAATGACTATAGCATCCCGTTTAGGGGTATCCAGTATAACCTGATAACCTGACGGAGGATGAGAAACAAATGAGGGAAAGCCCAAGTCATTCCAATTAACCCCCACTGTGATAGCCTAGGTCTGCACCAACCCAAGGACTCTTAGGCCCTGCAAATAACACAGAGATATACTAAACATGGGTCCAAGCCACAGAGACACTTAAACATGTGAATATAAGCAGAATAATGAGCATAAGATTTCTGCCTTCACATAACTGAAGGGTGTCATTAGAAGAGAGAGTAGACTCATTTTTTTCTATGCTAAATGTGTGAAATTATGACCAGTGTGTAGATTCTAGGAAAGACAAATGTAGATAAAATTGGATTTCTTTATGACGAAGAAACTTTTAGCTGTAATTACGGCTGTTCAAAGTTGTCCAAAGTTGGCTCCCTGGTGAAGTAATGAGTTGATCATCAGTCGTTGAGGTATGGGCAGCGGCAGCCCTGCAGCTCCTCCAGCTCCCATCATATCCCCTCCTTAAGTGTCTTCAGCTTCCCACGATCGAGGGCCCCAGGCTCTCCTGGTGCCATCATATTTGGAAGGCTGGAAACACTGAGAGCCCAACACCGGTCCCACTTTGTACCTGTGGATTCCAGTTTGTCTTGGTGGTTTCAGCTTGTCCTTTCTCTACTTATCTTTCTTGGTTGCCTGCCACGCAGATAGTACTTTAGGCCACAGCACCAGACTCCAAAGAAACAGTCATACACAGATGGTACAACCAGCGTCCAGAACTATGCTAGATCCACTTCCTGTAATAAACCCCTGATTCACAATTATCCCTAGTGGTTCTGCTTCTCCACTCAAACCCTGATGGGTACTGAGGGGCCCTACAAGGTAAACTGCATGAACAGACCTTTCGGGAAGTAGCCAACATATGGTGAGAAAGCCTGGGCTATGGATTCAGACATAACTTGAATGTGTAAATCCACTTCCTTGCTGCCACTTTACCAATTGTATATCCTTAGCTTGTGCGATAGGAAGCCTCCAAGATGGCCTCACTGAACTCCACCTGCTGGTACGTATGCCCTGCTATAGTCCCCTCCCATATTACATCAGTGTGTATGAGCAACAAGAATACTGCAGAAGTGATGGTATGTCACATCTAAGTCAAGGTCATAAAAGACACTGCAGGTTCTGTCTCTTTTTCTCCTGGTTTACTCACTCTGGAGGAAGCCTGTCACCATGTGAAGAGATACCCACATGGTGAGGTCAGTTTCTTGCTAACAACCACGTGACTGAATTTCCAAGTCAATCCTCCAGGTCCAACTGAGCCTTCAGATGACTTCAGTCCTGAGCAACAATTTCACTGCAAACTCGTAAGAGACTCTGAGCCTGAACCACCCACCTAAGCAACTCCCAGATTCCTGACCCTGAGAAACTGTGTGAGATGATATTTATTATTTTAAGATGCCAAATGTTGGGCTAATTTGTTATGTAGTAACAAGTAACCAATACAATAAATAACCATTTAATTTCCTCAAAAGTAAAACGAGGATAACGATAATACCTACCACATCGGGCTGTTGTCAAGATTAAGGGCAAAAATATACATAAAGCATTTATGGCTTTCGTTTTGCATGTGATAAATGCATAACTAAATGCTCTTCCTGCTGCTCCTGCTGTTCGTGTTATTGTTGTTACTGTGATCTCTTCCAGACTTGGCATTCTATGGTTTCTTCACTTCAGGCTATAGTGATAGGTACAAACTTCAGTGAGGAGGTGATATTGGATTTAAAAACCTACCCCTTAATAAATCAACGGTGTCTGGCATGCAAAAATCACTGGGGCTGAGTAGTGTAGTAGGGGTGGGTGTGGAGAAAATCAGCTCTCTACTGGGGCTCTGTTAATGCTGGTTTTCTGAGTGCAGGGAGGACGGACTTTTACCCCAAAGGAAGAGTCCTCACTTGGATTCAGATAGCAGCTGACTACATCAGCTCACATAGGTCCACCAGAGGCCCAAGGGCTGGAGAATATTAAAGGTTGGGAATTAAAATCTGATGCCTGCCTGCTTGGGAAATTAACTCAGTTGGTGATGGAGAGTTATTGGAAAATTACAAGAAGCATGGACACCTTCCCAGGACTTGATGGTGCAAACAAATTGAGTGGCATTTAACATAACTAATTGTTAATGAAATGGAGTATTAATTGTGTTATGTTAATTCCTTCCCTTCAGCAGTAGCTGCTTGCTTCGACTGAAAGTATTTGCATGGGAATAATTAAACACTGGGGCTTAAAGGGGTTTTCTAGGTGAGTGCAGCCCTCTACTTGTACAAATGAGGAAACAGAACGGGGAAAGGTTGTAGGTATACAGGTAAATAATAGTACTGAATTTCTATCTTATTCTTTCTTGAAAGTGTCCTGGGATGGGGTAAGGAGGTGAAGAAAAGTGGGGTTTCTTTGATTTCCGAAACAGTATCATTCAGCAGTAATGAGCACAAGTGTTGAAGTCATGCAGGACTGGACCAAATTTCACCTTCAGTGATTGCTTACTGCGTGGTTTTTGGATGAGCTGACTTGCATTGGATGAATTACTGATTTTCTTTACACCTCAGTTTTCCCATCTGTAAAGTGGAACTATCAACATGCATTTTGTCATAGGTATTAGGATTCAAGAAATGCTTTGTCCATGGGATGTGCCCCCTGAACTACCATTTTAACATTCTTTACTTCTGAATGCAGATTCTGAATGTTATGCAGAATCTTCATGCAGATTCTGAATGTTATGGCCTGTAATACCAGGCAGAAATAGAGTAGGTGCATATGGTTGAGGATGTTTACCCAAATTATGAGTTTTTATTTGAAAAATGCTTACAAGTTTTCAGTGAATCTATTCTAATTGCAAGATATCAAGTAACAAGATTTCCTACAATGAATGTCATATTCTCGCTTTACAATCTCTGAGGGCCAGGCCACCTTAATTGTTTTCTCCTGGTTGATTTAACAACCCCCTCAAAAAATTCCTTAGGAGGAAAGGGGTATCCATCAACAGAGATCAAAGGCCACCCCCTATAATTAGTAACATGCATCCTGAATGTTATTCTGAGCATATGATCCTGAACAATATGAGAATTAAGTCCCCCTTGGTTTTCTGAGTCCCACCATCTTTACTTTGCTTTTTGACCTTTGGTGACAGAACTTCCCCCTCAAGAGCTGGGGTCCCTTCACCCCATTAATGTTCTCCCACTTGGATTCTTTTTCTTTGGGAAATAACTAAAACTCAGGCTTGGTCAGAGGGTCAAGACCAGGGGTATCTAGTAAGATGGAATGGGAAATGTCACAGAACGCAGGCAGAGCATGAAATGAGGCAGACAGTGTTACAGAGGGGAAATAGAGAAGTAGGGGAGCTGGATCACAGGCAAAATTTAAGCCACTGGAAGGATTAGTGAGAAGTCTGGATCCAGTGCAAAGCAACTGAGTCCTGGATTCTTTGCTAAAGTGGGAGCTCTAAAACTGGGAAGCAAACGAGATGGTTCATGGGAATATGGACAATTCATGTAATGGTCCAAAACAGGGCTAGCCATGACTGTCTTATACCATTGTTTTTAGCTACTCCTCTTGGGAAGAAGACTCAAACTGACATTGTTGAAGTGCAATATATATTAGGAATATTATTTACATGACCTCAGTTTATTCACCAGACAACTTGAAATAGACATTGCTCTTCCCATCATCCAGTTGAGAAAATTAAAGCTCAAAATGCTTGGTTCCCCATAGTTCCATAATTAGTAAATATGGGAAGCAGGATTTGGCTGGTGGACCTCTGTCTGCATAAGTATAAAGCCTGGACTCTATCCACTATGCAAGATTAGGCTTGGAGTGCAACTAGAATTGCAGATAAGAATTGAGTAGCTCTAGTTTAATACCTATGTGTAGTGGGTGAATAGAATGAGAACCAGGAGAGTCATCTTGTAGCACGTTAACAAGCCTATCTTTAGATGGAAAATGCCAATGCCATTCTTCTTTGGTTAATCCTCTAACATTGCGATGACCAGAACCTCCATCACCACTCTGTGACTTGATAAATCATGTTTGAAATGAAGGCTCCACGTGCATGCAATGTTTGTATTTTTTGAGAAAGAATGGACTACATTCATTTGAGTAGGATCCCGTACATTTTTTGTTCACACACTTTTTCCATGAAGGTAATGAAGTGGCAAAGAGTATTTAGAAAGGTTTTGAACATAGATCATATGAAGACATTTTAACTTTACTCTCACCGGGCAAGTGGCGAGACGGATACTTGATCATTTTCAGTAGGCCTGAGTTTGAATCCTGGTTCTTCCAATACCCAGCATTGAGGTTTGGGGCCCAGTCTCATTTCCCCGTACTTTCTCACCTTCTTCTTTAAAAGGTGGAACATACTTGCTCTGATTAATACCCTGGAGTTTCCGTGATATAGAATGAGGTATGTACCAAATAATGGAAACTCCCTCCGCACATGTAGAGGTGGACAAATTTCCTTTAGGAATAATGGCCTAGGTCTCCATTTGCCTAGGACTAGAGGATGCCTAGGAAAAGGGAAATCAGTTTTTACACTCTGCAGTCAAGAGAACAGCGGCGCTGGCCTGTGGGAAAAGCAGCAAACTGAAGTCAAGGTCTCTGGGCTGCCTCTCATCTCTCGTACTCTTCAGCAATGTGACCCCAGGCAATTATTCCTTCACCTCTCTGGGGGAGATAATCTCAAATCTAGTAGACTGGTTCTCATCCTTGGCTGCAAATTAGACTCTCCTGGGTGCTTTAAAAACCTGACTCTCCGGAGGCACCTCAGATTAATTAAACCAGAATCCCTGAAGATAGGCACAGGCATTGGCATTTGTAAAACTCTCCAGGTGATTCCACAACATAACTATATTTGAGAACCATTAATCACCTGATGGTTTTAAGTCAGGCTTTTCAGTGTTGAATATTGTAGTATTTCGAGAGAACCTCTGGTCACCTTCAGGATGGTCCCTCTCCAGTTCCTTCCTAGTTAGGTTATGTCATTGAGAATCAAACATACCAGGTGCATTCATTTCTTGGGGCCACTGTAACAAACTACCACAGACCGAGTGGATTAAGCAACAGAAGTGTATTTTCTTACAGATCTAGAGGCTAGATGTCTGAGATTAAAGTGTCAGCACTTTTGATTCTTTCAGAGGACTGTGAGGGAGAACCAGTTCCAGGCCTTAGCTCCTGGTGGCTGGTTGGTAATCCTTCATGTTCCTTAACTTGGAGGACAATCACCCCAATCTATGCCTTCATCTTCACATGGCATTATCCTTGTGCATGTATGAGGGGTGACCCCCCAGAACCCAGAATTTATTTATAAAAAATTGTGCATTTATTCTTACATGTTTAAACTTCAGTCACCTTCAAAGTACTCTCCATTTGATGTAATACACCTATGGAGACTTTTTTTTTCACTGTTCAAAACAGTTTTTGAACACATCAATTTTGATGCCTTTTAGTGCTTCTGCTGGTTTTTGTTTCCTCCTCCACATCAGCAAAATGTTTCCCTTTGAGGAATTCTTTCATCCAAAACAAACAAACAAACAAAAATTTGCTGGGGTGAGATCAGGTGAATAGGGAGGGTGGGGCACAGGGGTCATGCCATTTTGGGTCAAAAACTGCTGAACACTCAATGCACTGTGGGCAGGTGAGCTCATAAACCACCCATAATGAGATGGGCAAATGTGTTGAGTCTTCAAAAAAATTCATTGAAGCTGAAAGCAGCCTCTTACAACAATGCCAGCTGGTACACTAATTCAGATGGGTGCCTAGAACACTCACCTAATGGGGGAAGCCTATATCTACTACAAAGGGTCTTCCCTCAAGAAGATAATTCCAGGTTTTTTGCCCCCCACCCCTTGTATATCTGTGCCCAAATTTCCCCTTTTTATTAGGATGTCAGTAATTAGATTCAGGGTTCACCCTACTCTGTGTATGACCACATCTTAATTAATGTCTATAGTGACTCTATTTCAAAATAAGTTCACAAGATGATCTTATGAAAGTTATAACTTTAGCATGTGAATTTTAGAAGGGCACAGTTCAACCCCAAACACCAGTATCTGGATTTCAGCAATCAGGAAAGACATGGTTTGTGGCCTTTTCCAAGGGAGGACTCATTCTCAAGCACAACACAGAACATACCCTCTTTTCTGAGCTCCAACCCCCACCCTTGTGAAGTTCTCAGAATTCTATGCCCCTGACTGTCCCCTCATATGTCCTCCAATGATCCCTTACCAACTAGGGAGACCCTGGCTCCTTCATTTGCCAGTTTAAGAATTTTCATTTAAGCATCTCAGCCTCCTGCCAACCACCTCCAGTTATTAAAATTCAGCTCAAGATGTCTCACTCTGGCTGTTACATTATCATTTCTCGTTAGAGACTCCTCCAGGGCTGAGCCATCCCTGCACTAACTTTATAATTACAAAGTCAATTTCTAAACAGACATTTGCAAATAAGTCAATTTAAATACCGAGATTTGCAAACAATAATTAAGCAGTAGCTTCTTTTTTAATATCTCTATATATAATTAATGCCTATGGGCTTTTCATTTCACCTTGCAACTGGGTAGTTTGCAATTGTTTGTTGAGCTAAAGTGTTCTCTGAAAGCAAATCAAAGCACTGGGGAGATTTTGAAAGTGATTGAAGAAAGGGTTTTTCTTCTTCCTCCTTCATCCCTGTATCACCTGATTGGCTGTACTTTTCATCAGTTGGGATTATGATAGGGAAGGAAAGCTGGAGAGGAATCATTTTCTGCAGTAAAAACCATAAGAGTGGGTTCTGATCCAGCGACCCAGTAGCAAACATGGCTTTTTAAGATGCATAGTCAGGGAGTGTCTCCATGTGGGAAACTTCACTACCTGTGATTTCAGACCTTCTACACAGAGAGAGCTTTCTGTAACACAGTTTTCATAGTGCTTCTCTCTGGTTTAAGAAATACGCAGTGGATCCCGGCACCTGTACGATATGTCTTGACCTTGGCATTCATGGTCATTCACAGTATGGCCTAGTCTCTCTTTTAACAAGGTTTTTGAAACCCTACTAGATGCTAGGGAAACATTCTAGGTAACAAGGTCACACTGGTAAATAAGACAGTCTATTTCTCTTCCAATGGGGGAAGAAACCCTAAGAAAGGAAATTCATGAGTGATCCATGTTACAAATGGGAAAGTAGAAAGCTAGGCTGGTCTGGAGACTTACGAATGCCATTTTAAGAAAGCGATATCTTGATATCTCAAGGAGGAGTAGGCATTGACAATTGAAGATTGAAGAAGAAGGTTATTCTAGGTAAAGTGAAAGTCTGGTAGATCTCATAAAGATGAGAGAGCACAAGGACTCACTGAAAAACAAAAAGTGGGCCTGAGTGGTAGCTAAGTAAAGAGAAGTAGGAAATGAGGCATAAAATGAGTCCAGACAGAGAAGTGTGGACTAGAATCTTAAAGGCCTTGTAGACCAGGTTAGGAAGTTTTGACTTCGCTCTAAGGATCATAGAGAGCCAGAGAAGCATTTGAGAAAGTGATGTGACCAGTTTGGTTTATGCTGACCCAGCTATGTCCTCAAGTTGTACCAGAAAAGCCTTCAATAATAGTTGGGTAATTCAGAAACTCTTGATTTGAATCTGTCTTTCCAAACTCTACTCTGATAAAGATGAGAAAATGCAGACAATTGTAACTGAATAAAAATAAATAAATAAATAACTGAATAAATAAAATAAAATAAAGCATAATCATAAATAAAATAATTAAAAACATTTATATAAATACAGAATTAGTACTATGCATGTGTAATGTGCATCCTTATTTTTCCCCAAAAATTTGGGCAAAAAGTGTTCATTTATACACAGCAAAATATGATAAAAGATTTTGCAATAAATGACATAAAGTAATGGGGGGGGGAAGATGTCCTTCCCTGTCAATGCAGTTAAACGCCTCAATTTCAAAATCTCATTCAGAAGTCACAGGTTCTGTGAAATGTCTTTAATCCCACTATCACTCTCAGCTTTTATCAATGATATGCATATATTAATGCAACTCTCTAGTTCATCTCATAATATACATATAAATAATAAAAGTGTTTTTTAAAGATTTTATGTATTTTTTGAGAGAAAGGGGAAGAGAATGAGAAAGAGAGGGAAAGAAACATTGATCTGTGTGAGATCCATCAATTGGTTGCCCTCACACACTCTCAGCTGGGGACCTGGCCCGCAACCCAGACATGTGCCGTGACTGGGAATCGAACTGGAGACCTTCTGGTTCATAGGCCGGCAATCAATCCACTGAGCCACACCAGCCAGTTTTTTTTTTTATTGTATTCAAATTAGCATATATATCTCAGCAAGATATTAGCAAACATAAACACTTACAAATGGCCTCAGAGTATCATCATCAATTTGGCCAATATCACAAGAATTTTTCAGTGAGAGTCTCCCTAGGTGCTGTGGCAGGTGCTAGGATGTTTCACCTTCACAATGTTCTCAAGCACAGTCATGATTTCCCTCAGTCTGTTGGCAACCCCAGTCAATTTATGGGAGAAGTTCTGCACAGCCTCCTCTCAGGTAGAGGGCAGCTGGCTAGATCAGCATTCCACAGCAAAGAGGTCCAGACTCAAGACTCTAGAGTTTATGAGGGGGTCAGAATCCCTGATAGCTCTTATCAAGGTGCTGACAGTCTCAGCTTAAAGTACAGAGAATGGAACCCCAATGTCCCGGAAGACCTGTTTCATAGTCTGCCTCAGAGATAAATGTCTTTCTCTTTTTCCAAGTCCGTTTTTAGTAGAAAAGCAGATCCAAGTCAGGCCCAGGGTCTGGGCCCTGCAGAAGTCAGCTGTACTCCACTAACTGCACAGCCAGCTCGGGGATATTAAGGGCATGGCCAATTGAGAGGCCTCCACTTTCCACTTCCTCTTTGAATCTTTTTGGCGGGGTAGGGGGGAAGGGGGTCAAACCAGTCAGCACCAGTGGTAAGTGACTTTCAGTAACTGCATATTTCCCAATTCAGAATATTAACTAACAGATTATGAATAACCCCTAGGGTCCTTTCAAATGAGGACTTTGTCTTTTTAGGTGATGTGTTTTGGAGCTTTGGTATTTTTTTCTCATGGTCTTTTATCTTAGGAGACTCATCATCTTGCTGACGGGGATGGATTGCACAGACTGTGGATAAACAGTTCCCTAAAATCCTTACCTTTCCAGCGTGGCAGTGAATGCTCAGTGTTCTTCTCCAGTTTTGACCCTTATATCCATTAATGTCAACTGATACTCATGTTCTAGGTACAACTATCTATAGTAATCACATATCGGTTCTGATTAAAATTATTCTGAAGTTTATTTTATAATCTGGGTAAATTAAAAAAAAAACAGTAATCTTATTACTACCTCAGATCAATTATATCAGGATCTTTGGGAATAAGCACTGGCCTGGGTATTTTTTACACCTTCTAAGATGATTCAACGTTCAGGATGGGAACCACTGGTCTAGATCACCATTCACTGAGAACTAGCTTGATTCTAATTCAAGTTCCTGTGATTAATCCAAAGGAGGATCTAATGGAGACAGAAGCAGACAAACTAAAGATCTAACTTCAGTGACCTCTTGTCTTGGTCAACCAATGAAAGATTAAAAGAAGCACTCAACACAAGAAGGGAAGAACAGGAGCATCTATCGCTCCAGTTTGCTACTGTTTTTGGCAGCTTTGATCCAAACCTCCTGCATCTGAATGAGCAGAGACTTCCGTAATCCTACTGGCATATTTCCTGGTCCTCCTCCCCTCATCTTTCTCTTCCCTCATAGCCATTCTTTTCCATCTGCTTTTCTGGTTTGCTTTCCCTGCTTCCATAGAGCCCAACAGCCCCAGAAAGGGGACAGAAAGTATGGGTAGGTCACTGTGATCATGGTAGGCCACAGGAAGGGTCACTTCATTTTTCTGGGTTTCTTTATTTCCATACTTAGTTGGTCAGTTTCAAAAGGATGATATCTCCTTCCCAATACTAACATCCTATGTCACATTATTTTATGTATTTTGTTCTTTTCTATTCTTTTTCCCTCTTCTTTACTTCCTCTTCTATATAAGCTTTTGAAGGTTAAATTTTGAATGAATGGAAGATAGTAATTTCAGTCCCCTTTGTATCTGCTGTTGATCCAACTTTAAAGGTTTACGGCAAAGCAGAAAGCTGTGGTAAAGAAAAGTCAACACTCATAGCTAAGCGAAAATGTTCCTATTCAGTCTGTTTCCTGGGACTCCATTTATATTGCCTTCCCCATTGGGTGTGGACTTCAATTTTCCTACACCTTCGAATTCCTCTCACCCTTCATCTTCCACCTCCGATTTCTCTTATACCATGAACAGTTCCCTTGATCATTACATTTGAACCATGTAATATTTAAATAGTTTCCTAATTCTTTGTTTGGCATTGTGTGTTTGTGATACTATCTGAAGCTCATGAATATTAATTATAAGATAAAAGGACAATAAAATTCCTTTTTCCCTTCTCTTTTCACTCCTCAGGGTATCAAGCTCACGTTTAAGCACACATCGTACACTTAAAATAGAATTCGAGAATACTACACGTTTTTCAACTGAGAAATAATCTATTCCAAACCCCGCCATTTACACACAAGGATACTAAGTCTCGCAGAGAAGAAAATAACTTCTAGTGAGTTAATGGCGGAGCTTGACTAAAAGCTAGGTCTCCTCAATCCATTTCATTTTCTACATCGTTTGTTGTTTGATTTATTTCTCCAATACCTAAGCATTCCCAAGATCCTCAGAAGTATGGGTCACCTAACCTATTGTACTTCCACTTCTGTATAGCTTTGAAAAGGTGTATCTTTTCAAGACATATTCCTGATGCCTTTCAGTAGGTCAGTTTTAAATTATTGTGTTAGTTAATTTGTCCGAATAGGTGTCTCCTTTGTTCAGGAGGCAATAATGATATAAGAGAAGACACTTTCAGCTTGGAACCTGAAGATCTGCTTTCATTTCCCTGTTCATTTTTTACTAACTCTATTACCTCAGGCTCATTACTTCACTTCTCTGAACATATATTTCCTCAGCCATAAAGGACAGCATACATATCCTTGTTTAACAAATACTGCACAGTTTGGGTAAGGTAATGTTTGCCCTTTTTTTAACTGGGGTGAGCTATAGGAATATCAAATATGGCTCTTCTCAGTATTGTTAATAAATAATAATAAAGTATAAAAAATATGAACACCAGTTAGCAAAGCAGCATCCTAATTTTGCTACTCTACACTTTACTAAGCAGGCAAAAAGCCATCATCAATATTGGCGACAATTACATATACTTCCTTTCTTCTCCTTATGTGTGTGTGAGACCCATAACTTAAAACACTCGCTGCTATTCAGCACAAAAACAAATAACAAAGCAACCCTGGCTGTGATGTATTTCAACAGCATAATTTAGACTTGCCGCCATTCTGTTAAATTATGAATATCTATCATTTGATGGAGTCAATGCTTTTATTTGGACCTGCAAAGAGGTTGGGGTTGCTGAAGAAAAATAATCAATGGAAGATGTAGTTGTTATGGTGATTAACAATGGGTATCCTTAATATAGGTTTAGGGATGCTGATGCAGCTAAAACGTTTGCATTTGGTCACAGTGAAGACGGTGACGGATTGTGGAGCCTTGGCCTTGAGCCTTGATGTAATCCAGTTCTAAATAAATCATAAATCTAAGTGCAGACTGGTAAGGCAGGAAGAATACCAATTCAGGCAAAGCAGTAACGCGCAGGCAGTGGTGGACAGGATTGATTATGGGGTGTGAAGTAGGGATGGATGACAGGAGGAGGACCGTGACCAGCCTGCAGGGATGTACTTCCTCCCTTCTATCCTTAGCCAACCCCCCACTAAGCTGCCAGACCTCAGTGGTTCGAATGAGAGGTCACTGCTAAATTAGCCACAAGGCCAGACATTGTGCTGCCTCCTAAATTTTCCTGGATGACAAGATTTTTTGTTACTATGAAAGGTGCTGAATTGCTAAAGTTTGGGCTAGTTTCGTGAGTCCCTCACTTGGAAGGACCCAAAAGTTAGCTTGAGCGTTGGTCGCATGCCTGAAGTTTGCTCAGATTGAGAAGATGCTATAGTTAAAGCAGTTGGAAATGAAATAACCATTTACTTGTGTAAAGACATAAAGGAAACAAAGGCAATTATAAATAGGATATGTTGACATTCTTCCTCATTTTCTGCTTTCCAAGAGAAAGAGGCAATGTGTGAAGGGTGAAATGGAGAACAAGAATGCTAGCTTTATGTACGATGGCAAGGGCAAGGTTACTTTTTTCAGGGAAAAAAAAGGATCTAGAAGGGTATAAGGATTGAGAACAATTTAAACATCGTGGGTTGGGTGAGTGTGAAAGCAGATTTAAGTTAAGTTCAGAGAGAGGAGGAATATTTAACAACTGTTGAAAAGTCAAAGGATTAGATCTCAATCAATTCTGTTTTATTTTATAAATTGAGTCCCTCATTTGAAGAATTATAAGTGGCTGCAATATAAGATGTAAATTTCTTGGATATCAGACCAGATTTCCTTACAAATGCAACCTTGTACTGAAATGGAGTAGCCTAACATGATTTGGTTTTACACGGGAGGGCACATTGGGATTTGAAATAAAAAGCACAATATTCAGATTCAACTCAGATTAAACGATCACCCTGCAACTGAGCAAAGGGTGTACCTTCTCCATAGCTGCCAAACTAAAGGACCTACTGCACATAGGACAGATATCATCCAATATGAGCAACAGTGGTCCTGGGGATGCCTCCTCATTGCCAGCAGGATACCGTGGATGCCTCTTTGAGATAATTATTTCGGCATTTTAGGAATGTAGTTTAAAAGAGGGTGTTCCCTAAACTGGGTGAATCTAAAAAAGATTATTGTGCAGCACCAGGTACAAAGACAGAATTAGACATGCAAGAGATTTATTGGGAGAGAAATACCTATGCAAGATAAAGGGGAGGGGACAGGGGAAGGCAGATCTGACACCAGGAAAGAAGAGGAAGGAAAGCAAATTGTGTAATAACAGTCTCAGATTGCAGTTGTTTAAGGAGGTGTCAGGAAGGGCCAAAGTCACCCATTAAAGTTATCCACCATCCCACAGGAATGGGCTGGCAGCAGTACCTTCATTGTACTCAGTCATTGGCTGGGAGCATTCCATAGGAAGGGCGGTCTCAGAGATGATAGGTACAGAAGGGCCATAACTGGGGATTTCAGTTGACTACGGTCCCCGTGGCAGGAGATTTGGGTCATGCATTTCCATAGCTACCACAGTGAATTTTTGCTGCATGTAATCATTGTTTTAATCTGGATCCTATGAATGTTTAATATCTTAAAGAATTATGAACTTATTACAAAAGGGAGAGGTAGTCAGTGGCAGACAAAATGGACTAATTCAAGCCTTTTTCCTTGGCCAAATTTTTAAGATAAAATCCCTAAGAATTAAGCACCAGCTCTGGGGCATTCCATCAAGCACGCTTTGGAACCAATATTACAAGCTGCAGTATGATAATATTTTATGTGAATTTGAATTCTGCAAATTGGAAATACCATCATATAAAATATCAATAAGTCTCACTTTATGCACAATATTTAACACTCTGTGATTTGCTTAAATTAAAAACAATTCATCAAGAATTTCGTAATTTCAAAGCGGGCTCCGTGAATTATAAACTGTGCCTTTGGTAGGGCCACAGGACAGCGTGACGGTGGCTGTTAAACAGGACCACCGGACACCCTGTGTCAGGATCTGTCTTTAAGTACGTGATGGCTTTAAAGTTGTGGTCCTAGTACAAAAAATTTCGTGACTCTTTTTTTGCTCCAAGAAATTTGACAATGTGCAGGGATAACTATAATGGCAACGCGAAAAGAAAAAGCACGAATGAAACATTGAGTTGTGGATAAAACTTGCAGTGAATCAAGAGGTGAAGGAAGGAGAAATGTTGGCAATTAAGTGAGTCTATAGGGTCCAGAATTAAGATTTATTTATGCACTCTGTGCGCTCTCTTTTGAGGGTATATTGCCTTTTGATGGTGGACTAAACCTCCTAGAAAGAGGGAAGAGGGGCTGGAATGTTTGTGTCTAGTTGATAGGTGACTGTTGACAGGAAAGGGACTTAGGAGCTGCAAACCCTTTCAGACAGGAGAGACTTCTGCTGCCGATAATTGGGCAGCAGGTGGTGGAAGGCTGCCTGTAGGATCAGAAACTCCTAGACTAGATCAGTGTGGTAGCAATTTATAGCCAAGAGTTACAAAATTATTTCAGACTTTACCACCTGTATGAGACAGTTGTTGAATTCTTGCTGTTAGTCAATCTAATTAGAGGAAGGGGGTAAAGATTGGGGAGAAAAAAAGGTGATCATGGTGTCTCCCCGGGAACAAATCAAATAGCAGAACTCAGACAGAAACTCCAGATAATATATAAGACTTCAGAGGCACTAGAACCCCCTGACCTTAAACACCCCCAAAGTGTGACCCAAGTAGGCATGCATAGGTGGTTTCAATTCCATCAGCTGATGCTTCAGAAATAGCCTGACACTGCATTTCCTATATCTCTTCCACTATGAAAAAAATGGTCCCAATGGAGAATGTTCCTTAGCATACTACGGGCGCAGGCATGGAAAGGGAACAGTCAGAGACAAAGTGAAAATGAACACCAGGTGACCCACTGAAACTGTGGGATGACAAACTCGATGGGCATTCTTTTCTCAGGATGAATAGAATGAGTGGGAGGTAACTGCATCTCAAAACCAACATGGCTGCTACTCTGCACTTGTCCAAGCTCCTCACATCCAGGTTGGTTAGACAAATTAAATGGATACAGTCAGTGTTTGGTCCTCAAAAGATCCCATTGGATCCCGTAGGAGAATGAGAAGAAAGATCAGGATAGAGGGATTCAGGCTGTGGATGAGAACGTCCTATGGGTGCTACATAGAGACATGTTTCTTTCTTTGAGGAGGTCCTTAAAAATTTCACTGAAGTTCGTAATAAACTGTGGGTATTTGGAGCCTCCCTTATTTCCTGCCTTCTCAGGGTGTGATGCTCAAGGTTAATGGGTGAAATGAAGAACTGGGGAAAAAGGAGAGATCGACTTGTTTTAAACTGCAAAGGGCAGAGAGGTGTTCTTAGGACAAAATGAGGGAGCCATCGAAGAGGGTCCAAGTTCAGCATGGGTTAGGTTTTGACGAGTTTGAGGCTTTTGAAAAGAGAGAACATTCAGGAGCAGCTGCCATTCATTGTAAATATAAAAAAATACATTAAGAAAAATTAGTTTAAGATGTTTTCTTTCTTTGATATTGTGCTTGGCATCTATGTTTTGTTTATTGAACATTTAAACAGCCTTTTTAATTTTCAAATATTTGCTCATATGAAATTAGAGTTTCTTCTGAATGCGATACTGCAGTGAGGCAGGCCCTAGAATATTGCAGCTTTATCTTGGTTATTCTAGCATAGTGTATAGTTGAGCATCTATCTTTTTCCAATGAGAATCAATTAAAGTATAAATTATCCAAATGCCATCCTTAACTGGAAATGTTCACTCTAAATTAAGGGAAAGTCAAAATATTAGAAAAGCAAGTCAGCTGTATAAAGACTTAGAAATAGGATTGGAATGGAAATCACAGGGGTTACCAGGGATTTAAAATCAGAGCCTCAGGATTGGAAAGGGCATCGTAAAATCTTTCAGTTCAACCTCCCAGCCAGTCAGAATTCACCTCTGTCGTGAGTGTGACAGATGGCCACCAAGCCTTTGCTGGAACTTTTCCAGTGGGGGAGACACATTCACCGGGGCAGCCAATTCGGTGTTTGGACAGATCTTATCATTATAATGTTTCTTGTATTTAACCCAAATTTGCTCTTGTGACTTATAATTATTGGTCTGCCAGAGTGCAGTGGAACATGGCTGAGAAGGCAGGCTTTACATTTAGTAGCTATTGACTTTGAGCAGATTCTTAACATGAATAATAATCAATTTCTGCACTTATATGACAGACGAGCTAACTCCTAAATTGTAGGTTTAGTTTGAGGATTAATATGATCGTGTGTAGAGTGGATTTAACACAGTGCCTTATATGTATGTCCCAAAAATATTTTTTAAAAACTATATCAATGTTACTAATGAAAATGTTACCAGAAAGTCAATATTTATGTCACAGGATTCCTGTGTAAAGGAAAATTTACCTTTCTGACCTTATGTTGCTTCGAGTAATGATCCTCCAACTTGGAACGAGTCTCTGACCCTTTAAATCCTGATTGTAAGTGTCTATGGCCTTGACTTAGCAATCTGGTTCTGACCACATGAGTTTGAGACTTCTTTCTTTGTTTTGTATGTTCTGCCACTCCAGTTCTAACTTCTGTGCACCTAACTCAAGCCTAGTAAGTGGACAACTCTTCTTTTGTTTCACACTGTGTTTGTTGGGGCACGAACAATCACAGCTCTGGGGTGATCTGTGAGAAGGACTGAGGCCTTTCATTTGATGTACACATCAAGGATGCTATACCAGGGGTGTCCAATCCATGGCCCATGGGCTGCATGCAGCCCAGGATGCCTATGAATGTGGCCTAACACATAATCGTAAAATTACTTAAAACATTACTTCATTTTATTACTAAGTTTTATACTAAGTATTATTACTTAGATGTGTACATTTTCTATATTAGTGATCACAAAATTGGGACCTGCTCAACAATTTTAAAATATTGTTGAAAGGCCCGCTGCATAATTAGGGTTAATATGTGAAGACTTTTTTTCTTACCTGTGATAGTGGATATCACGAAAATTATGCATGCACATTTTGGGGCTCATCAGTTTTTGTTAATGTTTGTATATTTAATGTGTGGCCCAAGACAACCCTTCTTCCAGTGTGGCCCAGAGACACCAAAAGGTTGGACACCCCTGCTATACTCTTCATGTCCTCAAAATTGTGCATATTTAAATTCAGCGAGGGCACTGGCTTGTTTGCCTGGGTGGCGGCCTGGGCTTAGATGCTTCTGGGAGAAAAGTTAGACATCACCCATATGGCCCATGTATTTATTTCCATCTGAACAACTACCCGAGGTGACTGTCAGGGGACTGTGATAGACAAAGCCCAGATTCCTCTGCAGTAAAGGAGTCACTGAGACTCTTGTAGGAAGTATTGTCAGCAAACAGCCTCCAACTTTCGTCTTCCTTAGAGTCTGCCTCAACCGCAGACAGCCGCCTCACTGAGGCCATGCCCTTCAGGGCAGCCGACATGTAGTGACTGACCCGTATGGGGGTGAAAAGGCCTGGCCATTTCAGCCCAATGTGGGCAAAGCTTGCTCCAAGATTCCCTGCCCTGATGCAGACACTTGGTTAGGTCTAAACTGTAAATTCACCTTGTTCCTCTGCCCCATCTGCTTCCACTCTTTTTCTTTCGCAGGTGTTAATGTCTAAGAAAGATCATGTTCCCCAAACTCTGTCTTAGCATCTTCAGTGACAAGGGCTAAATGAATAAGATGAGGTTTGCTGTTTATGGTTTTGTTTCTTGTAGAAATTATCTGTAAGAAGGAGGGGCAAGAGAGATGGCACATGTTCCTTCTTGTGAAAGAACTGGATATGAACTAAGAGAAAGAGTTAAAATTGGGAGGAGTGGTGCTCAAGCAAAACTTAGAAAGCTCTGGGGTAACTCTGCTTTGAAGCCCATCCGATGAACTCTGAGTTGTGGACAGGTCCTTTTCCCCCAATAGCCCACACTCGACCAAGGTCCAGCTCAGGTAGTCACCAGGTCAGGATAGCTATGCCAAATGAAGTGGCAACACTCAGAAGGCACCTTCAAGAAAAGGGAGCGTAAGTGGACATTCTCTTAAACCCATGTAAAACATCACCGCTCTGGTAATGAACGGGCTGGAGAATACAGCAGAACAGGCTTGGAATAACTGGGATCTCAGCACCGAGATTCGTGTTGTCATATTTGTCCACATTGATTGGTGAGGTGTGTGGTATTTGGGTTGCAATTATAAGAATTGATGCACTTTGTAAATATGCTGCATAAACAAAAGCAAGTAAAAATAAAAACAAGAACAAACTGATAGGCAGAATAAGTACATAAATGCCAAGAATTTAATTGTTTTAATTCACTCCAGGGATTAGCAGTTTTCAACAACTCCCTGACATTTTTCTGAGATCATCCTATCTTCCAGAAATCTTTACAGCTCTGCACATATTGCTTTAAATCGACTTACCTGAGGCTTAGAATAAGGCAGAAATGAAGTTCAAAAGGAGATATCTATGAGACTCAGAAGAATGAAATCGAAGATCTATGGATTTCCAATCATTACATACAGATTCTCTGGTGTGATATCAATTTTCATTGTTACAATGTTATAGGGTAGTCTTATTTCAAGCATTGGGAAACAATTTCTCCTGTGGAATTGGGAATCATTACTAAACACTATGATAACAGTACAAACACTGAAGAAAACGGTATGTATATTTTGCAAAGCCTGCTTAAGTAAGCTTCAAGGACATAGAAATAAATGCACTGTGATCTGTTCTCTGCACAGGGCCTAATATATTTAGATTTTCATTAAGATGGGCTGAAACACAAAATGTCTTCAGTTATCCAGGAATTGTAATTAAGCACTTCCTAAGATTCCTGCTTAATCAATGCTATTGCCCCCCATATTTGGTTAATTACGCTGTCAGCCTCTTCTGTGATCTAGGGTATGTGGATACTTTGGGCCAGCAACATTAGAGCACTCAAACTCAAGGTCATTTTTTCCTCTATAATAGCCTCCCTATTTTGGCTTTAAACTCTCATATTCTCTGTGAAATGCACATTTAGTCAACAGCCACGCTTTAAAATATATGTCTTAAAATTAAGGTAAAGAATGCTGAAGTAGACTTTGGAAGATGGCGGCAACATAGGTGGGAGCGGAATCCACTTCCCCTCAGCGCCAGGGAAATACCTAGCTGATCTGAGGAGCAGAGCGAACAGCCAACAGTACTCCAGCATATACGAAGATTAGAGACCAAAGATAGAGGACATTGAAAGATCTGACGGTGCGACAACAAAACCTGGAGTGCTGAAAAGACTAGAGTTAGACCGTGTTAAACACATAAACGTCAGCTCAAGACCAGTGAGCACAGGAGAGTAAGAAGACAGCACCACCGAATCCCATTGGCATTCTACCATAGAAGTTCATATCATAAACCCAGGGATTCAGAACAAAGCAATTTAAGAAGCAGAGGCCAACAAGAAGAGCCTCACAAACAATGGGAAGACAAAGAAACAATTCCCAAATGAAAGGAAAGGAGGAAGTCTCAGAAAGAATACTAACCGAAAAAGAGGCAAGTCAACTATCAGATACTGAGTTCAAAGCAATGGTCATCAGGAAGCTCACTGAGCTCTCTGAGCTCAAAGAGAACTACCAGAAACTACAAGGAAACTACAATGAACTCACTGCAAACTATATCAACATGAAAAAGGAAATAGAAAATATCAACAAGAGCCAAGAGGAAATGAAGAATACAATTTCTGAATTGAAGAACACAGTAGAAGGAATTAAAAGCAGACTTGATGAAGCAGAGGATAGGATCAGCGAGCTGGAGGATAAAGTAGAAAAAAACACCCAGAAGGAGCAAGAAAAGGAAAAGAGGCTCAGAAAGAATGAAGAGGCAATAAGGGAAATGCAGGACAACATGAAACGTAACAATATCCGTATAATAGGAATACCAGAAGGAGAAGAAGAAGAGCAAGGGATAGAAAACCTGTTTGAAAAAGTAATGATGGAAAATTTCCCTAATCTGAGGAGAGAAAAAGTCACCCAAATCCAGGAATCACAGAGAGTCCCAAACAAGAGGAACCCAAAGAGACCCACTGCAAGACACATCATAATTAAAATGGCAAATTTCCAAGACAAAGAGAGGATCTTAAAGGCAGCAAGGGAGAAAAAGGAAGTAACATACAAGGGAGCCCCAATAAGGTTAGCAACTGACTTCTCAATGGAAACGCTCCAAGCCAGAAGAGAATGGCAAAAAATATTCCAAGTACTGAGAACCAGAGGCCTCCAACCAAGACTACTTTACCCAGCAAGGCTCTCAATCAAGATAGAAGACCAAATAAAGAGCTTCCCAGACAAAAGAAGTCTAAAAGAATACAGCTCCACCAAACCAGCTCTGCAAGAGATGCTAAAGGGACTGCTTTAAGGAAAGGAAGGAGAAGAGAAAGACAGAGGAACACAGGTAGGAAATAATGGCAATGAATAACTACCTATCGATAATAACCTTAAATGTAAATGGATTAAATGCTCCAATCAAAAGACATAGAACAGCTGAATGGATAAGAAAACATGACCCACACATATGCTGCCTACAAGAAACCCATCTCAGGACAAAAGACTTACACAGACTGAAAGTGAAGGGCTGGAAACAAATTTTCCAAGCAAACGGACAGGAAAAAAAAGCAGGGGTAGCAATACTCATATCAGACAAAATAGACTTCCAAAGAAGGGCCATAAAGAGAGACCCAGAAGGTCACTTCATAATACTCAAAGGAAGAATCCACCAAGAAGACATAAACATTATAAATATATATGCACCCAACATAGGAGCACCCAAATACATAAAGAAAATCTTGGAGGATTTCAAGAAAGATATTGACAGCAACACAATTATAGTAGGGGATTTTAACACCCCACTATCAAAAATGGACAGGTCTTCCAAACAAAAGATTAACAAAGATATTGTGTCACTTAACAATACCCTAGAGGAAATGGACTTAACTGATATATACAGAGCTTTTCATCCCAAAGAAGCAAAATACACATTCTTTTCAAGTGTCCATGGAACTTTTTCAAAGATAGACCACATGATAGGACACAAAGCAACCCTCAACAAATTCAAGAAAATTGAAATCATATCAAGCATCTTCTCTGACCACAAGGGTCTGAAACTAGAAACCAACCCCAAGGGTAAAAACCCAAAACACTCAAAATCATGGAGACTGAATAGCATGCTATTAAACAATGAATGGGTCAAGAACGAGATTAGGGAAGAAATCAAAAACTTCCTGGAAACAAATGAAAACGAACTCACAACAACCCAAAACCTTTGGGACACAGCAAAGGCAGTCCTGAGAGGGAAGTTCATAGCAATACAGGCCTACCTTAAGAAGTTAGAAACAGTTCACACAAACAACCTAACCCTACGCCTACAAGAACTGGAGGAACAACAACAAAGACAGCCCAGAGCAAGCAGAAGGAAGGAAATAACCAAGATCAGAGCAGAACTAAATGACATAGAGACTAAAAGCACAATTGTAAGGATCAATGAATCCAGAAGCTGGTTCTTTGAAAAGATAAACAAAATCGACAAGCCTTTAAGTAGGCTTATCAAGAAGAAAAGAGAGAGGATCCAAATAAACAGAATTAGAAATGAAAGTGGAGAGATTACAACTGATACCACAGAAATACAAAGGATCGTAAGAAATTACTATGAAGACCTATATGCTAAGAAATTTGAAAACCTAGATGAAATGGACACATTTCTAGAAAAATATAATCTTCCAAAACTGACTGAAGAAGAAGCAGAAAACCTGAACAGACCAATATCAGCAAAGGAAATTGAAGCAGTCATCAAGAAACTCCCATCACACAAAAGCCCTGGACCAGATGGTTTCACAGGAGATTTCTACAAAGCATTTAAGGAAGAACTAACCCCTATCCTTCACAGACTATTCGAAAAAATCCAAACTGATGGAAGATTCCCAAACTCTTTTTATGAAGCCAACATCATCCTAATCCCAAAACCAGATAAAGACACAACGAAGAAAGAAAACTTCAGGCCAATATCGCTGATGAACATAGACGCTAAAATTCTCAACAAAATATTAGCAAACCGCATCCAGCAATATATTAAAAAGATCATCCACCATGACCAAGTGGGATTCATCCCAGGGATGCAAGGATGGTACAATATTCGCAAATCAATAAACATAATACATCACATCAACAACAGCAAAGACAAAAATCACATGATCATATCAATAGATGCGGAAAAAGCGTTCGATAAGATACAGCACCCATTTCTGATAAAAACACTCAGCAAAGTGGGAATAAAGGGAGCAGTCCTCAACATAATTAAGGCCATATATGAGAGACCTACAGCCAACATCACATTCAATGGACAAAAACTTAGAGCTTTCCCACTAAGATCAGGAACAAGACAAGGATGCCCTCTCTCACCACTCCTATTCAACATAGTATTGGAAGTCCTAGCCACAGCAATCAGACAAGAAAAAGCAATAAAAGGCATCCAAATTGGAAGGGAGGAAATGAAACTGTCACTGTTTGCAGACGACATGATAGTGTACATGGAAAACCCTATAGACTCCACTCAAAAACTACTCGACCTAATAAATGAATTTGGCAAAATAGCTGGATACAGAGTCAATACCCAGAAATCAAAGGCATTCCTGTACACCAACAACGAAACTGCAGAAACACAAATCAGGAAAAAAATCCCATTCGATATAGCAACAAGAAAAATAAAGTACCTAGGAATAAACCTAACCAAGGAGGTAAAAGACCTGTACTCAGAAAACTACACAACACTGAAGAAAGAAATTAAGGAAGATACAAACAAATGGAAGCATGTACCATGTTCATGGATTGGAAGAATTAACATCATCAAAATGGCCATACTACCCAAAGCAATTTATAGATTCAATGCAATCCCTATTAGAGTACCCATGACATATTTCACAGATATAGAACAAACATTGCAGAAATTCATATGGAACCATAAACGACCTCGAATAGCAGCAGCAATTTTGAGAAAGAAGGACAAAGCAGGAGGTATCACAATACCTGATATCAAACTGTATTACAAGGCCACGGTAATCAAAACAGCCTGGTACTGGCATAAAAACAGGCTCATAGACCAATGGAACAGAATAGAGAGCCCAGAAATAAACTCAAATCTATACGATCAATTAATATTTGACAAAGGAGGCAGGAGCATAAAATGGAGCAAAAACAGTCTCTTCAACAGATGGTGTTGGGAGATCTGGACAGCTACGTGCAAAAAAATGAAACTCGATCACCAACTTACGCCATACACGAAAATAAACTCAAGATGGATAAAAGACTTAAATATAAGCCGTAACACCATAAAAGTCCTTGAGGAAAACATTGGCAGGAAAATCTCAGACATTCCACGCAGCAACATCCTCACAGACACATCCCCTAAAGCAAGGGACATAAAGGAAAGAATAAACAAATGGGACCTCATCAAAATAAAAAGCTTCTGCATGGCTAAAGAAAACAGCACCAAATTACAAAGAGAACCAACAGTATGGGAAAGCATATTTGCCAATGATACCTCAGACAAGGGCCTGATCTCCAAAATATATAAAGAACTCACACGACTCCACTCCAGGAAGACAAACAACCCAATTAAAAAATGGGCAAAGGACTTGAACAGACACTTCTCCAAGGAAGACATACAGAAGGCCCAGAGACATATGAAAAGATGCTCAGCATCACTAGCCATCAGAGAGATGCAAATTAAAACCACAATGAGGTATCATCTCACACCAGTCAGAATGGCCAACATAAACAAATCCACAAACAAATGTTGGAGAGGATGCGGAGAAAAGGGAACCCTCGTGCACTGTTGGTGGGAATGCAGACTGGTGAGGCCACTGTGGAAAACAATATGGAATTTCCTCAGAAAACTAAAAATGGAACTGCCCTTTGACCCAGTAATTCCGCTGCTGGGATTATACCCTAAGAACACTGAAACACCAACCCAAAAGAATCTGTGCACCCCAATGTTCATAGCAGCACAATTTACAATAGCCAAATACTGGAAGCAACCGAAGTGCCCATCAGCAAACGAGTGGATCCAAAAACTATGGTATATTTACACAATGGAATTCTACGCAGCAGAGAGAAAGAAGGAGCTTATACCCTTTGCAACAGCATGGATGAAACTGGAGAGCATTATGCTAAGTGAAATAAGCCAGGAAGTGAGGGACAAATACCATATGATCTCACCTTTAACTGGAACATAAGCAATAGAAGGAAAAAGCAAACAAAATATAACCAGAGACATTGAAGTTAAGAACAATGTAACAATAGCAAGGGCGGGGGTGGGGGGTGGGGGCGGGGACAGTGGGTAGAGGGGATTACAGGAACTACTATAAAGGACACATGAACAAATCCAAGGGGGAGGGTGGAGAGGGGGGAGGGAAGTGGGTTCACCTGGGGTGGGGTGAAGGGATGGGGGAAAAGGCATACAACTGTAATTAAATAACAACAAATAAATTAAAAAAAAAAAAAAAGGAAACTAAGCAAACAACTAGAACAGGAACAGAACCACAGAAATGGAGATCACATGGAGGGTTATCAACAGGGGAGTGGGAGGGGGATAGAGGGGGGAAAGGTACAGAGAATAAGTAGCATAAATGGTAGGTTGAAAATAGACAGGGGGAGGGTAAGAATAGTGTAGGAAATGTAGAAGCCAAAGAACTTATATGCATGACCATGGGCATGAACTATAGGGGGGGAATGTGGGTGGGAGGTGGTATGCAGGATGAGTGAAGTGAAGGGGGAGAAATAGGACAACTGTAATAACATAATCAATAAAATATATTTTAAAAAAAAATCAAAAAAAAAAAAAAAGAATGCTGAAGTAGTAGTATATTTATTTAAAAAATAAAGTTTTTGGAGTTAGAAAGACCTCAATTTGAATTCTCTTTCAGGTGAGAGCTAACCTTGTGGTTATTTCTCAGTTTCTTCCTCTGTCACGTAGATCTAACTTTAATTGATATTTCAAGTATTGTTGTGAGAAATTACAGGTAATGTTCGTGTAGCACCAGACACCTAGTAGATACGTAATAATTAGTTGCAATCATTTTCATTTTTATTACTGCTCTTTTCTGTATTCTCAACTAGATTACAGTCAAATATCAAAAAGGTCTCCTAATTCCATGAATGTGATATGATCTCATGACACAGAATGAACACGTCTATGTTTTTTAAGTGTGTTATCAAGGTGGAAATCACGTGACTTGTCTGGCCAAGACAGGTGGGGTGGTGTGCAAAGCTCCTTCTGTCCTGCTGCTCAGCCTCTCCTTGGACAGGAATACGCGGACCCTACCTGAGCACCTTCGCTGTAAGGACCCTGGACCTTTGAGCCACTTCAGGAGGTGCATCATTTGCATGTCTACCTAGCTGATGACGATGGGACAAGCAAGCTTTCCTTTCTGTCTGCCGCTACTCCTGTCTCTGAGTGGGGAAAGAGGAGTTCATTTGTCTGTTTCTTCATTCATTACATTTCCTGGGGATCTTTAACTGCTCAGTACCCTGTTAGTTTGGGGGAGGGGATGCACCCATGATTAAGACACAGTACTCCCCCTCAAAGAACAAACAAAGGTGGGAGACAACAGGATTTGATGAACAAGAATGTGTTTAAGAGATTTGAAATTATAAACACCTGCTGTCTAATTCTGATTTTTGCCTTGCTTTGATTTAGCTGCTTAATTTGGGCAGGTAACTTGATGGCCGCCGTATTTACATTTCCTTTCTCTGAAATGGGAAGATTACTTACCAATCAGTGGTTACTGGGAGGACCTCCTGAACTAACGTAAAGAAATGCTTAGGGCAGTGTTTTTACACATATAAGAGGGTAATATGTATTAATATCAGTAGTAATAATGAGAAGAGATGATGATAACAGTAATTATTATTTGTATTATTATCCATTCAAAGTGTCTGAAGCAGACAGCACAGGGATGGGGCAGTGTATTGAAAACTGAGGTAGGAGAAGTCGGCAAAATCCAGATTATGAAGGGTTCTGCAGAGCAAGAGGTTGGCAGTGGAGGTTCATTTCAGAGTTTTATAAAGAGGAGTTTGAAACAGGAGAAAAACAACTCAGCCCTCCACGTCTGAAAGATTGCTCGCCCCTGGGGTGGAATTTTAAGTGCCTACCAGCCCAGGATTGGTCGGTTTGTGTGAGCCACAGGTGCCCCTCCTTCATGTGTCATGAAAAATTAAAATGTGGACAGTTCAGTCAACAGAGTGTCTGTGAAATTAATGAACCCCTTCACCTTCAACACCTGGTAATTATATCTTTCAATTAAACCAACTCTCTAGCTGTCTATGATGTTATAAATTAACTCACAGCCTTACAGCTTTCTAAGCAGCCAGATTTTTTCAGGCCACAAAATTAAGAGGCCAGAGATTAAGGGTGAGGTGAGGAGAGGCAAAGGAAGGGCCTCATTCAGTTCTCTTTTGCTTGTCACAGGGAGACTCCAGCCTCTCCCTTCTCAGCTTGGCTACCAGAACCAAAAAATGTGCTTTTTTGTATAACTCATAATCAGTTTGGACTGTATGTATCTCATGAGTCACTGAAAAGGGAGAATTGAACTAATGAAGTATGTTGTAGAATCTAGTTCATATAAATCCATTCCTTCATTAAATTTCTGAAAGCAAGGAAATTTCTAGAGTAAGAAGAAATGTTCTTTGAGGCATGGGTCATTTCTGTCATAAAAAAATAAACTATGGTTCCAAAAACATTCCGTTCTCATATATATTCATTAATTCTTTCTTTAGCAGACAAGTGAACCGTTTCAAATACGTGCAGGGTACTGAACATTCTGATAAGGACAATATGGGAGGATTTAAGGGGATATAGTGGAGGTTTTTCAACTGAGCTGGGGCTAGATGACTCACTCCAAGAAGTGACGTTTGCACCAGTACCCACAGCACTGAGAGGTCGAGGGCAAAGGTATTAGGAAGAGGACTGAGTTGTTAGGCAGGGGAGCTTGAGAAATTCACGGAACAGAGTTCAGTAGAGCAGAAGCAGAGATTAAGACAGAGAGGGTACGTGATAAAATAAGAAAGTGCCACACTATGTACTGTCTTGTCATGATGCTTAGGGGTAACCCTCAGGGTCATGGTATTTTTCATGTTATGGTCACTCTACTTCCACCTTAAGGAAGTGTCTCAAAAGCAGTGAGACTGTAAATAAGAAAACACGTTTGAAGATTCTCGTGGAAATCCGAGAGGACGAGAATAGGGACAATGGAGATAGAAATGTAGAAACCCATAGAATAGGTAATTGATTGGATGCATGTGGTAAGGAAAGGGAAATTTAAAAATTTAAAATAAGTCAGACAAAGAAAGACCAATGCTGTATGATCTCACTTATATGTAAAATATTTAAAAAATGAACTTAGAGAAACAAAAAGTAGATTGGTGGTTGCTAGAGGCAGGGGTTTGGGCTAGGGAAATGGGTAACCATTGTCAAAAAGTAGGAATTTTCAGCAATGAGATAACAAGTCCTGGGAATGTAACGTACAGCATGGTGACTATAATTAACAATACTGCGCTGTATATCTGAAACTTGCTAAGAGAGAAAATTTTAACAGTTCTCATCACAAAAAAATTGTAACTATTTGAGGTGATTGACGTTAACGAAACTTGTGCTAATCATTTTACAATATACTATACATGTATCGAATCATGATACTGCTTAAACTTACACAATGCTATATGACAGTTATATCTCAATAAAACTGGACATTATTTTTAAAAACGTAATTTTCTTTGAATTTCTTAACAGATTATTGTTCATCTGGGGACACTAAAACAGATACCTAGCCACAGGCATTAATTAGCATGGCATCTATGAGCTTTTGGAGGAGAGTAAGAACACTATTCCCCACTGGGTTTCAGGCCAGATAAAGGGCTCCACAAAGAGCATCACCAGAGAGAAGAGGGCCAGCAGCATGGGCCAGATTGAGCAGAAGACCTCAACAGTAACAGAACCTATGGCTCCTGCTAGAGTTTATAAATGTATAAGGTTAGTTGGGACTCTGTGGTTCCATGCGGACAGAAACAGAAGAGGCGGGTTGGTTGGTCAGAAAGAACATCACGGGTTAACAGACCTAAAGGAGGTCAGCAAGGGAATGAACTGTCTGAACTGCAGAGTGACCGACAGCAAATCACAGAGATGAGAGACCCTTACATGTGAGAAACTCTACTGTCAAAGGACCTATTTAAAAATAAATAAATAAATAAAACTAGGGAGGAAGATGCAAAAAAAAAAAAAGAATTTCATATTAGCTCAGTCACTAGGGGCTGAGCACACTGATTTCTACAGTTTTGCAGCACAAAGATGCCATTCTTCTGAAAGGGGACATTGGAGTTCTATGTTAGTGTACTTACATCTAGCATATACAGGAGCAGGAAAAAAATCCAGTGTTTCCTTCCCCCATTCCCCGACAAAGACCTACTTATTGCCCCCAGGTAGAACGGCTTTGGAAGATGCCAAACAGGCCACTCAGATGTCCTCACATCACTTATTACAGCCTCCTCAGGGTCACCACAGCCATAGGGGCTGCCTAGGAAACTTGTCCTATGGAGGATGCCCAGGTGACCCTCTCCCAAGCCACCATACCACCTGACCCACAGATGATCACCATCCACTGTCCCAATTTTCTATTTAAATCAACTTCTAGGTTTTCCATCCTCACAGCTTTTCTTACCCCTCTACTGTGTATGTATATTCTCTAACATGTCCTCACTTTCTGTCTTTCCCCAAACACCTAAACCCTCAATTGTAAATTGTAAATTTCCATTGTAAATTGTACATTGAAATTTATGGTCAGTTTCCCACAGATGCCCTTTGTCCTCACGCTCTTCTTGCTCTAACTAAAACTTGGCTTCATCTCAAAGAGACTGCTTCCCCTGAGGCTTTCTCAAGTGGTGGCTGTTTTTCCTCCCACAGCCCATGAACCCCTGAGTTAAAGATTTTTGTTCCCTTGGTACCAAGACATTGCTTGTCTTCCTCTTCTCCTCTGTTCCTCAAATGCCCATGACACACAGCTGTATCACCAGTCACTTGCTGATGTCATCTACTGACCTTGCAGTCACTTCCCTTTATTTGGGAAAGACCACAACACCTGGCTTGCTGTGTTTCTCTCTAACACACTCTTTCGACATTCTTGGGGATCTCAGTAACCATGTTGGCCAGGTTTCCTGTACTCTCACCTCTCAGTCCCTGAACTTCCTTACCCCTGATAATCTATTCAACATTTTATCCACTCGTTCCAGACCTAGCCATCACGTCACTTATTTTTTATTGTTGTTCAGTTACAGTGTCCCCATTCCCACCCCCCATTACTCTCCCCTGATCTACTCGCCCCCCTACCTTCCACATTAAATTTAAATTAATTTACAAAATAACTATTAAGTTGCTGGCTTGAGTTAGTGAGTAGTCACACATTTTAGATCCTATTCCTGAAAAGGGGTCCCAAAAGTAGAGGTAATAGAGCTCCTTAAAATGCAGGTGGCTGTCACTTATTGCAGGTTTTTCAAATGGATCGTGGGGGCAAAGTCTTGGATATCCTTCAAATTGAACCCAAGCATCAGAACTGCTTTAGTCTTCTGTCCAGGAATATATAAATATACGAATAACCCAAGGGACTAATATAAAAAATATAAATAGTATTTTCATAACCCTTACTTCTTTTTCCTACCCTGAACAATGCCCTAAATTCTGACTTAGAAATAAGAAAACAGAGGTTAAAGATGTAAAGTGAATTGATATAAACAATGTGTTAAGCTGGGTCTTCTTAATTCCACTCTCCTACTCCTTCCACATAAACATGGAATTGTATCATTGGTACAGATATTTAGGGAGCACCTACTATGTATGCTGTTCTGCTATGACCTGTGCAGTGTAGTCTTGTCAATGGCATGATTTCCTTTATTGATTAGTCTTCAGAGCTCAGGTGGATGAACGTACCCTTGAGAGGGAATACATTGGAATGATCGGTTGTTTCTTTCAGACCCCCTACAGTGAGGTGAAACAAGTAGGTGTGTGGAGTAAGAATTTCAGAAAACGGTATGAGCGGCCCTACAATTCCATCCGCAGAACACAGTGACACAATTTGCTCTTATTGAAGGGACATTCCAGTGGCTGCGTCTTTTTCTGGAACTCATAGACTAGCATAGTGATCTTTAGGTCATTGACCCCCAACATCATTCTCTCTGTCTCCAGACTCCCCTTTTCATTACTACTTACTCTCCAGCATTGTCTGAGTCCTAGGTTCTATATCTGGCCTCTGGCTCAGAAAAAGACTGCATCAGCCCAAGGATTGTGATCTCTTGAACGTCCCTGTCAATTTAATGGGAAACTCAACAAGTGTTTTTTTTTTTTTTTTTTTTAATTTATTTATTGTTATTTAATTACAGTTGTATGCCTTTTCCCCCATCCCTTCACCCCACCCCAGGTGAACCCACTTCCCTCCCCCCTCTCCACCCTCCCCCTTGGATTTGTTCATGTGTCCTTTATAGTAGTTCCTGTAATCCCCTCTACCCACTGTCCCCGCCCCCACCCCCCACCCCCGCCCTTGCTATTGTTACATTGTTCTTAACTTCAATGTCTCTGGTTATATTTTGTTTGCTTTTTGCTTCTATTTATTATGTTCCAGTTAAAGGTGAGATCATATGGTATTTGTCCCTCACTTCCTGGCTTATTTCACTTAGCATAATGCTCTCCAGTTTCATCCATGCTGTTGCAAAGGGTATAAGCTCCTTCTTTCTCTCTGCTGCGTAGAATTCCATTGTGTAAATATACCATAGTTTTTGGATCCACTCGTTTGCTGATGGGCACTTCGGTTGCTTCCAGTATTTGGCTATTGTAAATTGTGCTGCTATGAACATTGGGGTGCACAGATTCTTTTGGATTGGTGTTTCAGTGTTCTTAGGGTATAATCCCAGCAGCGGAATTACTGGGTCAAAGGGCAGTTCCATTTTTAGTTTTCTGAGGAAATTCCATATTGTTTTCCACAGTGGCCTCACCAGTCTGCATTCCCACCAACAGTGCACGAGGGTTCCCTTTTCTCCGCATCCTCTCCAACATTTGTTTGTGGATTTGTTTATGTTGGCCATTCTGACTGGTGTGAGATGATACCTCATTGTGGTTTTAATTTGCATCTCTCTGATGGCTAGTGATGCTGAGCATCTTTTCATATGTCTCTGGGCCTTCTGTATGTCTTCCTTGGAGAAGTGTCTGTTCAAGTCCTTTGCCCATTTTTTAATTGGGTTGTTTGTCTTCCTGGAGTGGAGTTGTGTGAGTTCTTTATATATTTTGGAGATCAGGCCCTTGTCTGAGGTATCATTGGCAAATATGCTTTCCCATATTGTTGATTCTCTTTGTAATTTGGTGCTGTTTTCTTTAGCCATGCAGAAGCTTTTTATTTTGATGAGGTCCCATTTGTTTATTCTTTCCTTTATGTCCCTTGCTTTAGGGGATGTGTCTGTGAGGATATTGCTGCGTGGAATGTCTGAGATTTTCCTGCCAATGTTTTCCTCAAGGACTTTTATGGTGTTACGGCTTATATTTAAGTCTTTTATCCATCTTGAGTTTATTTTCGTGTATGGCGTAAGTTGGTGATCGAGTTTCATTTTTTTGCACGTAGCTGTCCAGATCTCCCAACACCATCTGTTGAAGAGACTGTTTTTGCTCCATTTTATGCTCCTGCCTCCTTTGTCAAATATTAATTGATCGTATAGATTTGAGTTTATTTCTGGGCTCTCTATTCTGTTCCATTGGTCTATGAGCCTGTTTTTATGCCAGTACCAGGCTGTTTTGATTACCGTGGCCTTGTAATACAGTTTGATATCAGGTATTGTGATACCTCCTGCTTTGTCCTTCTTTCTCAAAATTGCTGCTGCTATTCGAGGTCGTTTATGGTTCCATATGAATTTCTGCAATGTTTGTTCTATATCTGTGAAATATGTCATGGGTACTCTAATAGGGATTGCATTGAATCTATAAATTGCTTTGGGTAGTATGGCCATTTTGATGATGTTAATTCTTCCAATCCATGAACATGGTACATGCTTCCATTTGTTTGTATCTTCCTTAATTTCTTTCTTCAGTGTTGTGTAGTTTTCTGAGTACAGGTCTTTTACCTCCTTGGTTAGGTTTATTCCTAGGTACTTTATTTTTCTTGTTGCTATATCGAATGGGATTTTTTTCCTGATTTGTGTTTCTGCAGTTTCGTTGTTGGTGTACAGGAATGCCTTTGATTTCTGGGTATTGACTCTGTATCCAGCTATTTTGCCAAATTCATTTATTAGGTCGAGTAGTTTTTGAGTGGAGTCTATAGGGTTTTCCATGTACACTATCATGTCGTCTGCAAACAGTGACAGTTTCATTTCCTCCTTTCCAATTTGGATGCCTTTTATTGCTTTTTCTTGTCTGATTGCTGTGGCTAGGACTTCCAATACTACGTTGAATAGGAGTGGTGAGAGAGGGCATCCTTGTCTTGTTCCTGATCTTAGTGGGAAAGCTCTAAGTTTTTGTCCATTGAATGTGATGTTGGCTGTAGGTCTCTCATATATGGCCTTAATTATGTTGAGGACTGCTCCCTTTATTCCCACTTTGCTGAGTGTTTTTATCAGAAATGGGTGCTGTATCTTATCGAACGCTTTTTCCGCATCTATTGATATGATCATGTGATTTTTGTCTTTGCTGTTGTTGATGTGATGTATTATGTTTATTGATTTGCGAATATTGTACCATCCTTGCATCCCTGGGATGAATCCCACTTGGTCATGGTGGATGATCTTTTTAATATATTGCTGGATGCGGTTTGCTAATATTTTGTTGAGAATTTTAGCGTCTATGTTCATCAGCGATATTGGCCTGAAGTTTTCTTTCTTCGTTGTGTCTTTATCTGGTTTTGGGATTAGGATGATGTTGGCTTCATAAAAAGAGTTTGGGAGTCTTCCATCAGTTTGGATTTTTTCGAATAGTCTGTGAAGGATAGGGGTTAGTTCTTCCTTAAATGCTTTGTAGAAATCTCCTGTGAAACCATCTGGTCCAGGGCTTTTGTGTGATGGGAGTTTCTTGATGACTGCTTCAATTTCCTTTGCTGATATTGGTCTGTTCAGGTTTTCTGCTTCTTCTTCAGTCAGTTTTGGAAGATTATATTTTTCTAGAAATGTGTCCATTTCATCTAGGTTTTCAAATTTCTTAGCATATAGGTCTTCATAGTAATTTCTTACGATCCTTTGTATTTCTGTGGTATCAGTTGTAATCTCTCCACTTTCATTTCTAATTCTGTTTATTTGGATCCTCTCTCTTTTCTTCTTGATAAGCCTACTTAAAGGCTTGTCGATTTTGTTTATCTTTTCAAAGAACCAGCTTCTGGATTCATTGATCCTTACAATTGTGCTTTTAGTCTCTATGTCATTTAGTTCTGCTCTGATCTTGGTTATTTCCTTCCTTCTGCTTGCTCTGGGCTGTCTTTGTTGTTGTTCCTCCAGTTCTTGTAGGCGTAGGGTTAGGTTGTTGGTGTGAACTGTTTCTAACTTCTTAAGGTAGGCCTGTATTGCTATGAACTTCCCTCTCAGGACTGCCTTTGCTGTGTCCCAAAGGTTTTGGGTTGTTGTGAGTTCGTTTTCATTTGTTTCCAGGAAGTTTTTGATTTCTTCCCTAATCTCGTTCTTGACCCATTCATTGTTTAATAGCATGCTATTCAGTCTCCATGATTTTGAGTGTTTTGGGTTTTTACCCTTGGGGTTGGTTTCTAGTTTCAGACCCTTGTGGTCAGAGAAGATGCTTGATATGATTTCAATTTTCTTGAATTTGTTGAGGCTTGCTTTGTGTCCTATCATGTGGTCTATCTTTGAAAAAGTTCCATGGACACTTGAAAAGAATGTGTATTTTGCTTCTTTGGGATGAAAAGCTCTGTATATATCAGTTAAGTCCATTTCCTCTAGGGTATTGTTAAGTGACACAATATCTTTGTTGATCTTTTGTTTGGAAGACCTGTCCATTTTTGATAGTGGGGTGTTAAAATCCCCTACTATAATTGTGTTGCTGTCAATATCTTTCTTGAAATCCTCCAAGATTTTCTTTATGTATTTGGGTGCTCCTATGTTGGGTGCATATATATTTATAATGTTTATGTCTTCTTGGTGGATTCTTCCTTTGAGTATTATGAAGTGACCTTCTGGGTCTCTCTTTATGGCCCTTCTTTGGAAGTCTATTTTGTCTGATATGAGTATTGCTACCCCTGCTTTTTTTTCCTGTCCGTTTGCTTGGAAAATTTGTTTCCAGCCCTTCACTTTCAGTCTGTGTAAGTCTTTTGTCCTGAGATGGGTTTCTTGTAGGCAGCATATGTGTGGGTCATGTTTTCTTATCCATTCAGCTGTTCTATGTCTTTTGATTGGAGCATTTAATCCATTTACATTTAAGGTTATTATCGATAGGTAGTTATTCATTGCCATTATTTCCTACCTGTGTTCCTCTGTCTTTCTCTTTTCCTTCCTTTCCTTAAAGCAGTCCCTTTAGCATCTCTTGCAGAGCTGGTTTGGTGGAGCTGTATTCTTTTAGACTTCTTTTGTCTGGGAAGCTCTTTATTTGGTCTTCTATCTTGATTGAGAGCCTTGCTGGGTAAAGTAGTCTTGGTTGGAGGCCTCTGGTTCTCATTACTTGGAATATTTTTTGCCATTCTCTTCTGGCTTGGAGCGTTTCCATTGAGAAGTCAGTTGCTAACCTTATTGGGGCTCCCTTGTATGTTACTTCCTTTTTCTCCCTTGCTGCCTTTAAGATCCTCTCTTTGTCTTGGAAATTTGCCATTTTAATTATGATGTGTCTTGCAGTGGGTCTCTTTGGGTTCCTCTTGTTTGGGACTCTCTGTGATTCCTGGATTTGGGTGACTTTTTCTCTGCTCAGATTAGGGAAATTTTCCATCATTACTTTTTCAAACAGGTTTCCTATCCCTTGCTCTTCTTCTTCTCCTTCTGGTATTCCTATTATACGGATATTGTTACGTTTCATGTTGTCCTGCATTTCCCTTATTGCCTCTTCATTCTTTCTGAGCCTCTTTTCCTTTTCTTGCTCCTTCTGGGTGTTTTTTTCTACTTTATCCTCCAGCTCGCTGATCCGATCCTCTGCTTCATCAAGTCTGCTTTTCATTCCTTCTACTGTGTTCTTCAATTCAGAAATTGTATTCTTCATTTCCTCTTGGCTCTTGTTGATATTTTCTATTTCCTTTTTCATGTTGATATAGTTTGCAGTGAGTTCATTGTAGTTTCCTTGTAGTTTCTGGTAGTTCTCTTTGAGCTCAGAGAGCTCAGTGAGCTTCCTGATGACCATTGCTTTGAACTCAGTATCTGATAGTTGACTTGCCTCTTTTTCGGTTAGTATTCTTTCTGAGACTTCCTCCTTTCCTTTCATTTGGGAATTGTTTCTTTGTCTTCCCATTGTTTGTGAGGCTCTTCTTGTTGGCCTCTGCTTCTTAAATTGCTTTGTTCTGAATCCCTGGGTTTATGATATGAACTTCTGTGGTAGAATGCCAATGGGATTCGGTGGTGCTGTCTCCTTACTCTCCTGTGCTCACTGGTCTTGAGCTGACGTTTATGTGTTTAACACGGTCTAACTCTAGTCTTTTCAGCACTCCAGGTTTTGTTGTCGCACCGTCAGATCTTTCAATGTCCTTTATCTTTGGTCTCTAATCTTCGTATATGCTGGAGTACTGTTGGCTGTTCGCTCTGCTCCTCAGATCAGCTAGGTATTTCCCTGGCACTGAGGGGAAGTGGATTCCGCTCCCACCTATGTTGCCGCCATCTTCCCGTCCTCAACAAGTGTTTTTATTGGGTGTTTTATAACCCAACACTTACTGGAGCAAAGTGTGGTCATCCAGATCCAGGGCCTATGTTCTGTCTACTTAATCTAGACTAAATATGATGAAAAGAAACAGAAAGTGATGTGGGTAAATGAGAACACATGAAAAATCTTCAATATTCTTTAAAATCAAAGGCTTTGAAGTCAGCTATATCTGGGTTCAAATCCTACTTCTTAACCTTAAGACTCTAGGCAATTTATCTAATTTCTCTGAATCTTAACTTTCCTCTTGATAAAACAGAGTTGCTAAAGAAGACTAATTACAATAAGGTATTAGAAGCCCCTGACATAATATCTAGCCCATACCTAGCACAACAAAGGGAAGTGGTTCTCTTCCTGTTTACCCACATGTTAACTTGATGATCCCTGCTATCCAACATTAACTGCTATTTACTCTGAAAACTTACATTATGAATTATAGTAATTACAAAGGTTTAATTATAAACCTCTATTGAATTTTCTATAGTTTAATAATATAAAGATATAATCGGCTAACATTTATAATGCGCTAACTCTGGGCCATGCACTGCAATGCATGTTTCACAAGCACCATCATAGTAATGATTACAATACCCAGAGGATGGTAACTGCTATTATCCCCCACCCATCTTTTAAAAGATGAGGAAACTGGGTCTTGGAGATGTCCAGCGAATTATCCAAGGTTTAAAAAAATAATTCAGAAAATGGGATTGAAAACCGTAGCTATTTGACTGAGCAAATTTATACTATACATACTTATTAGTTTTTTTTAACACACTTCAAAACAATATGCTTTTCTATACCATTTTCCTATAACTAGTACTTTTCCCTTAATTCAGACTTTTTTTCTGAGATGGAGATCCCACATCCTTCAGTGCAAATCAGTAAGCAATCTGGAGAACACCTTGATGAGGTTATCGTGAGGGTACATCTTCACTGTCTTTCATAAGCCAGAGGAAATGGCTCTATGAAAGGATTATGGTTACTTCTTTTTGTCGCCCCTAAGAAAAGACAAGATCTGTATTTATTTGAGGATAATATCAGAACCTAGTTACCTTGCAGGACACGTGTTGTGTGCAGCCACAGGTTTCAGAAGCAGATGGCCTGTGCTAAACTGTGTATGTAGGAATTAGCTCTGGGAATAACTTCTGTGAGGGTATAAAGGAAATTAGGAGTTGAGTCAAATTAAAATTGGGCAGAAGGCCTATGCAAAATGGTGTTCTTATGCCTCCTTTTCCTACTGTTTGTGAATATGTGTGTGCGCTGAATACACATGTGCAGACACACACACACCAGCACATATCATCTCTACCCATATGTCTTATAATTACACTCTGTACATAGACAAGTCAAAGCGAGTTTTCCTTGGCATTGAAGGCACTAGACTAATAGATCTGTAGGGTCTTGGTACCATTTGAATACACCTGATAAAGGTAAGACCTTGAGAAATTCACTTAACATTTCCCGCTCTTAATACTGTACTCTCTGAAAGCAAACCACTGTGTGCAGCCCACACTTGAGGAGTTTGGGGTATGTTCTGCCACCTTGAAAGCAGAGTATTCACATACATTGTTTTAAATTCTTCTGCATAAAAGAGTTGTCTGTTATCTCCTATTTATTTATTTGCTCAGTCATTTATTTATATTGGCATGAGCTCAGGAACGTGTATTTTATACTTTGGGCTATAATCCAGTACTACTTTATTTGG